>NC_141878.1:561146268-561457464 GCF_056163025.1 Triticum urartu | reverse complement strand
TTTTTTTATTTATTGTGTTGTAAAACTAGGTGACTTATTTGTTTAATCATGTGCAATGTTTTATTTTATTTGTTTGATTAATATGCATATAATGTCTAATGGCACAAAAAAAACCAATGAGGGGGACCAAATGGGACGAGCCGTTGGGCGCACTACCCAGAAATGCGCGGACAAGGGCGGACGTCGTGCCTACAGCTGACCCAAAAGGATAAAAAGCAGACAAAATCCGCGTGCGCCTTGGATTTGGCCTAACTAACTAGGTGATTCCAACTAATAGCATCTCCACCATCTCTACTTTCCCTAATAAAATCTAGCTATAGGAAAAGTTGATACAAAAATTGCACTCCAACGGTTTTTCTATACCCAATAGTTTTTAGGGTCTCACCCAAAGAACACCCCATCTTCTTCAACAGGGGAAGATTGATCTTCCCATATATCCCAAGTCACGGTGGTGGGAGCCAGCTGCCTGAAGCTTCACCGGCCGACACGCCAGAGCAGAAGCCGTTGGACGCCCATACCATCACCGGCGATCGTCGGGCCGCCGCCGAGACTGCTGCACCACCTTCTCGGCCATCCACCGCCGCCATCAGGCCCGCTGCATGATGACCCACAAGTGTAGGGGATCTATCGTAGCTTTTCGATAAGTAAGAGTGTCGAACCCAACGAGGAGCAGAAGAAAATGATAAGCAGTTTTCAGTAAGGTATTCTATGCAAGCACTAAAATTATCGGTAATAGATAGTTTTGTGATAAAGTAATTTGTAACGAGTAGCAAGTAATAAAGGTAAATAAGGTGCAGCAAGATGGCACAATCCTTTTTGTAGCAAAGAACAAGCTTGGACAAACTCTTATATCACTACTAGAATCTGCAAATAGCCCTAGGGCCTAATACCCTAAGCAAAAGGGCAAAAACACTAGGGAAACCATTTCCCCTAGTGTATACCCTAGGGAAATCGCCCTAGGGCTTCAGTGGTGGGGGAATCTCGGTTTCCCTTGGGTGTCCAAGGTATACCCTAGGTAACATCTACTTTCCCTTGGGTTTCGAACTCTAGGGAAACTAGCGACATGAGGCCAGCCCCACTGACGTGTAAAGTAGGTTTCCTTTGGGTTCACTTTGTTCCCCAGGGAAATCTTCTATAACGGCAGTGAACGTTAACCCATACAACCCCTTGAGTTTAGGAACCCTAAGGAATCATTACTTATAAATAGTATGGTAAAAACACACACTTTCGTTGTATTTGCACAAATGTATAATAATTCTACATAATCACTCCAGAAAGTTGAAGACACAAAAGGGACGCGCGCGCACATACACACACACATATATATTAACCCTCATCATTTTACATGACAACAACCAGGAGCTTACAAAAGTACCCTACACTTCACAAAGTGTCATCTAACTAGGATTGTCACACACTATGAATCATGTAAGTCACTGATCCAAGAGATCACAACCATTAGCATGTGCATGGCCAAGACGAGAAGTGTCAGGTTGCACTTAATTAAGTATGCATATCCTAGTAACAAGCATTGGCTTCCAATTAATCAACGCAAAAAGTTTATGCCACTTCCTTCACCACCGCAAGAGACATCTCAAAAAGGAGGTAGTTCGTCACCAGGCAGAGAGAAATTTCCAGTTTGCGTCAAACAACCCAGCAAACATTCCATCTTCTGCTCCACGTGATGTATTATTCATATTTTCAGCACCATTAGTTGATTCACCAGTGGAGGGCTGCAGAAATGTCCTTTTAAGAATCTTGAAATATCAAATTATAAATAATGACTACAAAAATCCTTAGTTGATTCAACAACAAGATAGATGTTAAACTATGTAGCGATGATGGGCGTGCATTGTTATATATAATTTTGCATCACAAAGTTTGCCATCAAACAACACAATGCTCATAATGAACGGAAAGATTTACCCTATGTAGCAATTGAACCATGGCTAAGAAAACCCTTTTGTGTGTATTTTTTCTTACAATGTACTTAACATATTTTAATAAAGATGGTAAGCAACACATCACTGAAATGTCCTGGACTGCTCTAGCTTAATGTACATTGATAGAAAAGGCTCAAGCTACTACAAATACCACAAATGCCTCCTCCTTTTCAATTAAGGACCTAGAGAAGAGCACATAGGAGAGGTAGTACCATAGCTTCAAGGCTGTTGTGTGATTAGTTGTAACATATTGTGTGGGCCAAATAGCTTCAACACAATAGCAACAAAAAAACGGATACACATTTGCTGTATAGTGCAACCTATTCCTTTTCTTTTCTTATTTGGCCGATCTGGTGTTATTGCCTTCGAAAGAAATATGTACACACCATTTCCGGAGAAAAGATCGGAGACGAAGAGGTTAATGTTGAAAAAGTTGGAGGTGGAGGTATAACAATACATGGAATCTCAGGCCCTTGAATTCCTTGAAGGGATGCGATGGTCTGAAATTTTTGATACAAATTAGAAAGCTATATCAAATGGCTTTACACACCATAAGAAACTTATGCAGACCACCAAGGCTACTCTCCGCTGTAGTCTGGACAGAATTGTTAGCACACCATTTGGCTTTCTCACATTTTTTTCCTCAATGTATGTAATTCTAACCAGTGCCTAGCACAAGAAAATAGATATAAGTTAAACACACCCCAAGGTATCTCATAGTGTAATATGTCAAACACCTCAAGGTGTGCCAAACAATAATGCATGGATTAAATGATAACTCATGTGTCCCGATCAGATCTAATCAATGGACGTTTAGACTCATTTGCAATAGGCAGTGGAAGTTCTGCAGAACCTCTAAGAATTTGGGGGGTGGAAGCCACTCGTCATCCTGTAAAATTGAATTCAGATGCATTAGTAAGGTCCACAAAAACACACAACTAAAATTACACATTTTTGAGTTGGCATAAGTATAGCAGAAGAGTATATGTGCATAAAGTCATAAAATAACTAGAGATAAATATAACCACGAGAGATACAATTGTAAGTTCGGCACAAAGGGAAACAACCAGAAAATCATCAATGTCCAGATTTAAAAATACATGGAGGAAAAATGTCACCTCAGACAAAAGAAAACTATTAGAAATCATCAATTGCTTCATGAGATAATTGCAAGTCCAGAATTATCGTCAAATGGGAATTATCGTCAAGCTAGTTCTCATTACGATCATATGATTCATGTTCGGTACTTTGATAATCTGATATGTGGGTGGACCGGTGCTTGGGTACTGTCCTTACTTGGACAAGCATCCCACTTATGATTAACCCCTATTTCAAGCATCCGCATCTACAACCGAAGTATTAAGGTAAACCTAACCATAGCATGGAACATATGGATCCAAATCAGCCCCTTACGAAGCAACGCATAAACTAGGGTTTAAACTTCTGCCACTCTAGCAACCCATCATCTACTTATTACTTCCCAATGCCTTCCTCTAGGCCCAAACAATGGTGAAGTGTCATGTAGTCGACGTTCACATGACACCACTAGAGGGATGACAACATACATCTCATCAAAATATCGAACGAATACCAAATTCACATGACTACTAATAGCAAGACTTCTCCCATGTCCTTAGGAACAAACGTAACTACTCACAAAGCATATTCATGTTCATAATCAGAGGGGTATTAATATGCATAATGGATCTGAACATATAATCTTCCACCAAGTAAACCAACTAGCATCAACTTGTTGGGTTTCGTAGTAATTTCAAAAAATTTCCTACGCACACGCAAGATCATGGTGATGCATAGCAACGAGAGGGGAGAGTGTTGTCTACGTACCCACGCAGACCGACTGTGGAAGCGTTGATACAACATAGAGGAAGTAGTCGTACGTCTTCACGATCCAACCGATCAAGCACCGAAACTACGGCGCCTCCGAGTTCAAGCACACGTTCAGCTCGATGACGATCCCCGGACTCCGATCCAGCAAAGTGTCGGGGAAGAGTTCCGTCAGCATGACGGCGTGGTGACGATCTTGATGCACTACAGCAGCAGGGCTTCGCCTAAACTCCGCTACAGTATTATCGAGGAATATGGTGGCTGGGGGCACCGCACACGGCTAAGGAATAGATCACGTAGATCAACTTGTGTGTTCTAGGGTGCCTCTACCTCAGTATATAAAGGACTAGAGGGGGGAGGCTGGCCGGCCACAGGAGGCGCGCCAGGAGAGTCCTACTCCCTCTGGGAGTAGGATTCCCCCCCAATCCTAGTTGGAATAGGACTCCTTGAGAGGGGAAAGAGAGAGAGGGGGCCGACCACCTCTCCTAGTCCTAATAGGACTAGGGGAAGGGGGGAGGCGCACAGCCACCTTGGGCTGCCCCTTTCTCCTTTCCACTAAAGCCCACTAAGGCCCATATAGCTCCCGGGGGGTTCCGGTACTCCGGTAAAATCCCGATTTCACCCGGAACACTTCCGATATCCAAACATAGGCTTCCAATATATCAATCTTTATGTCTCGACCATTTCGAGACTCCTCGTCATGTCCGTGATCACATCCGGGACTCCGAACAACCTTCGGTACATCAAAATGCATAAACTCATAATATAACTGTCATCGTAACCTTAAGCGTGCGGACCCTACGGGTTCGAGAACAATGTAGACATGACCGAGACATGTCTCCGGTCAATAACCAATAGCGGGACCTGGATGCCCATATTGGCTCCTACATATTCTACGAAGATCTTTATCGGCCAGACCGCATAACAACATACGTTGTTCCCTTTGTCATCGGTATGTTACTTGCCCGAGATTCGATCGTCGGTATCCAATACCTAGTTCAATCTCGTTACCGGCAAGTCTCTTTACTCGTTCTGTAATACATCATCCCGCAACTAACTCATTAGTTGCAATGCTTGCAAGGCTTATGTGATGTGCATTACCGAGAGGGCCCAGAGATACCTCTCCGACAATCGGAGTGACAAAACCTAATCTCGAAATACGCCAACCCAACATGTACCTTTGGAGACACCTGTAGTACTCCTTTATAATCACCCAGTTACGTTGTGACGTTTGGTAGTACCCAAAGTGTTCCTCCGGTAAACGGGAGTTACATAATCTCATAGTTACAGGAACATGTATAAGTCATGAAGAAAGCAATAGCAACATACTAAACGATCGGGTGCTAAGCTAATGGAATGGGTCATGTCAATCAGATCATTCTCTTAATGATGTGATCCCGTTAATCAAATAACAACTCATTGTTCATGGTTAGGAAACATAACCATCTTTGATTAACGAGCTAGTCAAGTAGAGGCATACTAGTGACACTTTGTTTGTCTATGTATTCACACATGTATTATGTTTCCGGTTAATACAATTCTAGCATGAATAATAAACATTTATCATGATTATAAGGAAATAAATAATAACTTTATTATTGCCTCTAGGGCATATTTCCTTCAGTCTCCCACTTGCACTAGAGTCAATAATCTAGATTACACCGTAATGATTCTAACACCCATGGAGCCTTGGTGCTGATCATGTTTTGCTCGTGGAAGAGGCTTAGTCAACGGGTCTGCAACATTCAGATCCGTATGTATCTTGCAAATCTCTATGTCTCCCACCTGGACTAGATCCCGGAGAATTGAAGCGTCTCTTGATGTGTTTGGTTCTCTTGTGAAATCTGGATTCCTTTGCCAAGGCAATTGCACCAGTATTGTCACAAAAGATTTTCATTGGACCCGATGCACTAGGTATGACACCTAGATCGGATATGAACTCCTTCATCCAGACTCCTTCGTTCGCTGCTTCCGAAGCAGCTATGTACTCCGCTTCACATGTAGATCCTGCTACGACGCTTTGTTTAGAACTGCACCAGCTGACAGCTCCACCGTTTAATGTAAACACGTATCCGGTTTGCGATTTAGAATCGTCCAGATCAGTGTCAAAGCTTGCATCAACATAACCATTTACGACGAGCTCTTTGTCACCTCCATATACGAGAAACATATCCTTAGTCCTTTTCAGGTATTTCAGGATGTTCTTGACCGCTGTCCAGTGATCCACTCCTGGATTACTTTGGTACCTCCCTGCTAGACTTATAGAAAGGCACACATCGGGTCTGGTACACAGCATTGCATACATGATAGATCCTATGGCTGATGCATAGGGAACATCTTTCATATTCTCTCTATCTTCTGCAGCGGTCGGGCATTGAGTCTTACTCAATTTCACACCTTGTAACACAGGCAAGAATCCTTTCTTTGCTTGATCCACTTTGAACTTCTTCAAAATTTTGTCAAGGTATGTTGTTTGTGAAAGTCCAATTAAGCGTTTTGATCTATCTCTATAGATCTTTATGCCTAATATGTAAGCAGCTTCACCGAGGTCTTTCATTGAAAAATTCTTATTCAAGTATCCCTTTATGCTATCCAGAAATTCTATATCGTTTCCAATTAGTAATATGTCATCCACATATATATCAGAAATGCTACAGAGCTCCCACTCACTTTCTTGTAAATGCAGGCTTCTCCGAAAGTCTGTATAAAACCAAATGCTTTGATCACACTATCAAAGCGTTTATTCCAACTCCGAGAGGCTTGCACCAGTCCATAAATGGATCGCTGGAGCTTGCACACTTTGTTAGCTCCTTTTGGATCGACAAAACCTTCTGGTTGCATCATATACAACTCTTCTTCCAGAAATCCATTCAGGAATGCAGTTTTGACATCCATTTGCCAAATTTCATAATCATAAAATGCGGCAATTGCTAACATGATTCGGACGGACTTAAGCATCGCTACGGGTGAGAAAGTCTCATCGTAGTCAATCCCTTGAACTTGCCGAAAACCTTTCGCGACAAGTCGAGCTTTGTAGACAGTAATATTACCGTCAGCGTCAGTCTTCTTCTTGAAGATCCATTTATTCTCAATTGCTTGCCGATCATTGGGCAAGTCAACCAAAGTCCATACTTTGTTCTCATACATGGATCCCATCTCAGATTTCATGGCTTCAAGCCACTTTGCGGAATCTGGGCTCACCATCGCTTCTTCATAGTTCGTAGGTTCATCATGATCTAGTAGCATGACTTCCAGAACAGGATTACCGTACCACTCTGGCGCGGATCTCACTCTGGTTGATCTACGAGGTTCAGTAGTATCTTGATCTAAAGTTTCATGATCGTTATCATTAGCTTCCTCACTAACTGGTGTAGGTGTCACTGGAACAGTTTTCTGTGATGTACTACTTTCCAGTAAGGGAGCAGGTACAGTTACCTCGTCAAGTTCTACTTTCCTCCCACTCACTTCTTTCGAGAGAAACTCCTTCTCTAGAAAGTTTCCGAATTTAGCAACAAAAGTCTTGTCATCGGATCTATGATAGAAGGTGTATCCAATAGTTTCCTTTGGATATCCTATGAAGACACATTTCTCCGATTTGGGTTCGAGCTTATCAGGTTGAAGCTTTTTCACATAAGCATCGCAGCCCCAAACTTTCAGAAACGACAACTTTGGTTTCTTGCCAAACCATAGTTCATAAGGCGTCGTCTCAACAGATTTTGATGGTGCCCTATTTAACGTGAATGCGGCCGTCTCTAGAGCGTATCCCCAAAACGATAGCGGTAAATCAGTAAGAGACATCATAGATCGCACCATATCTAGTAAAGTATGATTACGACGTTCGGACACACCATTACGCTGTGGTGTTCCGGGTGGCGTGAGTTGCGGAACTATTCCACAATTTTTCAAATGTACACCAAACTCGTAACTCAAATATTCTCCTCCACGATCAGATCGTAGAAACTTTATTTTCTTGTTATGATGATTTTCAACTTCACTCTGAAATTCCTTGAACTTTTCAAATGTTTCAGACTTATGTTTCATTAAGTAGATATACCCATATCTGCTTAAATCATTTGTGAAGGTGAGAAAATAACGATATCCGCCACGAGCCTCAATATTCATCGGACCACATACATCTGTATGTATGATTTCCAACAAATCTGTTGCTCTCTCCATTTTTTCGGAGAACGGTGTTTTGGTCATCTTGCCCATGAGGCACGGTTCGCAAGTACCAAGTGATTCATAATCAAGTGGTTCCAAAAGTCCATCAGTATGGAGTTTCTTCATGCGCTTTACACCGATATGACCTAAACGGCAGTGCCACAAATAAGTTGCACTCTCATTATCAACTCTGCATCTTTTGGCTTCAACATTATGAATATGTGTGTTACTACTATCGAGATTCAATAAGAATAGACCACTCTTCAAGGGTGCATGACCATAAAAGATATTACTCATATAAATAGAACAACCATTATTCTCTGATTTAAATGAATAACCGTCTCGCATCAAACAAGATCCAGATATAATGTTCATGCTTAACGCTGGCACCAAATAACAATTATTTAGGTCTAATACTAATCCCGAAGGTAGATGTAGAGGTAGTGTGCCGACTGCGATCACATCGACTTTGGAACCGTTTCCCACGCGCATCGTCACCTCGTCCTTAACCAATCTTCGCTTAATCCGTAGTCCCTGTTTCGAGTTGCAAATATTAGCAACAGAACCAGTATCAAATACCCAGGTGCTACTGCGAGCATTAGTAAGGTACACATCAATAACATGTATATCACATATACCTTTGTTCACCTTGCCATCCTTCTTATCCGCCAAATACTTGGGGCAGTTCTGCTTCCAGTGACCAGTCTGCTTGCAATAGAAGCACTCAGTTTCAGGCTTAGGTCCAGGTTTGGGTTTCTTCTCTTGAGTAGCAACTTGCTTTCCGTTCTTTTTGAAGTTCCCCTTCTTCTTCCCTTTGCCCTTTTTCTTGAAACTAGTGGTCTTGTTGACCATCAACACTTGATGCTCCTTCTTGATTTCTACCTCCGCAGCTTTCAGCATCGCGAAGAGCTCGGGAATAGTCTTGTTCATCCCTTGCATATTATAGTTCATCACGAAGCTCTTGTAGCTTGGTGGCAGTGATTGAAGAATTCTGTCAATGACGCAATCATCTGGAAGATTAACTCCCAATTGAATCAAGTGATTATTATACCCAGACATTTTGAGTATATGCTCACTGACAGAACTGTTCTCCTCCATCTTGCAGCTATAGAACTTATTGGAGACTTCATATCTCTCAATCCGGGCATTTGCTTGAAATATTAACTTCAACTCCTGGAACATCTCATATGCTCCATGACGTTCAAAACGTCGTTGAAGTCCCGATTCTAAGCCGTAAAGCATGGCACACTGAACTATCGAGTAGTCATCAGCTTTGCTCTGCCAGACGTTCATAACATCCGGTATTGCTCCTGCAGCAGGCCTGGCACCCAGCAGTGCTTCCAGGACGTAATTCTTCTGTGCAGCAATGAGGATAATCCTCAAGTTACGGACCCCGTCCGTGTAATTGCTACCATCATCTTTCAACTTTGCTTTCTCAAGGAACGCATTAAAATTCAACGGAACAACAGCACGAGCCATCTATCTACAATCAAACATAAACAAGCAAGATACTAATCAGGTACTAAGTTTCATGATAAATTTAAGTTCAGTTAATCAAATTAATTAAAGAACTCCCACTTAGATAGACATCCCTCTAATCCTCTAAGTGATTACGTGATCCAAAACAACTAAACCATAACCGATCATCACGTGAGATGGAGTAGTTTTCAATGGTGAACATCGTTATGTTGATCATATCTACTATATGATTCACGCTTGACCTTTCGGTCTCTGTGTTCCGAGGCCATATCTGTATATGCTTGGCTCGTCAAGTATAACCTGAGTATTCCGCGTGTGCAACTGTTTTGCACCAGTTGTATTTGAACGTAGAACCTATCAGACCCGATCATCACGTGGTGTCTCAGCACGAAGAACTTTCGCAACGGTGCATACTCAGGGAGAACACTTCTTGATAATTTAGTGAGAGATCATCTTATAATGCTACTGTCAATCAAAGCAAGATAAGATGCATAAAAGGATAAACATCACATGCAATCAATATAAGTGATATGATATGGCCATCATCATCTTGTGCTTGTGATCTCCATCTCCGAAGCACCGTCGTGATCACCATCGTCACCGGCGTGACACCTTGATCTCCATCATAGCATCGTTGTCGTCTCGCCAAGCTTATGCTTCTACGACTATCACTACCGCTTAGTAATAAAGTAAAGCATTACATCGCGATTGCATTGCATACAATAAAACGACAACCATAAGGCTCCTTCCAGTTGCCGATAACTCGGTTACAAAACATGATCATCTCATACAATAAATTCAGCATCATGTCTTGACCATATCACATCACAACATGCCCTGCAAAAACAAGTTAGACGTCCTCTACTTTGTTGTTGCAAGTTTTACGTGGCTGCTACGGGCTTAAGCAAGAACCAATCTCACCTACGCATCAAAACCACAACGATAGTTTGTCAAATTGACTCCATTTTAACCTTCGCAAGGACCGGGCGTAGCCATACTTGGTTCAACTAAAGTTGGAGAGACAGTCGCCCGCAAGCCACCTATGTGCAAAGCACGTCGGGGAAACCGGTCTCGCGTAAGCGTACGCGTAATGTTGGTCCGGGTCGTCTCGTCCAACAATGCCGCCGAACCAAAGTATGACATGCTGGTAGGCAGTATGACTTATATCGCCCACAACTCACTTGTGTTCTACTCGTGCATATAACATCAACATAAATAACCTAGGCTCGGATGCCACTGTTGGGTTTCGTAGTAATTTCAAAAAAATTCCTACGCACACGCAAGATCATGGTGATGCATAGCAACGAGAGGGGAGAGTGTTGTCTACGTACCCACGCAGACCGACTGCGGAAGCGTTGACACAACGTAGAGGAAGTAGTCGTACGTCTTCACGATCCAACCGATCAAGCACCGAAACTACGGCGCCTCCGAGTTCGAGCACACGTTCAGCTCGATGACGATCCCCGGACTCCGATCCAGCAAAGTGTCGGGGAAGAGTTCCGTCAGCATGACGGCGTGGTGACGATCTTGATGCACTACAGCAGCAGGGCTTCGCCTAAATTCCGCTACAGTATTATCAAGGAATATGGTGGCTGGGGGCACCGCACACGGCTAAGGAATAGATCACGTGGATCAACTTGTGTGTTCTAGGGTGCCTCTACCTCAGTATATAAAGGACTAGAGGGGGGAGGCTGGCCGGCCACAGGAGGCGCGCCAGGAGAGTCCTACTCCCTCTGGGAGTAGGATTCCCCCCCCAATCCTAGTTGGAATAGGACTCCTTGAGGGGGGAAAGAGAGAGAGGGGGCCGGCCACCTCTCCTAGTCCTAATAGGACTAGGGGAAGGGGGAGGCGCACAGCCACCTTGGGCTGCCCCTTTCTCCTTTCCACTAAAGCCCACTAAGGCCCATATAGCTCCCGGGGGGTTCCGGTACTCCGGTAAAATCCCGATTTCACCCGGAACACTTCCGATATCCAAACATAGGCTTCCAATATATCAATCTTTATGTCTCGACCATTTCGAGACTCCTCGTCATGTCCGTGATCACATCCGGGACTCCGAACAACCTTCGGTACATCAAAATGCATAAACTCATAATATAACTGTCATCGTAACCTTAAGCGTGCGGACCCTACGGGTTCGAGAACAATGTAGACATGACCGAGACATGTCTCCGGTCAATAACCAATAGCGGGACCTGGATGCCCATATTGGCTCCTACATATTCGACGAAGATCTTTATCGGCCAGACCGCATAACAACATACGTTGTTCCCTTTGTCATCGGTATGTTACTTGCCCGAGATTCGATCGTCGGTATCCAATACCTAGTTCAATCTCGTTACCGGCAAGTCTCTTTACTCGTTCTGTAATACATCATCCCGCAACTAACTCATTAGTTGCAATGCTTGCAAGGCTTATGTGATGTGCATTACCGAGAGGGCCCAGAGATACCTCTCCGACAATCGGAGTGACAAAACCTAATCTCGAAATACGCCAACCCAACATGTACCTTTGGAGACACCTGTAGTACTCCTTTATAATCACCCAGTTACGTTGTGACGTTTGGTAGTACCCAAAGTGTTCCTCCGGTAAACGGGAGTTGCATAATCTCATAGTTACAGGAACATGTATAAGTCATGAAGAAAGCAATAGCAACATACTAAACGATCGGGTGCTAAGCTAATGGAATGGGTCATGTCAATCAGATCATTCTCTTAATGATGTGATCCCGTTAATCAAATAACAACTCATTGTTCATGGTTAGGAAACATAACCATCTTTGATTAACGAGCTAGTCAAGTAGAGGCATACTAGTGACACTTTGTTTGTCTATGTATTCACACATGTATTATGTTTCCGGTTAATACAATTCTAGCATGAATAATAAACATTTATCATGATTATAAGGAAATAAATAATAACTTTATTATTGCCTCTAGGGCATATTTCCTTCACAACTACCAGGAGTAATCAACACTACTAGCAAACCACAGGTAGCAATATGAGGTTTGGATAAAAAGTTTGGATACAAAGGTTCCGCCTCGTGGCGGTGAGTCTCATCCCGAAAGCTGGCTTTTGATTTTTTTTCCTCGACGAAAGACTCCATATAGCAGAAGATGGGCATCGGAGGGCCACCAGGGGGGCCACGAGGCAGGGGGCGCGCCCCCCACCCTCGTGGCTGGTGTGTGGCTCCCCTCTGGTACTTCTTGCGCTCAGTATTTTTTATATATTCTGGAAATAACTTTCGTGAAGTTTCAAGACTTTTGGAGCTGTGCAGAATAGGTCTCTAATATTTGCTCCTTTTTCAGCTCAGAATTCCAGCTGCCGGCATTCTCCCTCTTTGTGTAAACCTTGTAAAATAAGAGAGAATAGGTATAAGCATTGTGACATAATGTGTAATAACAGCCCATAATGCAATAAATATCGATATAAAAGCATGATGCAAAATGGACGTATCAACTCCCCCAAGCTTAGACCTCGCTTGTCCTCAAGCGAAAGCCGAAATCGAAAAATATGTCCACATGTTTAGAGATAGAGGTGTTGATAAAAATAAAATACGGACATGAGGGCATCATGATCATTCTTGGAACAACAATATATATATATATTGTCATATGATCTCTTATGCCAAAGTAACAATTCAATCACAATTTCAAGTATGAATCATAAACTTCATTGAGAACCAACAAACTCTAATCTCAGTCATCGAGGCAATTGCAATTTATCATAACATAGGAAAGAGTCAATATAAGAGCTTTTCAGCAAGTCCACATACTCAACCATCTTTTAGTCTTTCACAATTGCTAACACTCACGTAGTATTTATGGGTATGAAGTTTTAATCGGACACAGAGAAAGATAGGGGCTTATAGTTTTGCCTCCCAACGTTTTACCTCAAGGGTAATGTCAACAATAATAGTTCATGAAGACTCACATCCGATTAGCTATATATATCAGGATCTTTCCAACACACTATGCTTGCCAAAGGATAAAAATGTAAAAAGGAAAGGTGAAGATCACCATGACTCTTATGTAAGGTAGAAGATAAAAGTAAAAGATAGGCCCTTCGCAGAGGGAAGCAAAGGTTGTCATGCGCTTTTATGGTTGGATGCACAAAATCTTAATGCAAAAGAACGTCATTTTATATTGCCACTTGCGATATGGACCTTTATTATGAAGGCCGTCGCTTTTATTTCTTCCATATCACAAGATCGTATAAAGCTTATTTTCTCCCACATTAATAAGTTATACATATTTAGAGAGCAATTTTTATTGCTTGCACCGATGACAACTTACTTGAAGGATCTTACTCAATCCATAGGTAGATATGGTGGACTCTCATGGCAAAACTGAGTTTAGGGATATTTGGAAGGACAAGTAGTATCTCTACTTGGTGCAAAGAAATTGGATAGCATGAGAGGGAAAGGCAAGCTCAACATGTTGGATGATCCATGACAATATAATTTATCTCAGATGTAAGAAAACATAACCCATTACGTTGTCTTCCTTGTCCAACATCAACTCTTAGCATGTCATACTTTAATGAGTGCTCACAATCATAAAAGATGTCCAGTATAGTATATTTATATGAGAACCTCTCTTTCTTTATTACTTCCTATTAATTGCAACGATGACCAAAACTATGTTTGTCAACTCTCAACAACTTTTATTCATCATACTCTTTATATGTGAGCTCATTACTTTCCATAAGATCTCTTTGTTTCTTTTTATTCTTTCTCTTTTTATTTTATTCCCTCAAGATCATAGCGAAATAATCAAGACCTTGACTCAACACTAATCTTTATTATATAGCTCATGGACTCGATTACATAGAGGGATCATAAAGCAAAACTCACAACTAGATCATACTAAAACTTTATTCTACTAGATCAAGATATTATCAGAAGGATCAAACTAAGAAAAACGGTAAAGATAAAAGTGATGGTGATACGATACCGGGGCACTCCCCCAAGCTTGGCAGTTGCCAAGGGGAGTGCCCATACCAATGTGATCATGTCTCCTTCTTCGGAGGTGGTGATGTGATATTCTTGGCGATGATGCCCCTCAGGATATGATTCTCTTCCTCGAGCTTATTGACTTGCTGCTTGAGGTTCATTATTTCCTTACGGAGCTTGCCAGTGATGGCTAAAGCTCCTTTCACCCAAGGATGTTGCATAGCTGCGGGAGAACAAGTAACACTCTTTTTCATATTTTCATAAGAAAGAAATCTAACATTGGAAGGGATAACCGAGTTTGGAATAGCCGAGCTTTGTGGTTCCCCCATCATGAGTCCTGCCCGGAAATGAGAAGTAACTTCTTGATCCTCCTCCATGGCATCTATCCTTTTCAAGTCAGCTTCCATCTCTTCCTCCGTTGAGGGCCCAAAGTGATAGGCATCGTTGTTTGCCCCTGGACCTGGTGTCGGATGAGACAGCCGACTCTCCCCGACTGACTCTTGAGAAGACATATTGCTCTAATCTGTGGCAGAAATAGCTCGAAACAAAGACAGGAGATATTTGCGTGATACAATGGTCAAAACCTTCGGATTATATAATGAATTTTTACCGACCAAAAGAAGTATCGTGTAAGAAAATGGAGTCTGGAGAGCACAGGAGGTGCCCACGAGGCAGGGGGCTTGCCTAGGGGGGTAGGGCGCGCCTCCCACCCTCGTGGAAGCCCCGTGTCCTTTTCGGTCTGCTTCCTATTTTCCTATTTTATTAAATATTCCAAAACGGAGAAATATTGCCATTAGAACTGTTTTGGAGTCGGTTTACTTACCGTACCACATACCTATTCCTTTTCGGAGTCTGAAACGTTCCGAAAAGTGTCCCTTATGTATTCCTCCGGGGTTACGGTTTCAATAATATTGGTTTCAACATTTATAGGATTACCTGAGATATAATGTTTAATTCTTTGACCGTTCACCACCCTCGGATTTGTGCCTTCGAAGTTGTTGATTTTTATGGCACCGGAATGATAGACCTCCTCGATAACGTAAGGACCTTCCCATTTAGAGAGAAGTTTGCTTGCAAAAAATCTTAAACGAGAGTTGTATAGCAATACATAATCACCTACATTGAACTCACGCTTTTGTATCCTTTTATCATGCCATCTTTTAACTTTTTCTTTAAACAGCTTGGCATTTTCATAAGCCTGGGTTCTCCATTCATCAAGTGAGCTAATTTCAAATAACCTCTTCTCACTGGCAAGTATGCAATCATAATTGAGCTCTTTAATGGCCCAATATGCCTTATGTTCTAGTTCAAGAGGTAAGTGACATGCTTTACCATAAACCATTTTATACGGAGACATACCCATAGGATTTTTATATGCAGTTCTATAGGCCCATAATGCATCATCAAGTTTCTTGGACCAATTTTTTCTAGATCTATTAACAGTCTTTTGCAAAATTAATTTGAGCCCTCTGTTACTCAATTCTACTTGACCATTAGACTGTGGGTGATAAGGAGATGCAATTCTATGATTAACGTCATACTTAGCAAGCATTTTATGAAAGGCACCATGAATAAAGTGTGAACCACCATCAATCATTAAATATCTAGGGACTCCAAACCTCGGGAAAATAACTTCTTTAAGAATCTTAATAGAGGTGTTATGATCAGCACTACTAGTTGGAATAGCTTCTACCCACTTAGTAATGTAATCAACAACAACTAAAATATGTGTATACCCATTAGAGGAAGGAAATGGTCCCATATAATCAAAGCCCCAAACATCAAATGGTTCAATAACAAGTGAATAATTCATAGTCATTTCTTGATGTCTACTAATATTACCAATTCTTTGACATTCATCACAAGACAAGACAAACTTACGGGCATTCTTGAAGAGAGTAGGCCAATAAAAACCGGATTGCAATACCTTATGCGCAGTTCTATCTCCAGCATGGTGTCCTCCATAAGCCTCGGAGTGACACTTGCGTAGAATCTGTTCCTGTTCATGCTCAGGTACACAACGTCTAATAACACCATCTACTCCTTCTTTATAAAGATGTGGGTCATCCTAAAAGTAATGTCTCAAGTCATAGAAGAACTTTTTCTTTTGCTAGTATGTGAAACTAGGTGGTATAAATTTAGCAACAATATAATTAGCATAATCAGCATACCATGGAGCAGTACGAGAAGCATTTATGACATTAGTTGTTCACGAGGAAAGCTATCATCAATAGGTAGTGGTCCATTAAGAGCATTCTCTAACCTAGACAAGTTGTCTGCAACGGGGTTCTCAGCTCCCTTTCTATCAATAATATGTAAATCAAATTCTTGTAGCAGAAGAACCCATCTAATAAGTATAGGTTTAGCATCTTTCTTTTCCATAAGATATTTAATAGCAGCATGACCAGTGTGAATAGTTACTTTAGAATCAACAATATAAGGTCTGAACTTATCACAAGCAAATACAACTGCTAAAAATTCTTTTTCAGTGGTAGCATAATTTCTCTGGGCATTGTCTAGAGTTTTACTAGCATATTGAATAACATTTAATTTCTTATCAACTCTTCACCCTAGAACAGTACCTACAGCATAATCACTGCATCACACATAATTTCAAAGGGTAAATTCCAATCAGGTGGCTGAACAATAGGTGCAGAAATTAATGTTTTCTTAAGTATTTCAAATGCTTCTACACAATCATCATCAAAGACAAAAGGAATATCCTTTTGTAATAGATTAGTTAGAGGCCGAGAAATTTTTGAGAAGTCCTTAATGAACCTCCTATAAAAACCGGCGTGACCGAGGAAGATTCTTATACCTTTAATGTCCTTGGGACATGGCATCTTTTCAACAGCATCAACTTTAGCTTTGTCAACTTCAATACCTCTTTCAGAAATTTTATGTCCTAAGACAATACCTTCATTAACCATAAAGTGACATTTCTCCCAATTCAGGACAAGATTAGTTTCTTCACATCTCTGCAAAACTCGATCAAGGTTGCTTAAGCAATCATCAAAAGAGGATCCATAAACGGAGAAATCGTCCATGAAAACCTCACATATCTTTTCACAAAAGTCAGAGAATATAGCCATCATGCATCTTTGAAAGTTAGCAGGTGCATTACATAAACCAAAAGGCATACGTCTATAAGCGAAAGTACCGAAAGGGCAAGTAAAAGTGGTCTTTGATTGATCATCAGCTGACACAGGTATTTGAGAGAAGCCAGAATAACCATCTAGAAAGCAAAAATGTGTATGTTTGGATAATCTTTCTAGCATTTGATCAATAAAAGGCAAAGGATAATGGTCTTTTTAGTAGCCTTATTTAATTTGCGGAAATCAATTACCATCCTATAACATGTAATAATTCTTTGCGGGATCAATTCATCATTATCATTAGGAACACCAGTAATACCTCCCTTCTTAGGGACACAATGGACATGACTTACCCACTGACTATCAGTAACGGGATAAATTATACCTGCCTCAAGGAGCTTTAATATTTCCTTTCTTACCACTTCTTTCATCTTAGGATTCAGCCGTCGTTGATGATCAATAACTGGTTTGGCGTCTTCCTCCAAATTTATTTTGTGTTGACATAGAGTGGGACTAATGCGCTTAAGATCATGAAGAGTATATCCAATAGCAGCACGGTGCTTCTTCAGAGTTTTCAATAATTTCTCTTCCTCCTTCTCTGAAAGGTTAGCACTAATAATAACAAGATATATTTTCTTTTCATCAAGATAAGCATATTTAAGAGTATCAGGTAATGGTTTAAGCTCAAACACGGGATCACCCTTGGGTGGAGGAGGATCCCCTAGGATTTCAACAGGCAAGTTGTGTTTCAGAATAGGTCCCTGTTTAAAGAATACTTCATCTATTTCCCTTCTTTTATTCATAAACATATCATTTTCATGGTCTAGCAAGTATTGTTCTAATGGATCGGTAGGAGGCACGGCAATAGAAGCAAGACCAACAATTTCATCTTTACTAGGCAATTCTTTATCATGGGGTTGTCTACGAAATTTCGAAAAATTAAACTCATGAGACATATTGTGACGCCCCGAGACCGATGTGCCAGGTGTCTTCCTATTATTCGTTGTTGTTGCCATGTCATTTGCTTGCGTGTTGCATCTTATCATGTCATCATGTGCATTGCATCATCATGTTTTAAAACTTGCATCCATCCGGGTTTCCCCAGTTCTCTATGTTGTCCGTTCCGAGTCCAGACACACTTGCACGTGCCCGCGGCATGTCCGAAATAGTATTTTATAAGTGGCCGGAAAATGTTCTCGGAATGGGATGAGAGTTGACGTGTGGTCTTATTATAGTGTAGATAGACCGCCTGTCAAGTTTCATCGCATTCAGAGTTCGTTTGACGCCCCAACGTTTAACTATAGCGGCATTATAGCCGGTCTAAGGTTGGACGTTTTCGGTCTCCGGAGACAGATGCCGGGCCCTCTCTCTCTTCTCCCCCTCGCAGTCTCGCCACAGCCCACCTAGTCCATCCTCCTTCCCCTCTTCGCTTCCGGAGTTGTCCAATGCGACCGCACGGTCTGAAACCCTCTCTGCACAGTGCATCGAACCCCTCACGCGCGCGTCCGAAAATTGTCCCGGACCCGACCCGAGCAGTCGTCACCGTCGTGTCCGGATCATCCCCAAACATCTACAAAACGTCTCCTTTTTGTTAATTGGACTTCCTAACTATTTATTTTCTCGATCGCCCGATTACGATCGGAGGGATCCGATAGCCCCAACTTAATCCACCTGCCATACAAATACACAAGGTCCAACCCTAGTCTAGCATCCTGTCCCATCCATCCTTTCCCATCGCGCCGCCGCCAGTCCACCTGGTCTCCTCCTCGTCTTCCCCACCCAGCCAACCACCGTCCGTCTCAGATCCACCTCCCTCCGACCGCCTCCCGTGATTTCCGCGCCACCAAAATCCCCAGCAAATCGCAGCCTCCTCCTTCCCGCTTGGAGCCCCTCTCGTGCTCTCCTCCTGCAGCTCGCCTCGCTGGAGTTCGGCGCCACCGGAGCACCACCACCAGGGACCCTGCGCGCCCCTGCCTCCCCTCCTCCTTCTTCCTCCTTTTTCCTCCTCGGTCTCCCTCTCTCTCATGCTGTCTTTCTCTCTCCTTTCTCGTTGGACAGGGAGACCTCCATGGCCACGGAATGGAGCTCTGCCTCCATGGATCCTCGCCGGTGCCCCGTCCTAGATTCCTGTTGCCATCCCACGCCCGGGGCCATCTTCGCTGCCTCCTTCGTCGCGTCGCCAGCCTCACTCGCGTCCGGATCCAGGAGCCGTGCCTTCGTCCGCGCCAAGTTAGTGCATCGCCGAACCCGTCGTCCCTGCCGCCTGGGTCCACCCCATCCTCGTCGCCGGGAGACGCCAGCGCCAGGGCCACTGCCGCCTGCGACCTCTGCTTCCAGGACGAGGCGCCCGCTCACCTGGAGCCACGTTGACTGCCCACTCGTCCAGCGCCTCGCCTCGTGCCTCCCCAGCGGGCCTGCCTCCTTCAGCTCCGTCGGTCGCGCCACCCCGCCGGAGAACGCCGCCACGAGTCCGGATCCACTCGCCTCTTCCGCCGGATCCCGCCGTTGCGCTGCCGCTTCCGGACTCCAGCCGCTCAAGTACTGCCTCGCCGCGCCTCTGCTTCACGTGAGCAGGAACGAGGCGACTGCTGCAGCCCGCACGCCGTCGAGCATTGAACGCGACGCCCCAAATCGGCCTCCTGTGTTCTTGGGCCACTAGCGCGCAGTAGGCCCAGTGCCTCATCCCCCAGCTGGCCTGTTGGCCCGATGTGAGCAGCCCAGTTCGTCTCAGATTCAGCCCATAGTTGTTTTTTTCTGTGCGCTGCGAATTTGTCTATTATTCCAGAGATGACTGTTTTACAGAAAAGTCCCTGTTCTTCATGCATTTAATAACTTCACAACTATGCATCGGATTAAAATGTTTTATATATGAAAGTTGCTTAGAATTTTGTCTAGTTTAATAATATGCAAATTTTATCCATGTTTGAAATGTTTAAAATGCTGTTTGGTTAAATTTGCTCCTATGCCATGTTAAGATGATTTATTTCATAACTATTTAACCGTAGCTCCGAACTTAATAAACTTTATATGTAAATGGGGTATAAAAATGCCTAGTTTAACATGGTGGCCTTACTTTGCATGTTCAATAACTCTAAAATTATGTTTAGGGCAGAACAGTACCAAATCTAAAATATGCATATGGGGATTTAACGGAATTTGTTGTTTGTTGTTCCGGCCTCATTTAAACTTTCCTAGATAGGTAGTTTTCATTTGCTTCACTTCTTGCCATGCTAACAACATTTAATATTGTTGGGTACATAAACAAGATCGAACCAAATACGTTATGTGGTGTTTTGGCAATATGCAACTCCGTTGCATATTGTGCTCCACTTAATTTGTAGGGTTGCTTGTGCACTTTGCCATGCCATGTATCATTAAACCGGACATGCATCATACTTGATTGTGCATCATGCCATGTTTATGTGATGGTTGTTTACCATGTTGTTTGCTTCTTTCCGGTGTTGCTTCTTCGGGTTGGTTCCGATAACGTCGTGTGTGAGGACCCGTTCGACTACGTCCGTTTATCTTCTTCATGGACTCGTTCTTCTTACTTGCGGGATCTCAGGCAAGATGATCACACCCTCGAAATCACTTCTATCTTTGCTTGCTAGTTGCTCGCTCTTTTGCTATGCCTATGCTGCGATACCTACCACTTGCTTATCATGCCTCCCATATTGTTGAATCAAGCCTCTAACCCACCTTGTCCTAGCAAACCGTTGTTTGGCTATGTTACCGCTTTGCTCAGCCCCTCTTATAGCGTTGTTAGTTGCAGGTGAAGATTGAAGTTTGTTCCTTGTTGGAACATGGAGATGTTGTTCCTTGTTGGAACATGTTTACTTGTTGGGATACCACAATATACCTTATTTAATTAATGCATCTATATACTTGGTAAAGGGTGGAAGGCTCGGCCTTATGCCTGGCATTTTGTTCCACTCTTGCCGCCCTAGTTTCCGTCATATCGGTGTTATGTTCCCGGATTTTGCGTTCCTTACGCGGTTGGGTATATGGGAACCCCTTGACAGTTCGCTTTGAATAAAACTCCTCCAGCAAGGCCCAACCTTGGTTTTGCCATTCGCCACCTAGCCTTTTTCCCTTGGGTTAGGCCAGCCCAAGGGTCATCTTTATTTTAACCCCCCGGGCCAGTGCTTGTCTAAGTGTTGGTCCGAACTGAGTAGACTGCGGGGCCACCTCGGGGAAACTTGAGGGCTGGTTTTACTCGTGGGATGTCTCATCCGGTGTTGCCCTGAGAACGAGATATGTGCAGCTCCCATCAGGATGTCGGCGCATCGGGCGGCTTTGCTGGACTTGTTTTATCATTGTCGAGGATGTCTTGTAGAACCGGGATACCGAGTCTGATCGGAATGTCTCGGGAGGAGGTCTATTCCTTCGTTGACCGTGAGAGCTTGTGATGGGCTAAGTTGGGACACCCCTGCAGGGATTTGAATTTTGGAAAGCCGTGCCTGCGATTATGGGCAGATGGGAATTTGTTAACGTCGGGTTGTAGAAAACCTGAAGTTGACCTTAATTAAAATACATCAACCACGTGTGTAACCGTGATGGTCTCTTTCCAGCGGAGTCCGGGAAGTGAACACGGTGTTGGAGTTATGCTTGACGTAGGTTGTTCTAGGATCACTTCTTGATCATAGTTGTTCGACCGTGCTTTTGCCTTCTCTTCTCGCTCTCATTTGCGTATGTTAGCCACCATATATGCTAGTCGCTTGCTGCAGCTCCACCTCATACCTTTGCCTTACCTTTAAGCTTAAATAGTCTTGATCGCGAGGGTGCGAGATTGCTGAGTCCCCGTGGCTCACAGATACTTCCAAAACCAGCTTGCAGGTGCCGATGAGTCCGTGCAGATGACGCAACCAAGCTCAGGAGGAGCTCGATGAAGATCTTGTCCTTCGTGTTGTTTCATTCTAGTTGATCAGTAGTGGAGCCCAGTTGGGGTCGATCGGGGACCTTGTCGCATTTGGGGTTCCTCTTTTATTTTGGTTCCGTAGTCGGACCTTGATTGTATCTGTATGATGTAATGCTTTATTCATGTAATTGTGTGAAGTGGCGATTGTAAGCCAACTATGTATCTCTTTCCCTTATGTATTAAATGGGTTGTGTGAAGATTACCTCACTTGCGACATTGCTTTCAATGCGGTTATGCCTCTAAGTCGTGCTTCGACACGTGGGAGATATAGCCGCATCGAGGGCGTTACACATATCCCCTAAACCAACAGAAACAATATCCTTATTGCAGTCTATCTTAGCATTGACATTATTCAAGAAGGGTCTACCAAATATAATGGGACAAAAGCTATCTTGAGGGGAACCAAGAACAAGAAAATTAGCAGGATATTTAGCCTTCCCACAAAAGACTTCAACGTCTCTAACAATCCCAATTGGCGAAATGGTATCTCTATTAGCAAGCTTAATGGTAACATCAATACCTTCTATTTCAGCTGGTGCAATACCATGCATGATTTCGTGGTATAAGGAAATAGGTATTGCACTGGCACTAGAACACATATCACACAAGCCATGATAACAATGATCTCCTATTTTAACAGAAATAACAGGCATGCCTACCACAGGTCTATGCTTATCCTTAGCACCCGGTTTAGCAATTCTAGACGTCTCATCACAGAAGTAAATAACATGCCCATCAATATTATCGACCAAGAGATCTTTAACCATAGCAACATTAGGTTCAACTTTAACTTGCTCAGGGGGTTTAGGTGTATTAATATTACTTTTGTTGACCACGGTTGAAGCTTTAACATGATTCTTTATTCTAACAGGGAAAGGTGGTTTCTCAACATAAGCAGTAGGAACAATAGGATCATTATACGTGATAGTCTTTTCTTCAACTTTAATAGGTGCAACTAATTTTACTTTAATGGGAGGATTATATTTAATCCACTTCACCTTAGGGAGATCAACATGAGTAGCAAAGGATTCATAGAAAGAAGCTACTATCTCAGAGTCAAGTCCATATTTAGTGCTAAATTTACGGAAAACATTGGTATCCATAAAAGATTTAACACAATCAAACTTAGGTGTTATACCTGACTCTTTACCTTCGTCGGGATCCCAATCTTCAGAGTTGCATTTAATTCTCTCCAATAAATTCCATTTGTATTCAATAGTCTTCATCATGAAGGAACCAATACATGAAGTATCGAGCATGGAGCGATTGTTGTCAGAAAGCCGAGCATAAATTTTTTGAATAATCATTTCTCTTGAGAGCTCATGATTGGGGCATGAATATAACATTGAATTAAGCCTCCCCCAAGCTTGAGCGATGCTTTCTCCTTCACGAGGCCAAAAATTATATATATAATTACGATAACAATGAACAAGATGCATAGGATAAAACTTCTGATGGAATTCCAATTTCAACCGTTTCTAGTCCCATGATCCCATATCATCACATAGCCTATACCATGTCAATGCATCTCCCTTCAAAGATAAAGGGAAGACCTTCTTCTTGATAACATCATCGGGCATACCTGCAAGCTTAAATAATCCACAAACTTTATCCACATAGATTAAGTGTAAGTCGGGATGCAATGTTCCATCTCCTGCAAAAGGATTAACTAGCAGTTTTTCTATCATACCCGAAGGAATTTCAAAGTAAACATTCTCACTTTCAGTAGGTTCAGTAGGTTGAGGAGCAACTCTTTGCTCTACTGGTCGGGGTGAAGATACCCCGAACAAGCCCCTCAAAGGATTACTTTCCATAGTAACAAGTGACAGTAAATTTCAGCACACTATATAAAATTTTCCTTACCAAATTCCACCTACCAAAGGCACTTCACTCCCCAGCAATGGCACCAGAAAAGAGTCTTGATGGCCCACAAGTATAGGGGATCTATCGTAGTCCTTTCGATAAGTAAGAGTGTCGAACCCAACGAGGAGCAGAAGGAAATGATAAGCAGTTTTCAGTAAGGTATTCTCTGCAAGCACTGAAATTATAGGTAACAGATAGTTTTGTGATAAGGTAATTTGTAACGGGTAACAAGTAACAGAAGTAAATACGGTGCAGCAAGATGGCCCAATCCTTTTTGTAGCAAAGGACAAGCCTGAACAAACTCTTATATGATGTAAAGCACTCCCGAGGACACATGGGAATTATCGTCAAGCTAATTTTCATCACGATCATATGATTCACGTTCGGTACTTTGATAATCTGATATGTGGGTGGACCGGTGCTTGGGTACTGTACTTACTTGGACAAGCATCCCACTTATGATTAACCCCTATTGCAAGCATCCGCAACTACAACAGAAGTATTAAGGTAAACCTAACCATAGCATGAAACATATGGATCCAAATCAGCCCCTTATGAAGCAACGCATAAACTAGGGTTTAAACTTCTGTCACTCTAGCAACCCATCATCTACTTATTACTTCCCAATGCCTTCCTCTAGGCCCAAACAATGGTGAAGTGTCATGTAGTCGACATTCACATGACACCACTAGAGGGATGACAACATACATATCATCAAAATATCGAACGAATACCAAATTCACATGACTACTAATAGCAAGACTCCTCCCATGTCCTCAAGAACAAACGTAACTACTCACAAAGCATATTCATGTTCATAATCAGAGGGGTATTAATATGCATAATGGATCTGAACATATGATCTTCCACCAAGTAAACCAACTAGCATCAACTACAAGGAGTAATCAACACTACTAGCAACCCAAAGGTACCAATCTGAGGTTTGGATACAAAGATTGGATACAAAAGATGAACTAGGGTTTGAGAGGAGATGGTGCTGGTGAAGATGTTGATGGAGATTGACCCCCTCCCGATGAGAGGATCGTTGGTGATGACGATGGTGATGATTTCCCCCTCACGGAGGGAAGTTTCCCCGGCAGAACAGCTCCACTGGAGCCCTAGATTGGTTCCGCCTCGTGGCAGCGGAGTCTCGTCCCGAAAGCTGGATTCTGATTTTTTTCCTCGACGAAAGAATCCATATAGCAGAAGATGGGTATCGGAGGGCCACCAGGGGGGCCACGAGGCAGGGGCGCGCGCCCAGGGGGGTAGGGCGCGCCCCCACCCTCGTGGCTGGTGTGTGGCTCCCCTCTAGTACTTCTTGCGCTCAGTAATTTTTATATATTCTGGAAATAACTTCCGTGAAGTTTCAAGACTTTTGGAGCTGTGCAGAATAGGTCTCTAATATTTGCTCCTTTTCCAGCCCAGAATTCCAGCTGCCGGCATTCTCCCTCTTTGTGTAAACCTTGTAAAATAAGAGAGAATAGGTATAAGTATTGTGACATAATGTGTAATAACAGCCCATAATGCAATAAATATCGATATAAAAGCATGATGCAAAATGGACGGATCACTGCACCGCCTCCCCTGCCCTCGGGTGCGCCATGCAGGCTGTTGCCTGAGCCGGACGTCGTGCCATCGACTCCCATCCCCCCCCCCCGCATCGTCGCGCTGCTTCTTGTTGACTCGTCGCGCCACTTCTTCTTGCCTCGCCGTCACTCATCACCACCTCGCCGCCTCCTGTCAATGCCTTGCCATTGCCGATGGTGTCTTCCATGCACATGAGAGAGAAAGAGAGATATCATCACTGACAGGTGGGGGCACATGTGTCAGGCTAACTATAGGGGAAGGTTTATAGGGCACACTTGTGTAACCTAATAAATTTATGGGGAGAGCCTTTATAGACATCTACAGGGGAAGGTTTATTGGTAGCTGTTGGAAATGCTCTAAGTTATTTCTTTCAGTATGGGAAAAGGTCCACCTCAAAATGCAACTATGAATGGAAAAATTCTTAAGAATATTTTATGCTACTTATATTCAATTATTGTTATTATTATGTGCAAGGGATTATATTTAATAAATATTATACAATTATCAAATACAATAAACCATATTCATTTTCAGTTCGAGTTCTCATATTATTAATCCAGATATTTATGTTCCATACAACTATATTCCACTGAAAAATATTGGGTACATAGAAGAAGGGGACAAGGTTGCACGGTGTGTGAAGGAGGCGTATGAAGGATACATGTTGCTTTAGCCGGATGATTTCCGAGCTCACTAAATCATATGCAATGGTTGATAAGGTAGTATTTTTTATGTATAATCGTTTAGACAATGACTCCATCGAAAGTCATCTTCTGCTCCCGAGCTCAAATAGAAAAAAAGACTGATTTTTTGTGACAAACTCTAGCAGATGTTTTGAGTGCTTGCAAAGTTTCGTCATGGAATGATATTCGTGGAAGTCATGGCAAAAATAAAATAAAATCGATGCTCCAAATGTGCTATTTCCAAAAGCATTTTATAGTGCAATTTTGCAAGCACCCTGAACATCCGTCAATGTTTGCCAAAAAAAATCAATTTTTGTTTTTGAGATTTACAGTTCACCAAACTCATTTGAGCTCGAGTTGAGAAACAACACGTCCACAGGCATGGAGTTTTTGAACCCAACTTCACATGCTCTCTGATAAAACAATAAAATAGAAAAAGTAAAAGAAATAAAAAACATGAAAAATCACCATAAACATTGATGAATGTTTTAACTGTGTGCAAATTTTGTAATGAAATGACACTCATGGAGATCCGGGAAAAAAGCAAGATCGATGCTCTGAAAAGACTATTGTTGGAAGCATTTTGAAGCATCAATTTTGTTATTTTTGCCAAGACCTCTATGACTGTCATTTCATCACAGAATTTTGTGCACAATTTATTCATCAATGTTGCCACAAAATAAATTCAGAATGTTTTGAATTTTTATCACTTTTTTGGATTTTACTGTTTATCATGGAGCATGTGAGTTCGGGATCAAAAGATCACTTTCGAGGACATGGAGTATTCGAACCCGAGCTCACATTTTGATGAACAGTAAATCAAAAATAATTAAAAATTGATAAAAGAATCATCGTAAACATTGATGAATGTTTCAACCGCGTGCACATTTTTGTGATGCAATGACGTTCGTGGAGGTCTGGACATAAAAAAAGATTGATGCTTCCAATGTTATGAGATGAAATGACACTCACAGTTTTTTCTTATACAATGGATCGTCTTTTATGTTACATCTAGCATTGAGGCGATTAAAGTTAAAACTAGAATTTATGCAAAAAAAGAGAGTTAAAACTAGAAAGGTGTGAATAAGAGAAGAACATCTCGTACAAAGAAACAAATGTTATATCTTTCTTTTCAAAATATCATTTCTTAGCTAACAAACATTCTTTTTTCTTTCTCTTTCCCACCTCGTTGGTTAACCTACGTGGTTTCCTCCCAAAACAATTATTCTGTGTATCTAAAGGCACCTCCGACGCGATCTCTCATATCGTGTTGCAAACTTCGAACATAACTATTCGGCTACAGTTTGCCATCTAACATGGTGCAACGGCCACAGTTTGCCATCTAACACGGTGCCTCATGGATCCGTGGACCAATTCGTTTGTCTGAAATTCCACAAATCAGACGAAAACAGGGAGAATTTGTGGGCGTTCAAACCGCTATCACGTCCGCATCCGACACCTTGGACCCATGCAAAAACCTATCTGCCCTAAACCCTTCTCCGCGCATTCATATGTCGGTCAGCATCGCTCCAGAGCAGACATGACTTCAGGACATTGATGTTGGTTAAAGTGATGTGACTGAACACGGCGTCGCTTCAATGTTGACGCGGTGAAAATGAGAAGTCTACTCCGGCCGGCGCACCGCATTGAAGCAGGCTTCCCGTCCCTCACGTGACCGCGCCTATTTAAGCAAGGCTTTGACGTCGTCCACACCACACCATCCCACTCATCTCCGCTCACATCCTCTCCGATCCGTGCCGGCCACAGCACACCACACCATGCCAAAGTCATGGTTGTCCGCATTGTCAGGCGACGACTCCGGATCTTGGTGTAGTCGCCGTCGCACTTCCGAGCCCTCGATCTCCATGATGGCCGCCTCCTTTGACAAGGAGGGGATCGTCATCTCCTTCGGCGACAAGGAGGAGTAACCGCCGCCGTAGCGACGGTGGCGGCTCCTCATCGTCCCGAAGCATCATGGCAGCAGGAGAGAACGGCCAGGGAGGCGGCGCAATGGGAGCATTCGCAAAGTACTACGAGGCGCCAACTTGAGTTTGCATGGACCCATGCCTCATGTAAGCCTGAGCCCGCGACCGGTCGCCGACCACGGCAGGAACGACCGCGTGACGATTACGCCGCCTCGACGGGGAGCTCGTGAAGACCGACGAGGAGAGGTCTCTCAGCGAGACCGCCAACGTCACCACTGCCGGCAGGAGGAAGGGCAAGGCTTCCCAGCCAGGGTCAACGTTGGTCGCGGTGGCCCTCCACACGGTGTAGGAGAAAGCAGAACAGTTTCTCGGTGAGCGCGAAGCGACAGTCGGGTAGGGCTGTCGCATCCCCGCGCCCTTCCAGCGCTGGAAGGACTACTTCGATGATGACACGAACAACTATGAAGGTGTTGCAGGCCAACCCGACCACCCGTACGAGGTTATCATCCGTTACAAGTTATTTTTTAAGGTTTTATTAGTTTAAAGGATGAAATATCGTTTGATTGATGTATGTTATATGTCTAAAATTAATGAATTTAATCTGTTTACATGAATTTTGTTCAAATTTATTTATATTGTGGGTATGACGAGCCTTACATCATCGGATTTTTTAACACAATGCAGACACAAATGCTCATATATACGTGCATATACTCACACCCTATCCTTATGAGCCAGCATATGATCTTAAGATGAACTTACCGTAGACGCCTCGTAGTCGACGGGAATGTCTCTTCCCACTGAACGTGTATCGTCGAAAATTCTGAAATAAATTCAAATGCGAGCACCAAAGACTTGAACCCTGATAGACGGTGGATAACACTATCCACCTAATCATCCAACCACACGTTGCACACGTTGCGCATCATGGGATCTCGTATCACTGTCCGCCTGCAGACGTGTTCACACGCGTCCGCAGTGAAACACTACATCGGTTTTAGCCTTTAGGACTAGACCTGGCCATGGGCTGCCCGGCCCGGCCAGCCCGGCCTGACCCGGCCCGAAAAAGCCCGACCCGGCCCGGCCCGACGCTGCTCCCGGGCCGGGCTCGGGCCTAGATTTTGAGCCCGATGGCCTGGCCGGGCCGGGCCCGAGCCTGTCATTTTTGCAGTTTTTTGAAGGGGCCCGGCCCGAGGCCCAAGCGGCCAGGCCATCGGGCCCGTCATTTTTGCAGTTTTCTGAAGGGGCCTAGTCCGAGGCCCGAGGCCTGGCGGGTTTTTGCATGTTCGGGCCGGGCTTGGGCCCAAAAACTAGGCCCGATGGCCGGGCCAGGCCGGGCTCAGGCCCAGGTTTTTTGGCTCGGGCTTGGCTAGGCCCGGCCCGAGGTATATTTAGGACCTAACGCACCAGAAATGCTAAATCAACGGGCTCTTTACGGAGCACTACGGGCCATTGCCTTAATTCTCTTCACCGCCCTCTCCCCCCGCCCGATTTTCAGGTGGGTGGGACCTGTCCCGTCCCCTTAAACCAATTATAATGTGTCAAATCTCAACCACTCCGTAAAATCTCTGTAAAAATCCGTGAATGTAGTATTACTCCCAAAGAGCATTTTCAACGGCCGCGCGAAACGACGCGCGCGCGGTAAACGCAGCCTTTAGCGCACGCGGGGCGTTTTGCCACGCTCCAGCGGCGGCGGGAAAACCACGCGCGCGGAAACCGTTTGCGCGTGCGCGAAAAGGCGCTAGCTCGCACGTCATCTTTTGCGCGCCGCTTCCGGCGCGCCTATAAAGTGCGGCGCGCGCCACGCGCCTCTCCACGTCTCCTCTTCTCCTCTTCCTCTCTCTCTGCCACGCGCCGCTCCAGCGCCCCGCCACCGACGCGCCTCCGTCGCCCCGGCGCCCCGCCACCGACGCGCCACCATGCCGCCGCGCCGCCGAGGAGCGTTCGGCTACCGCGGCGTCCGCCTGCGCCCCAACGGCGGCTACTACGCGGAGATACGCTCCGGCGATCTCCGGCTCGGCCTCGGCACGTACGGGACGGCGCGCGAGGCCGGCCGCGCGTACGACGCGGCGGCGTGGCGTCTAGGCCGGTCGCGCGGCCAGATGAACTTCCAGGATGTCTACACGCTCCAGCAAGCGCTCGACCGTGCCCCGCTGCCGCGTCTGAACACGGCACAAGACCGTGCGGAGCACGCCGAGCGGCAGCGCCGCCTCCTCGTCGCCCAGGAGGACGAGCGGGTCATGGCGGAGTGGCGGCGCCGCCACCCGGAGGACGTTGCCTACGAGCAGTCCTACTGGGCAAGGCGTCGCGAGGAGGACATGCGAAGGCGCCGCGAGGCGCGGTTGGACATGCGTCGGCGCAAGGCGTTGGCGAACGCGCAGTCCGATCTCGTTGAAGCAGGTGAGCAGTCGTTCTTCACGCCGGATGATGATCGGTGGTTGGACATCTGGCTGGATACCTCGGACGACACCACCGAGGAGGATGACGATAGTGATGATAGCGACTTAGACTAGTTTTTTTGTATGCAATCTATCTCGTGTTTTATCGTTTGTCGTTTTTAATTATTATGCAATCTATGTTTCCGATGTAAAATACCTTTGTATCGTTAATCTATGCAATCTATTTATTTTCCAATAGCCTAGAATGAGCACGCGTGCTGCTTTTTTGCGTGCTGCTGGAGCGGCGCGCGCTGCATTTTAGCGCGGCTACTGGAGCTGGCGTAACGCGCCGCGCCAAACCAGCCGATGCGCGCATGGCATATGTGTTTTTTGCGCGCGGCGCGCCCGGCGGCACGCCTGTTGGAGATGCTCTAACGCACTGTACACGCCCTTGCCGTCGGCTACCAAAGCAATGAAACGCATGAAGTCTTCCTCCGGGTCGTCGACTTTGTCGCCAACCTCACTCGAACTCCTCGCCGTCGACGGCTCTCCATTCCCGCCTTCACTCACCGCCTTATCCCCTCCCACCGCGGACGCAGAGGAGACCAGCCACCCGCTGTCTCGCCGCCGGATTAGGCCGCTGATCGAGTTCGCGCACTCGCTTCGACCGGCCTCTTCCTGCCCGGCGCCGCGCCGAGGTAGGTGGAGGACGAGATGGCGCTCCGCAGGCAGCGGACGTTGAGGTGAACCGCGGCAGCTAGCTCTTGGGTCTGTTTTCTTTCGGTCAGGGGTCCAGCATTTACGACCGTGCCCAGCAGGATCAGTCTGATTCCTATTATTCCCTTAAAAAAAGTCTGATTCCTATTATTATTATTAGTCTATTATATAGATCATGCACGTATGTGTGTTATTAATTTTTTTGACTTGTTAAGCTATACTAAAATTAGCATATGTGGGTAAAGTGAAAGGCAGCACCACCTAAACTAAAACTGTTGATGGATAACTAAAATTTATTTAAAGTACTCTGCTTACTTGACATAGAAAGAAGAATATTTCTTCTGAATTGTAAATAATCATAGTCCATGTTGTTAGTAAGGAACAAGAGTCCAATTTGTCGTGCACGGTTCAGATGTTGGGGAAATCTGGTGCTAGGGTCCAACCAATTTTCTTTTTGTGCTGCTGCCATTCACAGGTTTGATGAGGAGATGGGGATGCCGCCGCCACCAATTCAACAGGAACAGGCAGCATTACCTGCTAGTATTGCTGTCGCGAGCTCAGGGGACATACCAATTCAACAGAAACAGGCAGCATTCCCTGCTATTAAACTTGGTGTCGCGAGCTCAGGGAACAACAAGATTTTTGATCCATCAAGTGGCTTCATCTTGACATGGAACTGCATTTTCCTTTTTTCATGCTTGCTTGCTCTATTCGTAGACCCCCTGTACTTCTACGTGCCAAAAATCGTCTACGGCACCCCCTATTCATGTGTCGGGACAGACAGGCATTTAACCATCATCGTTACATTATTACGATCAATTACCGATCTTTTATATGCGATTCACATCATACTAAAGTTCAGAACTGCAATTTTTAAGAAGAGCTCAACCTTGGGGATTTCTAAAGGAGGATATTTCGTCAGAGACCCTAGAGAGATTGCATGGAAATATTTGAGATCTGACTTTGCAATTGATGTGGTGGCTGCACTGCCTTTGCCACAGGTAACTTGCTAGTCCTCTTTTTTGTTCCAAGTGGAATGCAAGTAGTTCTAATGAAGTAATGATGCCTGGTTTTAGGATGTTTGTCATGTAAGTATTTGCAAATCTTAAATCTTATTTAACATGGATATGCTATACAAAGTGTGAAATTGTAAGATAGGGATGAACTCAAATAATTTTCTTCATCGCAGTTGCAATCCTAATTTTTTGTGAAAATAAAAGTATATATAGTTCTGTTTGAGTTCAGCACTGCATTGGACACGATGAAGAAATACTATATAGGTTCAACCATTCTCTCTCTAAATGAGCCCTTGGGATTGTCTGTAAAGGACATTCTAGAAAAAGATTACCTGAAATAAAATTTTGCACTTTCAGTAGAGTGGATTATTTCAGAACTTCGAGGGGCCTCAACCTGATGGTGAGATCCTGCACCCATGTTCGTATCAACTTATGTGACTCTGTGGTTCAACCTGGGCGAATTTCTTCCCTAACAAAATTCAAGAATCTTTTTTTGTGTGAACAAAATTCAAGAATCTAATGCAGAAATCGTGGAGCTTATGAGACAAACCACTGAACTTTTTTTTTCATTCACATACTCCCTCTGTCCCCATTTACATGGCGCACACATATTTCTAGGTTCGACTTTAACCATCAGTTTGACCAACAAAATGTGAGTTAGGTGTCACAAAAATTATATCATTCAATTTATGTTAAAATGTAGCTTCCAACAGTATAAGTTTTATGACATAATAATTAAGATAACGTTGGCAAAATTGATGGTTAAAGATTAATCATGGAAAACGAGGGCGCCATGTAAATATGGACGGAGGGAGTACAATCATTGTGAATTATCTATGTTCTGCAAGGGCAAATAATGTATTGTTCTGTGCAGCCTGGAAGCACTGCATCTCAATTTCTCGTTTATTTATTCTACTTATGTATCTTTACTTAATGTGCAGATCATAGTCTGGTATTTGATACCAGCTATCAAATATTCCAACGCTGAGCCCAGCGATAACATTCTGGTGCTTATAGTTCTTGCTCAGTATCTTCCAAGACTATATCTCATATTCCCTTTAACTTATGAAATTATCAAAGCTACTGAAGTTGTTGCAAAGACTGCCTGGCAAGGGGCTGTATACAGCCTGTTGCTTTACATGATAACTAGTCATGTACGGTATCTACATGCTTTTATAGGCAACCTTTCATCATTTGATATGTATTGCAATTTTCTTAGGATCCCCTGCTCCTGTTCATTTAGGTACTAGGTGCAGTATGGTACTTGCTATCCGTTGATCGCCAAACAGCCTGCTGGAAAATGAGTTGCAGGAATGAAACTGGGTGTGATATTAGGTACCTAGATTGTGATATGGCACCAAATCAGAAATGGGCTAGTACGACTGATATCTTCCATAGCTGCAATGCTAGTGATACCAGCATCACATTCGACTATGGCATGTTCCTGCCTGCACTGTCAAATCTAGTGCCTGCTCAGGGTTTCTTGATAAAGCTCTTCTATTCCCTTTGGTGGGGTTTACAGAATCTAAGGTATTTCTGCACTGGACATCTTCATATCAAACTATAGTACTAAGTGAGAACTTACATTGCAATTTCCTTTACAAACAGTTGCTCTTTGATACCGTTATAATTAGAAACAGAGGGCGTATTTACAAACAGTTGCTCTTTATATTTCTCCCCATTCCTAAATGTAAGACGTTTAAATTAAGCTGCCAAAACGTCTTATATTTAGAAACAGAGGGTGTATTATGTAAGTTGAAAGCTTCCATAGAATCTTACTCTTTCAGTTTCGGCTGAATCTTGTCGGTATTCGTAAGTGGCTCTCTAACATGGTATATCTCCCTTCCATGTTCTTGACAGTTGCTATGGCCAGACTATTTCTGTTAGCACCTACATTGGTGAGACACTGTTCGGTATATTCTTGGCAGTATTCAGTCTTGCCTTGGAATCATCCGGCCTGGTCTTGTGTGTGTATTTGATTGGAAATGTGCAGGTACATTTTACATACTTACTTACGCTCTATATTGTAGAAGTTCATTATTCATGTGCATGAAACTTATCATTTTAATCAGAATGTATAAATGTAAACTGTTTTTTTAGAACATACTATCTTACATTGTTATTACTGCAGACCTCCCTCCAATCTATCACTGTGAGGGAGGATGAGTGGAGATTAAAGCAAAGAGATACGGAGGAGTGGATGACATACCGTCAACTTCCTGGTGAACTGCGGGAAAGAGTTAGAAAATTTATTCAGTACAAGTGGCTTTTAACTCGAGGTGTGGATGAAGAGTATATATTTCAGGTTCTACCAGAGTATCTGCGACGTGAAATAAGACGCCACCTTTGCTTGGATCTTGTTCGCCGGGTAAATACTTGTACACGATTATGTGGAAATACATAACGAATGAACTAGACTTTTTATTTTGAATTTTCAAATGCACTAGACTTCTTGTTATCATTTGTCATGTGCTAATCTCTCTTCTATTATGAGGTTTCAGGTTCCGTTTTTCTGCCAGATGGATGACCAACTTCTAGATGCCATCTTTGCGCGTCTTGTATCATCACCGTGCACAAAGAGCACATACATTATCCGTGAGGGTGATCCGGTGACTGAGATGCTCTTCATCATCCGTGGGAAACTGGAAAGCGCCACAACAGATGGTGGCCGCACAGGCTTCTTCAATTCAGTTCTCCTGAAATCTGGTGATTGCTGCGGCGAGGAACTTCTTGGATGGACTTTTATCCCGGAACCTACCAGTTTGCCAACAGCCACCTGCACAGTGAAGGCGCTCACAGACGTGGAGGCCTTTTCACTTCAGGCTGAGGATCTCAGGTTCGTGGCCAGCCAATTCGGGCGGTGGCATAGCAAGAAGCTGCAGCACACTTTCCGCTACTACTCACCCCATTGGAGAACATGGAGTGCGTGCTTCATCCAAGCTGCTTTGCGGCGGTACATGAGGAGAAAGATGGAGAAGGGCCTGAGATCAGAAGACTCGAATGGTGAAGAAGGGCCTCCACGGAAGAATAATCTCTAAGAATGATGGCCGCGAAAATAATGGCTGGGAACTTTAAAGGGCTTCAGGCCATAAAAGACCTGTCTACACTAAAGAAGCCGGAGGAGGAGCCAGATTTCCCAGCTGAACCTTATGTATAAGGTAGTAACTTATATCCTGTCCATAACGGACACTGATCCTGCTAGCTCTGCTGCCAGTTAGTCAGTCTTTGCCGCATGGAGGGGACCGTAATCCGGTTAGAATTAGGATTCACAGAACCGGCCGTTGATCTGAGGATGCTAGGAGATGCTAATTACTCTACGTTGTACATTCAGATGTATCTGTGTTTGTAACATCATTGGCACGCGCCGCTATGCTGACTGCCAGAGTTCTAACGTTGAAGCCATAGTCTGACCTTGCTATTCTTGTTTAAGGTATGAGCGACTCCACTTCGTTATCAGCAGCTCTGATGCAGAGGCTGGGGACAATCTTCCTTTTCTATTTATTAAAAAAAAACTTTGATATCAGCATCATTTAGGTTCTGGATATGCTTTCCATTACGCTTTCAATAACGCTATATGCTGTTACAGTGGCAGCAGTGACCTATGGAGGATTTGGACGACAAATTTGAAACCTGTGCTGGCAATCATATTTAGTGGCCGAGTGCGGAGGCCGGGCTATGCATGCGTGAATCTACTTAAGGTTGTAATAAAGCATGTTTATTTGCAAGAGAGATAGAGAGGAAAAAGACAGGCTGCGTGAGGTAGCAGGCACCAAAATTCCTGTGTTCTTCTGTTCTTGTGTGCGAGGTGTGTGAAATAGCTGAGAGGAAAAAGAAGGGAGCGGGCTATTAGCTCCAACAAAGCATCATTGAAGGTTGTCGTTTATCTGCAAATGGGCGCAATTTTTTAGCGGCAAAAGTACATGCAATTTTTCAGCAGCAAGAATTATTTTTGCAATTTTACCACTATTTTTCTACCATGATTCCTAATGTTTTATATCTGTATAAGAGCACGGAAAAAAGATCTGGCCACAAATCCTCATCCCAGATATGTCATGCTATTGTTTGCAGTTTGGTTCATGTTCCTTGGTTTGGAACTACTAATGACATCTTGGCCGAAACGTTTCTTCTGAATTTATACGAATGATCATTAAGTATTCATCATCCTTTTGTCATAACATAATAATAAAGTTCATAGTGTGGTCAAAACAAAATTGAAAAAATGGACATGGAGTTTCTTAGCCCGAGCTCATATGAGCTTAGGTGAACAGTAAAATAAAAAAAATGAAAAACTTTTCAAAAAATTCTGAATTTTTCTAGTAACAAACACTGACAAAAGTTTTCAACGCTTGCAAAAGTTCATCGTGAAATGATATTTTTAGAAGCTGTGGCTAAAAAAATAATGCTCCAAAAATGCCATTTCCAACAGCATTTTGGAGTGATGTGTTTTTTTGCCACGGCTTATACAGATGTCATTTCACCATGAAATTTTGTAAGCATTGAAAACTTTTATCAATGTTTGTGACTAAAACTTTTTAGATCCTTTTTATTTTGTTTTCAAATTGTTTTTACTGTTCACCTGAGCTCATTTGAACTCGGGAGTAGAAGAGTACTTTCATGAATGAACTTTTTTTTGCGAGAAAACTTTCAATCTATTCATCAACTGTTAAAGTAGTACAAAGAACACCAAAAGTAAAAAATTACATGCATGTTCTTACACCACCTAGCGACGACTACAAGCACTGGAGCGAGCGGAAGATGTGCCGCCGCCATCGCCCCTCCAACATTGGAGCTGAGCAAACCTTGTTGTAGAAGACAGTCAGGAAGTCATCGTGCTAAGACCCCAGAGGACCAGCGCACCAGAACAATAACCATCGCCGATGAAGAGAAGCATAGATCGGAAGCATCCAACTTGTAAACACACGAATATAGACGAACGGAGATCGGATCCACCAAAGACGAACGATGCTAGAAGCACCACTAGGACAGGGACTAGGCGTGGAGAACCTTATTCGTCTTCAGGAAACCGTCGTCGTTTCGCATTCCTGAGCAGAACACAAACACTAACAAAACTCAAAAAACACTTAAAAACGAAGCCCTTCCGCCGGCAAAGACCGGGATCCACCACATCTTCATGACCCTAAGGTCAAAGAAGATGAGGCAGGCCGGCAGCTGCGCAGCGGGAGACAACATAAACCCCTAGCGATGGCTGCCCTTGTGCGTACGAATGGGGTACCGACCAAATTGAAATAACTCTTAAGAACCAAAGTAACAAAAGACTTCCAATGGTTGAATGTTAAATCAACAACTTTTTGTGTCATGCAGTGAGCAGTAAAGCATTTTTTGCATTACGACCAACCCTTATCGTCTTGTTGGAGTGTATTATGGCAAGCGACCCGATCCGTGCGGTGAGTCTCTTCTTCAACAAAATCTTCTGCCTTTTAGTCCAGGAGAACCTGGTCGGCTTCTTTCCTGACAGTCGCCGCACTTCAATTCCGACCTACTATACAAGAACATGTCCTCTAACTGTTGGGGAACGTAATAATTTCAAAAAAAAATTACGCACATGCAAGATTATGGTGATGCATAGCAATGAGAGGGGAGAGTGTTGTCCACGTACCCTCGTAGACCGAAAGCGGAAACGTTAGCACAACGTGGTTGATGTAGTCGTATGTCTTCACGATCCGACCGATCAAGTACCGAACGTACGGCACCTCCGAGTTCAGCACACGTTCAGCCCGATGACGTCCCTCGAATTTCGATCCAGCCGAGTGTTGAGGGAGAGTTTCGTCAGCACGACGGCGTGGTGACGATGATGATGTTCTACCGACGCAGGGCTTCGCCTAAGCACTGCTACAGTATTATCGAAGTAGACTATGGTGGGGGAGGGGGCACCGCACACAGCTAAAAGATCAAACGATCAATTGTTGTGTCTATGGGGTGCCCCTGCCTCCGTATATAAAGGAGCAAGGGGAGGAGGCGGCCGGCCAGGGAGAGGCGCGCCAAGGGGAGTCCTACTCCCACTAGGAGTAGGACTCCTCCTATTCCTAGTAGGAGTAGGAGAGGGGGAAGGAAAGGGAGAGGGGGGGGGGGGGAAGGAAAGAGGGGGCCGGCCCCCTTTGCCCTAAACCAATTCAGTTTGGGCCTTGGGGGCCGCGCCCCACACTCCCCGTGTTGCCCTCTATTTCCACTAAGGCCCATGTAGGCCCATTAAGCCCCCGGGGGGTTCCGGTAACCTCCCGGTACTCCGGTAAAATCCCGATTTCACCCGGAACACTTCCGATATCCAAACATAGGCTTTCAATATATCAATCTTCATGTCTCAACCATTTCAAGACTCCTCGTCATGTCCGGGATTACATCCGGGACTCCGAACAACCTTCGGTACATCAAAACATATAAACTCATAATATAACCGTCATCGAAACGTTAAGCGTGCGGACCCTACGGGTTCGAGAACTATGTAGACATGACCGAGACATGTCTCCGGTCAATAACCAATAGCGGAACCTGGATGTTCATATTGGCTCCCACATATCTACGAAGATCTTTATCGGTCAAACCGCATAACAACATACGTTGTTCCCTTTGTCATCGATATGTTACTTGCCCGAGATTCGATCGTCAGTATCTCAATACCTAGTTCAATCTCGTTACCGACAAGTCTCTTTACTCATTCTGTAATACATCATCCCGCAACTAACTCATTAGTTGCAATGCTTGCAAGGCTTAAGTGATGTGCATTACCGAGAGGGCCCAGAGATACCTCTCCGATAATCGGAGTGACAAATCCTAATCTCGAAATACGCCAACCCAACAAGTACCTTCGGAGACACCTGTAGAGCACCTTTATAATCACCTAGTTACGTTGTGACGTTTGGTAGCACACAAAGTGTTCCTCCGGTAAACGGGAGTTGCATAATCTCATAGTCATAGGAACATGTATAAGTCATGAAGAAAGCAATAGCAACATACTAAACGATCGGGTGCTAAGCTAACGGAATGGGTCAAGTCAATCACATCATTCTCCTAATGATGTGATCTCATTAATTAAATGACAACACTTTGTCTATGGTTAGGAAACTTAACCATCTCTGATCAATGAGCTAGTCAAGTAGAGGCATACTAGTGACATACTGTTTGTCTATGTATTCACACATGTATTATGTTTCCTGTTAATACAATTTTAGCATGAATAATAAACATTTATCATGATAGAAGGAAATAAATAATAACTTTATTATTGCCTCTAGGGCATATTTTCTTCACTAACCGCTGCAGCCATAACACGTTTGACATAACTAACAAAGTAATCTTCAAATTCAAAGCCAAAGATGACGAGTGTGACCAAATTGTGGTGCTGGAAATTAGTTGCGGCCGAGCCCCACTCTACACCCTTGTTCTTGCTATAGAATTATTTTTCCTCTTCTCCTCGTCCATTTCCATTGAACACAAATCATCCCATAACTGCCTGTCAACAATGGGAGAAATATAAAAATAAACTGTCAATGAGCACCCTTGTTCTGGCTAAAATAGATCTTTAGGTAAGCACATACTGTAATGTATAGCTCCTTCAGTAAGGGCACGGCTTCAAGAATGAACATTGTCCAGGTGAGATCACACCCTTCAGGAAGTTTAACTAGATCCACAAACCTTAGTTGGTGGAACACAGATGCCAGAGTTTGCGCCGGACATTATGGTTGCGCCCAAATCTGAAAGTATATGAAAGTGATTAGTAGCAATTTAGGCTATGCAGAATATGAAAGTGATCCTAGCAAGGCCAAGGTGAGACAACAACATATATGATGCTTGCAAGGTAGAAGTAAATGAGTTAGGGTTAACCAAAGAACCATGGAGACGGGGATGTATTCAGATATTCACTTTCTTGAAGGGGAACCTATTCATCATTGGAGGGGCACATGTTACCACGAAGGCCCATGCTATTCTCCTTGAGATATCACCATAAAGACGATTCTCAACCACTAGTAGTAGACCTTGGGGTGACCTCCAAACCAGTAGGGGCAGTCAAGGAAGTGGCATGCGGCATGGCGGCTATTAAGCGACTCTCTTTTCGGTGGAATAACAGTTGTGTCATTGGCAGGACAGTCACACATACAGCTACGGCATTGACATGAATAGTCACGAGAGGAAGAAATTGGTTGAAACTTTCTTCCCATCCGGACGGTTGGCTTTGGATTGCATATCAACACTTCCAGCCTCTAATTTTGAAGGCTCGTGGAATCTTTGAAGCCGCCTTCAAAAATTATGGGGAAAGATACGATGGTTATACTAGACCTGCTTTTATGTCTCAAACATTAAACGAGTGATTATTATGACGGCATAACACTGTCAAAATTGCTCTAACCATCCACGCATCCATGTACGATATGAAACTCACTATCATAGGCAAATTTCAAACAAGTGCACAAAAGGAATTATAGTAAGTTGACATGTTGCTGCAAAAATAAACCCAAATATTAAGTGTCATACGTGTGGTACGAAGCACTCCGACATTGAGGTTTTTTACAAATAAAGCTACCATCCGAAAAGAAAAACAAACAAAAAAAGACGAAACATGCCATCTGAAAAAAAGTTGTCATGCCTAACAACTAAAATTGTCACCCTCGCGTCACTAAACTTGCCATAAAAATGTTCAAAGTTGTCATGTGTTCATGCCACACATGTGGCACTTATTAAAGTACAAAATCAAACCATTAACCAATGAAATGAAACGAGATGATTATTGTAAAGCCTCTCTACTGCTTCCTTTCAACACGATGAAGCCAGTTGCAATCGGCAACCCTCTAACTTATACTTGTGTCATTCTTTTATACTTTTTTCGTTCCTAAATATTTGTCTTTCTAAAGATTCTAACAAGTGATTACATATAGAGCAAAATGAATGAATGTACACACTAAAATATATCTATATACATCCGTATATGGTATTCCATTTGGAACCCTAAAAAGACAAATATTTAGAAACGGAGGGAGTATATTTTAAAAATAACAAATCCGCGGCCTTCTATAGAAAAGAAAACTTCTAGACGAAAGAAAGTCGCACCAAGACACGACCAGAATTCATTCACCGGTGCGGTGTCGCCACGAGCACCGTGGATATAGAAGCACGATAGAAAGAGTCGACCGCGGACATGCTTCCCTTTGGTTCGAAGCAAACCGGCCGGCCACCAACCAACCAACGCTCCCGAATCTATCCATCATATCAAACCTTCCGCCGCCGGTGAGCTACCCGCAGCGCCGGACTGCCGCCCGCCCGCCCGCCCTGCTCTGCTCCGGTTCTCTCCGCTCCTCCGCCCCTCCGCCGCGAGCTCCCGGAGACCCAACGGAGAAGGGAGGGGAGAAGAAGCAAAGCCTCGGACATGGCACGCGTCCTCCCTCTGGATATCGAGCCCGGGGAGGCGCACAGGTAGCACCCCGTCCTCCCGAGCCACCGCATGCAGTTTCTGCTTCTTTTTTATTTATTTTCCTGCTCGGATTTCGCCATGCTTGTTGTTTTTATCCGTGGAGCGGAGCTATTTTTGGAAATTCGGTGCTCGGCGATGTATGCCTATCGTCGAGGCGAAAACCTAGCTCTCGAGGCCGCCACAATAAAGCCGCCGCTCCTCTCCTCGCCGGTGGCGCCGGGGCCTCTAGGCCGTCCCCCTTCCGCCCCCGCGGATCCCTTCTCCCCGACCTCGTCGCCGCGCTCGTCCTGGACGGCGACGGACGCCGGCTAGATGGCCAGCTTGGTTAATGTCATCCTTTTTCCCCATTCTTGCTCGTCTAATAAATCCCCGCCTCCTTAAAAATTATTGTTTGTGCATCTCATAGACAAAATAAATTCTAGTACTGCAAGTATGCCATATCTGCACTTTTTAGTTTGATGCGTGGGGTGAGGTTGGGGGGGATTGGGGATGGATGTTGATCCAAGGGTTTCGAAAGATTTAAGAATCGTTGTTCAGGCAACTTATGAGTATATTACATCCTGATGTTGGCTGCTCTCAGATTATCTAATCTTATTTTCCTTTGGATCGTTGCTTCCCTGTGGCCAAATATCATATCATGGTTTTAAAGATAACAGGAGCCTAGGATTCATTTAGGAGCACATATCTCCACTCCTAATTTCACTAGGATAACAGGTGTCGCATTACTCGACGTTTTTCTTTGATAATAGTTTAATGCTGTATCCAGTTTGGGAATCTTACTTGCACTAGCATGTGACATCCATCCATGCTGCTTTTAACTATCATGATTCAGTCACTGTTTGTTAACACTACACCATGCTACCCAAACCAGTGCATTTTGAGTTCAGTAATATGTGGGTGAATAAGCTGTAACCCCGATTGTTGTTTTAAGGAAATAACATGGAGTTGGGCCTGTGCGACTCTAATTTAGATAAGGATCTGTCACATGTCAACCTTAACCTTACATCTATGACACGAATTAATAACATCTCTACATTCGTGGGCAGCATCAGTACCTTTATTTGATAATATTTCCTGGCTTGTAAACAGAGCTGGTGAGACGGTTGCTAGCACGCCAAGCTCTTCAGCTGTGGTGTCATGCAATAGAATCGAGCATTCTGAGCAAAACATAAAGGACGACGAATACGCGATGCTGATGACGCCAGCTCAACATGCAACGGCTGACAACAACACAGAAATTTTACCTCAGCAACCCAAGTCAAGTCACTTCAGTTGGTGGATGACAGCTCTGCTTGTCTGCTTCCTTCTTATAATGGCAACATATATCTTTGTGAAATTTGGAGCCCCCTTTGCCTTTGAGAAGGTGGGTGCTGATACCTTCTGTGCAAAATAAAATTTCTTCCTTACAGGGTAATTTTAGGCAGCTCACTGGAATGCCAGTCGACTTCCATTCTTCTTGTTACCTTTCACTGAATTTCACGAAATGCATCTCAGAACCAACTGATGTTGGCTCATTGGTTGACTCTTCGGTAGTTAGCCATTTTGGGATGTGATCTTTTGCTTGGTCTGTATCGGTCCATAGGCTTTTTTTATATAATAATCAGGTACTTTAAGGTGGCATGCATCTATAAATTCCATGGGACAATCATAAAGCTTCAAGTCGTTATCACACTGCTCATTTTTATGTTTGGTTGTCCTTCAATATACTTGAATAGCAGTATAGCACCAGTGAGGCATTCAACTTAATACTTTTGGTTTTTGTCGAACATGTCTGTTATATGTTTCCTTTTGTCACATCTGCTTAGATCTCAAGCATATGTTCAGAGTCCAGCTTGTAATTTTCAGGAATTACTGTTACACCATTGACATGAATATTCTGGTTGGTTCATATAATTAGAATGCTATTTGTTTAGTGAATGCATATGTGGCATACTGAACTTTGGGAGAAATTTTAGTTGTATGTATGAAAATATCAATTGTGTCATGTTTTTGAGCTATGTTGTGCATGTGTACTCTTTAATCTTATTCTCTCTTTTTTATGAAGAAGATTTTGAGTTGGGTTGTTGAAACAGAACATCTACGCTAATATGTATATATGTATTTTCTTGTGTTTGTTACTTGCAGATTCTTTTTCCAATCATGAAATGGGAAGCAAGTGCCTTTGGCCGTCCAGTATTGGCTCTTGTCCTCGTCGCATCTTTGGCTCTCTTCCCACTCATTTTAGTCCCCTCTGGACCTTCTATGTGGTTAGCAGGAATGATCTTCGGTTATGGCTGGGGTTTCGTGATTATTATTGTTGGGACTACTCTTGGCATGGTTGGGGCATATTGGATCGGCTCATTGTTCCGCGAGCGACTACTTGTAAGATTCCTCAGACTTGCATCTTTTCTCTACCTGAGGAGCTGTGTCTTAATATCTTCTCTGTTTTGTTCCTTTTTTTCAATGCAGGCATGGTTAAAGAGATGGCCTCAGCAGATAGCTCTAATAAAGCTTGCTGGCGAAGGGAGTTGGTTCCACCAGTTTCGAGTGGTTGCACTATTCAGAGTCTCACCGTTTCCATACTCGATTTTTAACTATGCCGTGGCCGTGACAGAAATCAAATTCAGCCCTTATGTATGTGGTTCAGTTGCCGGAATGACACCTGAGGCATTCATCTATATCTATAGGTATATACAGATATCCACATTACAGATTATGGATTTACTAAATTCCGCTTTATCATTTTGTCATGACTATTGAGGCCATGCATCTAGGTTTATTGTGCATCTGTCATCTGATTAATGCCCTTATATAACAAAATAGTACATGGATTGCCGATCGTTAACCAATTCTTTTCTAGTAGAGCGTGCAGTATTTGGTAGACATGCGTCATAATCTATACATTTCTGCTCTTGATAAGCAGGAGTTTTCTTGCTGCTGATTTAAGCTAGACTGTAGTAACCCAAACAGAGACATCTCTCAAAGTAGTGATGACTTACTGATCTTGCTTAATGCTTATGCAGCGGGCGGTTGATACGTACGTTGGCCGATGTGAAGTATGGCAAGCATAAGTTGACTACAGTGGAGATAGTCTACAGCATAATCTCGTTCGTCGCTGCCGCTGCCCTCACGGCCGCCTTCACAGTTTACGCCAAGAAGTCGCTAAACAACATAAAAGGCCCAGATGATATCTCAGAGGACCACCAACCTGCTGCTGGCTCTGCTGGGGTGACTGCACTAAAAAATGGCCATCAGGACGTGCATATCCTGTAGCTTTTACATGTCGTATGATGTCTGTATTCATTCAATTCACCAGAGAAAAATAGGTAGCTAGGCTCTGACAGCAGGTGGATGCACCTGTCTAACTAGATAAATATGTATGGTTTTACTACTCCCTCTGTTCACTGTTATAAGGCGTGTAGACGTGCAAAACAACTCGATTTCAGTTGTCTGAAATGACTTATAAAAGTGAACGGAGGGAGTACTTGATTAGTTTCATGTGGTTAATCACCCAACATGTATTTTGGCCTTGTTGTTGGCGACTGGAAATTTGGCCTTCTCGAGGTGCATATATTTTTCGTTTAGGTGTTTCGTATGGCAGTGCATCAGAGTTTGCCATGGCACACTGTTTCAGATGTGCATAGTGCGTGTCTAAGCTTTGTGCACTCTGCGGGATTTCACGATTCAATCCTCGTTGAGAAACGCCTTCTGATTTATTTTTTCAAAAAAGGAGATGAAACCCTGGCCTCTGATGCATACAATTATTTTTATTAGTTGCTCCCTCCGTTCACAAATACTATAAAATAAGTTTTTTTTTTCATTTTAGCTGCACATCAATTGCGGTCGGTTGATTTTCACACGAAGGGAGGAACAACGGAGGGAAGGAAGGAGCTTGCCGTGGGGAAGGATTAAACTTGTTGGAGAAGGCTGCCTCATTATCTATCTTGGGGGGTGGTGGGGGGGTTGCAAGTTTGCCGGAGAAAAACTGGCCATTGCCGGGGCTAGCGGGATGGCCCGGGGCGAAATGGCGTGGCAGCGCCACTGGCCGCGGGCGGTGGTGGCCGGTGGTACGTTGGGCGGTTCGGGAAGATAAAGAACTTGAGTGCTGGAGGTTGAAGATGCAATCTTGATGAAAGGACATGCGGTGCCCCATGTGTGGTTTTGGTAATTGATGACATTCTCTATGGACTAATGGTTGCATTGAGTTATATTTGAAGGATTTTTCCATAGGCATTTCTTGAAGTCCATGTATTGGTTTCAAGGAGTTTATGGGTTGACCAAGGTGCTATTAAGGAATTATCCAAAGATTGGTCATGTGAGTGTTGAGCTTATTGCAAACATGTCTTGAAAAAGAACATTGTGTGATCATTCATGTTTACCTTCAAGACATCATCCAAATGAAGAGAGTTGGAAAGATTTAAGGTTGATCAAGACTAAGTCAAGAGTGAATCAAGTTGATCAACTCACAAAGCGTAGAAAATGTACCGAGAGGGATCAAGTGATCCCATGGTATGGTAAGCATTGTCCATTGCACTTTGTGTACTAACCCATGTTCTATGTGAGAGTCTATGTGGGGTTAGGTACGTGTCCATGGGCTTGCATCAAGAGGAAGATATCATACAACCCATGGAAAGGATGACATCAAGTGGTGGTCGTCATCAAGATTGCCGTGTGCAAGTTCAAGTGGAGCATCACGAAGAGATCAAGTGCTTGAAGCTTGCCATCCAGTTTGGTGTCAATGGACTTGTGAAGATGTGCCAAAGAGTGGCTCACCCATAGTGGACTATGGGGGAGCGATCATCTAGTCTCCATCGAGCCAACACAATCAAGAAAGATGGTCCAACTTGAGGGAGTCAAGATCGTCATCATCTAGCTCAAGTGGACCATGTGCAAGGAAAATGTTTGCCCTTGATAGGTTTTCTATTTTATCGGTCTCATGGTGGTAGTTGGGAGACCGGGTTATAGGATCGTTTGCCGTACTATCAAGGGGGGCTCTCAAGTTGGTAGCTTGATCATATCGTTAGTAGAGAGCTCAAACCATTGCATCCTTGCATCATGTTTCTTGATTCTTATTTGGTTCTCTTTTTGAGTCTTAGAGCTTATGGTCATCTTAATGACAAGCTTGAGTTCATCGAAAACGGAGTTCGCATGCGTCTTCTATGATGTTTTCAGTGTTGGAGGTTTTACCGGTCTTATCCGAGGAAGGGTTCTCACCATTTTATTATGGGCCTTTCTTAATTTGCTTCTTATTGTTATTTCTATCAATATTGTGTTAGCCCTTGTCGCTAGCTTTCCAACAGACTTGGTTTCGTCGAATTCGGAGTCCGTTTGTAAAAGTTGTGTCAGTTTTGGTGTTCTGAAAAGGCTGCAGCGGTACTACCGCGAACAGGAGCAGATGTAATTTTTTACTACCGCTCTTGGGAGCGGTACTACCGCTTGGGGCAGTACTACCGCGGCTACTTCTGTGGCTACTTCCGCTCGGGACCAAAAACTCGTCACAAGTCCAGTGGTGGTAGGCATGGATGTAATCTTTTAGTACCGCTCGCAAGCAGTAGTACCGCTACCCTTAGCAGTAGTACCGCTACCCCTAGCGGTAGTACCGTGAGGTCAAGCAGTACTACCGCTCTGATGGTTCTTCTGGCTTTTTTGCCTCCTCGCTGTTGTGTTTCAAAGGGCTTTTACCGCCCTAGCGGTAGTACCGCTCCTTGGAGTGGTAGTACCGCTCGGTGCGGGCTGTGAGCATAACGGTTGGATTTTTCTTCACCTATAAAAGGGGGTCTTCTTCCCCAATGAACCTTATCCTTTGATCTCGTGTTCTTCCCCCATTGTTGACCTTCTTCGAGCTTACTAACTCTCAATCCCTCCATGGATTCTTGCTAGTTTTTGAGGGAAAAGAAAGAGGAGATCTAGATCCAAATTTTCACCAATCACTTTCTCCTCTATGTGAGGGGAACCCCTTGGATCTAGATCTTGGAGTTCTTGGTGTTCTCCTTCTTGTTCTTCCTCTCATTTTCCTCCCTAACATTAGTTGCTTCGGTGGGATTTGAGAGAGAAGGACTTGGGCACTCCGTGTGCCCTTGCCATTACATTTGGTGCATCGGTTTAAGTTCTCCACGGTGATACGTGGAAGTTACAAGTTGAGAAGCTTATTACTCTTGGGTGCTTGGTACCCTTGAGCTTGTTCCTCTTGGGTGCTTGGGCGCCCTAGACGGTTGGTGGTGTTCGGAGCTCAATCATTGTGGTGTAAAGCTCCGCGCAAGCGTCGGGGTCTCCAATTAGGTTGCGGAGATCGCGCCGAGCAATTTGACGGGTACCGGTGACCGCCCCCAAGGGTTGCCAAAGTGTACGGGTTCGGCGACCGCCCCCAAGGGTTGCCATTTGTACGGGTTCGATGACCGCCCTCAAGGGTCCCTTAGTGGAATCACGGCATCTTGCATTATGCGAGGGCGTGAGGAGATTACGGTGGCCCTAGTGGCTTCTTGGGGAGCATTGTGCCTCCACACCGCTCCAAACGGAGATTAGCATCCGCAAGGGTGTGAACTTCGGGATACATCGTCGTCTCCGCGTGCCTCGGTTATCTCTTACCCGAGCCCTTTACTTGTGCACTTTACTTTGTGATAGCCATATTGTTTCTTGTCATATATCTTGCTATCACCTAAGTAGTTTTTCTTGCTTAGCATAAGTTGTTGGTGCACATAGGTGAGCCTAGTTGTTGTATGTTTTGTGCTTGACAAATTAACCACTAGGTTTATTCCGCATTTGTTCAAGCCTCAACCATAATTATTTTAAAGCGCCTATTCACCCCCCTCTAGGCGACATCCACGATCTTTCAATTGGTATCAGAGCCTCGTCTCTCTTTGTTAGGATTAACCGCCTAGAGAGTAAAGATGTCGACTAGGGGATTAGGATTCTCTCACACTCTTAGTTTTGATGGCACAAATTTTGATGTTTAGGCAATTCACATGATTAATCTCTTTAGGATTATGGACCCAAATTTAGAGAGAATTGTAGATATGGGTTTTTCTTCTCCAAAGGATCCGCAAAGATTATCTTTAGAGGATGAGAAAAACTCTTATCTCAATGCTCAAGCTTCTAATGTGCTTTTCGATGCTTTGAGCAATGTAGTTATATTTCAACTCATGCCTTTCTGGGATGCTCATGAGTTGTGGACAAAGCTTCAAGATAAATATGGCGTGTCCAAGTTTTGTGGGGATGATAGTTCTCCCTCCATCTCTGGCCGTGTTGTGTTCTCAACTTCTTCTACTTCACCTACATGTGGTTTGCCACAAGGGACATGGTGAGTAGTGGTGTTCATTGCAATGATGATAGTGGGCTTAGTTTTGATAATCCTTCATCACTTTCTTGTTGCGATGCTTCATCTTTGGACTCTAGCACTTCGAGCACTCCAAATGTTTCACATGCTTGTGTTGATAGTCCTTGCATATCATGTACAAATTGCTTGACTAAATCTCATGATGATATGCTTGCTATGTCTTGTTGCCATGATAAAAATTCATGTATTTTCTTGAGTTGTTGTGCTAACAATGTAGAGGAAATCCAACACTCCATGGAACAAGATGTGGTCTTGAATGGTGCTTCAAGGGATCCCACATCATCATCTATTGCTTTTTGCCTTGTGGCCAAGGCTTCAAAGGTATCTCCCACTTTGAATCCCAATATATCTTGTGATAATATTGATGATGGCAAGAGTGATGATGATGTCGATTATGATGAAGAGAATGATGATGTTGCCTCCTTAAAAGTTAAGGGGGAAATAATTTTTAAAGTTCTTCTTAAGAATAAAATTGCTCGTTCCAACTTCATGGAAATCATGTCTATTGCTATTTAGGGCAAGAAATATATTGATGAGTTGGAATCTCGTCTTGAGGAGCATGAGGTCACCATTGATAAAATGGAAGGTCATGAGCGTGATTACGCTAATGAGATTGCGGACCTCTCTCAAGCTCTTAAACTTGAACAAACCACCAAGGAATCTCTTGAGGAGACTTTTGCTCTAGAGTTATCTAGAGTGAAGGAATCTCATGATAGAGCTCTTGAGGTGGCCAATGTTTTTGAAACTAAAAATGCTAAGCTTGAAGTTGCTCATGCTAGACTCCTTGAGGATTTTGAGCACCTCAAAAATGGCTCAAGGGTCATCAAGGGTGAGCTCATAAAACTCACCGAGTCTCATGCTCAACTTGAAGCTTCTTATTTAAAAGATCTTGCCAAGTTGCCTTCTCCTTTTTTTGTTAATGATGATGCTTGTGCTACTAACTCTATTTCTTGTGAAACATCCATTTTAAAGGAGAACGTTGAGCTACGGGCTCAACTTGAGTTGCTATCTAGCAATTATGGGAAATTGGAAGAAAGCCATGAAAAGCTCTCAAGCTCTCATGATGATCTTCTAGTATCCCATAATGTGCTAAAGATAACTCATGAGGTCATGATTTCTAAGGTAACATCTAGTGAGCCTCATGTGGACACTAGCACTATTTTTAGTCAAAATGCTATATTGCCTTGTGCTAGTCCTCGCGATTCATCCATGCATAACATTGGTACATCTTGTGATGAATTGCTTTTCTTGCCTTGTTGCTCTAACGATGAAGCTTATACTTCCTCTAGTGCTTGTGTTGAGACTAACCATGTAGAGGAAATCAAAGAGTTCAAGGCCCAAGTCACTTCTTTGAAGAAAGATTCAGAAAAGTGTCATGAAGGGAAGGCCACACTCAACAATATCTTGAGTGTACAAAAATCCCCCAATGAAAAAGGTGGACTTGGATTCAACTCCAATAAGAAGAAGAAGTCCAAGAGCAACAATACGAAGGGCCAAAAACAAGTCAAGAGTTCGGTCAAGATTATTTGCTTCAAGTGCAAAATTGAAGGGCACCATGTTAGATCTTGCCCATTGAATAAGAAGGCCATTAGTGACAAGCAACAAGGGAAGCGGATACAAGTGCATTCTCATGCTCAACCTCAAGTTGAAGAAAGGCCTCTTCCCAGGAAGACTCAAGCTAATGCTTCTCAAGTTGAGAAATCCAGTGAGAAGAAAGTGAAGAGTAATCGTTGCTACCTATGTCATGAGAAAGTTCACCTCGCTTCTTCATGCACAAGTGGTAACTTATCCAACCCAATTATTATTGATGATGTCTATTCTCTTGGGAAGGATAAGGTTGGCAATGTGGTTGACAAGTTTGTTGGTACTCAAAGTGGTTTGAAGCAAAGAACCATTTGGGTAGCCAAGCCTATTGTGACTAACCTCTTAGGACCCAACTTTGTTGGGGACCAACTAGCTCAAACTTGATCAATAGGTGTTGTTGGAGGACATTGGAGACTTGGCTACTTTATGAAGAATTAAGGGGACTTCATCATTCTAATTGTCTCAAGCCAAGTTATTCGGATTATCAAGTTTCTATCTTATATCCAATGTTCCTCCATGCGGTAACTCGTGCTTAAAGTGTTTACATTGATAGCTACTTTCCCCTTTGCATGTTTGGTTTTGTTCATTGCATGTGTTTGTATATGTTATGCTTCCAACTTGTTTATCTTGAGCAATCAAGTATGTGTGTGTTGGTTTGCACATCATGTACGTGTGTGTCATGCATTGAGCCTTTTGCATCTTGTTCTTTTCTTAGTTGGCTCTTGTGAGATATTAATGGAATATCCCATTATGGGGAAGTGATGTGCTTTGTGTTGGAAATATGCCCTAGAGGCAATAATAAAATGATCATTATTATATTTCCTTGTTCATGATAATTGTCTATTATTCATGCTATAATTGTGTATCCGGAAATCATAATACATGTGTGAATACATAGACCATAACATGTCCCTAGTGAGCCTCTAGTTAACTAGCTCGTTGATCAACAGATAGTCATGGTTTCCTGACTAAGGACATTGGATGTCATTGATAACGGGATCACATCATCGGGAGAATGATGTGATGGACAAGACCCAAGCATAGCACAAGATCGTGTAGTTCGTTTGCTAGAGCTTTTCCAATGTCAAGTATCATTTCCTTAGACCATGAGATCGTGTAACTCTCGGATGCCTTAGGAGTGCTTTGGGTGTACCAAACGTCACAACGTAACTGGGTGACTATAAAGGTATACTACAGGTATCCCCGAAAGTATCTGTTGGGTTGACACGGATCGAGACTGGGATTTGTCACTCCGTATGACGGAGAGGTATCTCTGGGCCCACTCGGTAATGCATCATCATAATGAGCTCAATGTGACCAAGTGTTTGGTCACGGGATCATGCATTACGGTACAAGTAAAGTGACTTGCCGGTAACGAGATTGAACGAGGTATTGGGATACCGACGATCGAATCTCAGGCAAGTAACGTACCGATTGACAAAGGGAATTGAATACGGGATTGATTGAATCCTCGACATCGTGGTTCATCCGATGAGATCATCGTGGAACATGAGGGAGCCAACATGGGTATCCAGATCCCGCTGTTGGTTATTGACCGGAGAGTCTTCTCGGTCATGTCTGCGTGTCTCCCGAACTCGTAGGGTCTACACACTTAAGATTCGGTGACGCTAGGGTTGTAGAGATATTAGTATGCGGTAACCCGAAAGTTGTTCAGAGTCACGGGTGAGATCCCGGACGTCACGAGGAGTTCCAGAATGGTCCGGAGGTGAAGATTTATGTATAGGAAGTCCAGTTTCGGGGGTAATCGGTATTGTACCGGGACCACCGGAAGGGTCCCAGGGGTCCACCGGGTGGGGCCACCTATCTCGGAGGGCCCCATGGGCTGAAGTGGGAGGGGAACCAGCCCCTGGTGGGCTGGTGCGCCCCCCATGTGAAGGAAATATGCCCTAGAGGCAATAATAAAGTTATTATTTATTTCCTTATATCATGATAAATGTTTATTATTCATGCTAGAATTGTATTAACCGGAAACATAATACATGTGTGAATACATAGACAAACAGAGTGTCACTAGTATGCCTCTACTTGACTAGCTCGTTAATCAAAGATGGTTATGTTTCCCAACCATGGACAAAGAGTTGTTATTTGATTAACGGGATCACATCATTAGTTGAATGATCTGATTGACATGACCCATTCCATTAGCTTAGCACCCGATCGTTTAGTATGTTGCTATTGCTTTCTTCATGACTTATACATGTTCCTATGACTATGAGATTATGCAACTCCCGTTTGCCGGAGGAACACTTTGTGTGCTACCAAACGTCACAACGTAACTGGGTGATTATAAAGGAGCTTTACAGGTGTCTCCAAAGGTACATGTTGGGTTGGCGTATTTCGAGATTAGGATTTGTCACTCCGATTGTCGGAGAGGTATCTCTGGGCCCTCTCGGTAATGCACATCACATAAGCCTTGCAAGCATTGCAACTAATGAGTTAGTTGTGAGATGATGTATTACGGAACGAGTAAAGAGACTTGCCGGTAACGAGATTGAACTAGGTATTGAGATACCGACCATCGAATCTCGGGCAAGTAACATACCGATGACAAAGGGAACAACGTATGTTGTTATGCGGTCTGACCGATAAAGATCTTCGTAGAATATGTAGGAACCAATATGGGCATCCAGGTCCCACTATTGGTTATTGACCAGAGACGTGTCTCGGTCATGTCTACATTGTTCTCGAACCCGTAGGGTCCGCACGCTTAAGGTTTCGATGACAGTTATATTATGAGTTTATGAGTTTTGATGTACCGAAGGAGTTCGGAGTCCCGGATGAGATTGGGGACATGACGAGGAGTCTCGAAATGGTCGAGACGTAAAGATCGATATATTGTACGACTATATTCGGACATCGGAAAGGTTCCGAGTGATTCGGGTATTTTTCGGAGTACCGGGTAGTTACGGGAGAAGCAATGGGCCTTGATGGGCTTTAGTGGGAAGAGGAGAAAGGGCCAAGGGGCTGCTGCGCCCCCCTCCCCTCTGGTCCGAATTGGACTAGGGAAAAGGGGGCCGGCCACCTTTCCTTCTCCTCTACTTCCTTCTCCCTTCCTCCCCTCTTGGTGGACTCCTACTAGGACTTGGAGTCCTAGTAGGACTCCACATCCTGGCCGCACCAATTGCCTTGGCCGGCCTCCTCCTCCTCCATCCTTTATATACTGAGGCAAGGGGAACCCCATGAACAGAAGTTGATCTTCATGATCGTTCCTTAGCCGTGTGCGGTGCCCCCCTCCACCATATTCCACCTCGGTCATATTATAGCGGTGCTTAGGCGAAGCCCTACGACGGTAGTACATCAAGATCGTCACCACGCCGTCGTGCTGACGGAATTCTTCCCTGACACTTTGCTGGATCGGAGTCCGGGGATCGTCATCGAGCTGAGCATGTGCTAGAACTCGGAGGTGCCATAGTTTCGGTGCTTGATCGGTCGGGCCGTGGAGACGTACGACTACATCAACCAAACGCTTCCGTTGTCGATCTACAAGGGTACGTAGATCACACTCTTCCCTCTCGTTGCTATGCATCACCATGATCTTGCGTGTGCGTAGGAATTTTTTTGAAATTATTACGTTCCCCAACAGTGGCATCCGAGCCTAGGTTTTATATGTTGATGTTATATGCACGAGTAGAACACAAGTGAGTTGTGGGCGATATAAGTCATACTGCTTACCAGCATGTCATACTTTGGTTCGGTGGTATTGTTGGACGAAGCGGCCCGGACCGACATTACGCGTACGCTTACGCGAGACCGGTTCTCCCGACGTGCTTTGCACATAGGTGGCTTGCGGGTGACAGTTTCTCCAACTTTAGTTGAACCAAGTGTGGCTACGTCCGGTCCTTGTGAAGGTTAAAACAGCACCAACTTGACAAACTACCGTTGTGGTTTTGATGCGTAGGTAAGATTGGTTCTTGCTTAAAGCCCGTAGCAGCCACGTAAAACATGCAACAACAAAGTAGAGGACGTCTAACTTGTTTTTGCAGGGCATGTTGTGATGTGATATGGTCAAGACATGATGCTAAATTTTATTGTATGAGATGATCATGTTTTGTAATCGAGTTATCGGCAACTGGCAGGAGCCATATGGTTGTCGCTTTATTGTATGCAATGCAATCGCGCTGTAATGCTTTACTTTATCACTAAGCGGTAGCGATAGTCGTGGAAGCATAAGATTGGCGAGACGACAATGATGCTACGATGGAGATCAAGGTGTCGCGCCGGTGACGATGGTGATCATGACGGTGCTTCGGAGATGGAGATCACAAGCACAAGATGATGATGGCCATATCATATCACTTATATTGATTGCATGTGATGTTTATCTTTTATGCTTCTTATCTTGCTTTGATTGACGGTAGCATTATAAGATGATCTCTCACTAAATTATCAAGAAGTGTTCTCCCTGAGTATGCACCGTTGCGAAAGTTCTTCGTGCTGAGACACCACGTGATGATCGGGTGTGATAGGCTCTACGTTCAAATACAACGGGTGCAAAACAGTTGCACACGCGGAATACTCAGGTTATACTTGACGAGCCAAGCATATACAGATATGGCCTCGGAACACGGAGACCGAAAGGTCGAGCGTGAATCATATAGTAGATATGATCAACATAGCGATGTTCACCAATGAAACTACTCCATCTCACATGATGATCGGACATGGTTTCGTTGATTTGGATCACGTAATCACTTAGAGGATTAGAGGGATGTCTATCTAAGTGGGAGTTCTTAAGTAATATGATTAATTGAACTTAAATTTATCATGAACTTAGTCCTAGTAGTATTTTGCAAATTATGTTGTAGATCAATAGCTCGCGTTGTTGCTTCCCTGTGTTTATTTTGATATGTTCCTAGAGAAAATTGTGTTGAAAGATGTTAGTAGCAATGATGCGGATTGGATCCGTGATCTGAGGTTTATCCTCATTGCTGCACAGAAGAATTATGTCCTTGATGCACCGCTAGGTGACGGACCTATTGCAGGAGCAGATGCAGACGTTATGAACGTTTGGCTAGCTCAATATGATGACTACTTGATAGTTTAGTGCACCATGCTTAATGGCTTAGAATCGGGACTTCAAAGACGTTTTGAACGTCATGGAGCATATGAGATGTTCCAGGAGTTGAAGTTAATATTTCAAGCAAATACCCGAGTTGAGAGATATGAAGTCTCCAACAAGTTCTATAGCTAAAAGATGGAGGAGAATCGCTCAACTAGTGAGCATGTGCCCAGATTGTCTGACTACTACAATCGCTTGAATCAAGTGGGAGTTAATCTTCCAGATAAGATAGTGATTGACAGAATTCTCTAGTCACCATCACCAAGTTAGTAGAACTTCATGATGAACTATGATATGCAAGGGATAACGGAAACGATTCCCAAGCTCTTCGTAATGCGGAAATTGACGAAGGTAGAAATCGAGAAAAACATCAAGTGTTGATGGTAGACAAGACCACTAGTTTCAAGAAAAGGGCAGAGGGAAGAAGGGGAACTTCAAGAAGAACAGCAAGCAAGTTGCTGCTCAAGTGAAGAAGCCCAAGTCTGGTCCTAAGCCTGAGACTAAGTGCTTCTACTGCAAAGGGACTGGTCACTGGAAGCGGAACTACCCCAAGTGATTGGCGGATAAGAAGGATGGCAAAGTGAACATAAGTATATTTGATATACATGTTATTGATGTGTACTTTACTAGTGTTTATAGCAACCCCTCAGTATTTGATACTAGTTCAGTTGCTAAGATTAGTAACTCGAAACAGGAGTTGTAGAATAAACAGAGACTAGTTAAGGGTAAAGTGACGATGTGTGTTGGAAGTGGTTCCAAGATTGATATGATCATCATCGCACACTCCCTATACTTTCGGGATTAGTGTTGAACCTGAATAAGTGTTATTTGGTGTTTGCGTTGAGCATGAATATGATTTGATCATGTTTATTGTAATACGGTTATTCATTTAAGTAAGAGAATAAATTGTTGTTCTGTTTACATGAATAAAACCTTATATGGTTACACACCCAATGAAAATAGTTCATTGGATCTCGATCGTAGTGATACACATAATCATAAATTTGAAACCAAAAGATGCAAAGTTAGTAATGATAGTGCAACTTATTTGTAGCACTGCCGTTTAGGTCATATTGGTGTAAAGCGCATGAAGAAACTCCATGCTAATGGGATTTTGGAATCACTTGATGCTTGCGAACCATGCCTCATGGGCAAGATGACTAAGACTCCGTTCTCCGAAGCGAGCAACTGACTTATTGGAAATAATACATACTGATGTATGCGGTCCGATGAGTGTTAAGGCTCACGGCAAGTATTGTTATTTTCTGAACTTCACAGATGATTTGAGCAGATATGGGTATATCTACTTGATGAAACATAAGTCTGAAACATTTGAAAAGTTCAAAGAATTTCAGAGTGAAGTGGAAAAACATCGTGACAAGAAAATAAAGTTTCTACGATCTGATCGCAGAGACAAATATTTGAGTTACGAGTTTGGTCTTCGATTAAAACAATGTGGAATAGTTTCACAAACTCATGCCACATGGAACACCACAGCATAATGGTGTGTCCGAACGTCATAACCGTACTTTATTGGATATAGTGCAATCTATGATGTCTCTTACCGATCTACCACTATCGTTTTGGGGTTATGCATTAGAGACAGCTGCATTCACGTTAATAGGGCACCATCTAAATCCGTTGAGACGACACCATATGAACTATGGTTTGGCAAGAAACCTAAGCTGTCGTTTCTTAAAGTTTGGGACTGCGATGCTTATGTGAAAAAGTTTCAACATGATAAGCTCGAACCCAAATCGGAGAAGTAAATCTTCATAGGATAGCCAAAGGAAACTATTGGATACACCTTCTATCACAGATCCGAAGTCAAGATTTTTGTTGCTAAATTCGGAAACTTTCTAGAGAAGGAGTTTCTCTCGAAAGAAGTGAGTGGGAGGAAAGTAAAAAACTTGATAAGGTAATTGTACCTTCTCCCTTATTGGAAAGTAGTTCATCACAGAAATTTGTTCCTATGACTACTACACCAATTAGTGAGGAAGCTAATGATGATGATCATGTAACTTCAGATCAAGTTACTACCGAATCTCGCAGGTAAACCAGAGTGAGATCCGCACTAGAGTGGTACTGTAATCCTGTTCTGGAAGTCATGTTACTAGACCATGACAAACTTGCGAACTATGAGGAAGCGATGATGAGCCCAGATTCCGCAAAATGGCTTGAGGCCATGAAATCTGAGATGGGATCCATGTATGAGAATAAAGTATGGACTTTGGTTGACTTGCCCGATGATCGGCAAGCAATTGAGAATAAATGGATCTTCAAGAGGAAGACGAACGCTGATAGTAGTGTTATTATCTACAAAGCTAGAATTGTCGCAAAAGGTTTTCGACAAGTTCAAGGTGTTGACTACGATGAGAGTTTCTCACTCGTATCTATGCTTAAATCTGTCCGAATCATGTTAGCAATTGCCGCGTTTTATGAAATCTGGCAAATGGATAACAAAACTGCAATCCTTAATGGATTTCTTAAAGAAGAGTTGTATATGATGCAACCAGAAGTTTTTGTCAATCCTAAAAGTGTTAACAAAATATGCAAACTCCAGCGATCCATCTATGGACTGGTGTAAGCATCTCGGAGTTGGAATATACGCTTTGGTAAGTTGATCAAAGCATATAGTTTTATACAGACTTGCGGTGAAGCCTGTATTTACAACAAAGTGAGTGGGAGCACTACAGCATTTCTGATAGGTATATGTGAATGACATATTGTTGATCGGAAATAATGTAGAATTATTCTCCAAAGCATAAAGGAGTGTTTGAAAGGAGTTTTTCAAAGAAAGACCTCGGTGAAGTTGCTTACATATTGAGCATCGAGATCTATAGAGATAGATCAAGACGCTTGATAAGGTTTTTCAATAAATACATACCTTGACAAGATTTTGAAGTAGTTCAAAATGGAACAGACAAAGAAAGAGTTTCTTGCCTATGTTACAAGGTGTGAAATTGAGTAAGACTCAAAGCCCGACCACGACAGAAGATAGAAAGAGAATGAATGTCATTCCCTATGCCTTGGTCATAGGTTCTATAAAGTATGCCATGCTGTGTACCAGATCTATTGTATACCCTACCACTGAGTTTGGCAAGGGAGTACAATAGTGATCTAGGAGTAGATCACTGGACAGCGGTCAAAATTATCCTTAGTGGAATAAGGATATGTTTCTCGATTATGGAAGTGAAAAAAGGTTCGTCGTAAAGGATTACGCCGATGCAAGTTTTGACACTAATCTAGATGAATCTAAGTCTCAATCTAGATACATATTGAAAGTGGGAGCAATTAGCTAGAGTAGCTCCGTGCAGAGCATTGTTGACATAAATATTTGCAAAATACTTACGGATCTGAATATAACAGACCCGGTGACTAAAATTATCTCACAAGCAAAACATGATCACACCTTAGTACTCTTTGGGTGTTAATCACACAGCGATGTGAACTAGATTACTGACTCTAGTAAACCCTTTGGGTGTTGGTCACATATCGATGTGGACTATGGGTGTTAATCACATGGTGATGAGAACTATTGCTATTAAATCACATGGCGATGTGAACTAGATTATTGACTCTAGTGCAAGTGGGATACTGAAGGAAATATGCCCTAGAGGCAATAATAAAGTTATTATTTATTTCCTTATATCATGATAAATGTTTATTATTCATGCTAGAATTGTATTAACCGGAAACATAATACATGTGTGAATACATAGACAAACAGAGTGTCACTAGTATGCCTCTACTTGACTAGCTCGTTAATCAAAGATGGTTATGTTTCCTAACCATGGACAAAGAGTTGTTATTTGATTAACGGGATCACATCATTAGTTGAATGATCTGATTGACATGACCCATTCCATTAGCTTAGCACCCGATCGTTTAGTATGTTGCTATTGCTTTCTTCATGACTTATACATGTTCCTATGACTATGAGATTATGCAACTCCCGTTTGCCGGAGGAACACTTTGTGTGCTACCAAACGTCACAACGTAACTGGGTGATTATAAAGGAGCTCTATAGGTGTCTCCAAAGGTACATGTTGGGTTGGCGTATTTCGAGATTAGGATTTGTCACTCCGATTGTCGGAGAGGTATCTCTGGGCCCTCTCGGTAATGCACATCACATAAGCCTTGCAAGCATTGCAACTAATGAGTTAGTTGTGAGATGATGTATTACGGAACGAGTAAAGAGACTTGCCGGTAACGAGATTGAACTAGGTATTGAGATACCGACGATCGAATCTCGGGCAAGTAACATACCGATGACAAAGGGAACAACGTATGTTGTTATGCGGTCTGACCGATAAAGATCTTCGTAGAATATGTAGGAACCAATATGGGCATCCAGGTCCCGATAAGATGCAAAGTTAATAATGATAGTGCAACTTATTTGTAGCACTGCCGTTTAGGTCATATTGGTGTAAAGCGCATGAAGAAACTCCATGCTGATGGGATTTTGGAATCACTTGATTATGAATCACTTGATGCTTGCGAACCATGCCTCATGGGCAAGATGACTAAGACTCCGTTCTCCGAAGCGGGCAACTGACTTATTGGAAATAATACATACTGATGTATGCGGTCCAATGAGTGTTAAGGCTCACGGCAAGTATTGTTATTTTCTGAACTTCACAGATGATTTGAGCAGATATGGGTATATCTACTTGATGAAACATAAGTCTGAAACATTTGAAAAGTTCAAAGAATTTCAGAGTGAAGTGGAAAAACATCGTGACAAGAAAATAAAGTTTCTACGATCTGATCGCGGAGACAAATATTTGAGTTACGATTTTGGTCTTCAATTAAAACAATGTGGAATAGTTTCACAAACTCATGCCACATGGAACACCACAGCATAATGGTGTGTCCGAACGTCATAACCGTACTTTATTGGATATAGTGCAATCTATGATGTCTCTTACCGATCTACCACCATCGTTTTGGGGTTATGCATTAGAGACAGCTGCATTCACGTTAATAGGGCACCATCTAAATCCGTTGAGACGACACCATATGAACTATGGTTTGGCAAGAAACCTAAGCTGTCGTTTCTTAAAGTTTGGGACTGCGATGCTTATGTGAAAAAGTTTCAACATGATAAGCTCGAACCCAAATCGGAGAAGTAAATCTTCATAGGATAGCCAAAGGAAACTATTGGATACACCTTCTATCACAGATCCGAAGGCAAGATTTTTGTTGCTAAATTCGGAAACTTTCTAGAGAAGGAGTTTCTCTCGAAAGAAGTGAGTGGGAGGAAAGTAAAAACTTGATAAGGTAATTGTACCTTCTCCCTTATTGGAAAGTAGTTCATCACAGAAATTTGTTCCTATGACTACTACACCAATTAGTGAGGAAGCTAATGATGATGATCATGTAACTTCAGATCAAGTTACTACCGAATCTCGCAGGTAAACCAGAGTGAGATCCGCACCAGAGTGGTACTGTAATCCTGTAAGTGCATCTAGTGCCACCCCTAGTTGGTTTTGGAGTATTGACGACAAACCTAGTTGAGGGACTAATGTGTTTGTGAGAATTGCAGGAAAACACAGGTAGAAGTCCCTCAGTGATTCGGTTTTACTACCAGAGATGACCCCTAAAAATGTATGAAGACATTGAAGACAAAGGTGGTTTATGAAGATATTCACATTGAAGACTATGACAGAAGAAGACACGTTGAAGCCTATGGAGCTCGAAGACTTAGATCTTTCGTAGTTCTTCTTCTTTTGTGTTGAGTCATAGGAACCACCGTACTGTTAAGTGGGGTCCAGGAAAACCAGTCAGAATGACTGAAGTGATGCCTAAATCAAAAACCTATGTCTTCGAGCGAAGACAATGAGAGCGAATCTTGTCCAGAGCCGGACAAGTCAGCTTTGCTTGTAGCCCAAGCAAAGTTGTCATGAGAGTTTGAAATCTGACCGTTGAGACACGTGTCAGTTCCTTAGTGACCCAGGGTCATTTCGGACAAATCAGGTCGGGTTGCCAAGTGGCTATAAATAGCCCACCCCCACAACCATAAACGGTTGGCTGCTCAGATTTCAGTGCACGGCTTTTGTCGTTTGAGAGCAACCAACCTCGAAGCCTTTGAGAGAAAATTCCTAGTGAGGAGAAAAGCCCTAACCACCCAGAGCCAGAGTAAATTGGGCATCACTTAAGTCTTCCTGTCTGTGTGATCTGAAGACTTATTACACTTGAGGACTGTGAATCCTTCAGACGGTTAGGCGTCGCGGTCAGAGCATCCAAGAGACATTGTGGATTGCCAGTGAACGAAGTTTGTGAAGGTTTTGGGAGTCTACCTTGAAGACTTACCGGAGTGATTGGGCGAGGACTAAGTGACCTTAGCTCAAGGGGAATACGGTGAGGACTTGGTGTCCTGGACTGTGTGTTCAGGACTGGGTGTCCGGGGCTGTGTGTCCTAAGGTTTAAATACCTAGCCGCTCCAACCAGACATACAGTTGTCACAGCAACTGGAACTGGTCCAACATATCATTGTCTTCAACGAGTCACTGGTTTCATCTTCACTTCCTTTTCTTACTGTTACACATTGTGAAGCCATTGCCTGCTTGCTTTATCTTTCGTCTTCACAACGTGAATGTATGAACTGTTTGGATTCATAACTTCTTCCTACCTGATCCTTATTACACTACAGTTGCTTGTCATTGTGCTTTCACTCTACTGAATACATGACCATGGCTGATCTAGTGTAATCTAACTTCCGCTGCATAATAAAAGGCTTAATCTTCGTTGTTTGTCTTCATAACTCTCACATTTTGAAGACTTTCATAAAAATCGCCTATTCACCCCCCTCTAGTCGATATAACGCACTTTCAATTGGTATCAGAGCAAGGTGCTCCCTTGTTCTGTGTGATTTGGTTTAACCACCTGGAGTTTTAGCTATGTCGACTTCAGGTATAATCAAAGTCTCCGCTGCGTGCCCCGTCTTCGATGGAACTGAATATCCCTACTGGAAGAATAAGATGCACATGCATCTTGAAGCCATTGACATCGACCTATGGTATGTCGTCGAGAACGGCGTTCCCAAGGCTGGAGAAGGTGTCACTGCTGCTGATGTCAAGAAGTTCATCCAACTGGACTCTACCTCCAAAAATATCATCTGTGGACATCTGACAAAAGGACAGTATGGCCGTGTGAGTGCCTTGAAGACATCCAAACTGGTCTGGGACTGGCTCTCCAAGGTCAATGAAGGCGTCTCAACCCAGAGAGATCAAAGAATCAGTGTCCTTCGCAACCTCTTCAACCGCTTCAAGCGAAATGATAATGAGAATGTCTAGCACACATTTGACCGGCTCACTGACATCACAAATGAGCTTCAAGCCCTCGGCGCCACTGAGATCACCAAACATGAAATCGTCAAGACGCTGCTGAGATCACTTGATAGTTCGTTTGACATCCTGGCCCTGATGATTCAAGAACGTCCTGATTTCGAGACACTCGATCCGTCTGACATACTTGAGAGGCTCAACACACATGAGTTTCAGCTTTCTGAGAAAAGAGATATCTACGGTCCAAACTATGGGCGAACTCGTGCCTTGAAGGCAAAAGCTGTTTCCTCATCTGAAGAAGAATCTGACTGCAGTTCTGATGATCCTGAAGACATTGGAAGAGAACTTGCAATGCTAGTGAAGAAGTTCCAAAAATTCACCAAGAAGAAAGGCTTCAGAAAATCTTCACGATCAAGCTCAAGGAATGATGAAGCTTCTGCTCATGACTACAAGAAGAAAACATGTCACAAGTGCAAGAAAACTGGACACTTCATCTCTGAGTGTCCACAGTGGGACAATGAGAACAGAAGGAAGAAGAAGAGCAAGGAATATGATTCTAATGACAAGAAGAAGAAGAAATACTCAATGTCTTCTTCCAAGTCTTCCTCAAAGTCTTCATCACACAAGAAGAGCTCATCTGGCAAGGCACGTGCGTTTGTTGGCAAGGAGATGGATTCATAGGAGGAGTCCGCTTCTGAGGAGGCAGAGGTGGAGTCTGAGGAGGAGTCTTATTCCGGCATTGCGAGTCTGGCTACAGCATACGTCGCCAAGTCCATCTTCAACACTGAAGACAATGACTGCATCACCGACATCGACGCAAATGACAATAACGACTCCACTCCTACCTACTGCTTCATGGCACGTGGTGCCAAGGTAAACACACGCACTACTCGCTATCAAACATCTAGTGAAGATGACTCTGACTGTGATTCAAAACCCAGCTACAAAACACTTGCTAAAATTGCAACTGAACAACAGAAAGCTATGGAACATATTCAAAAACTGTTAGACAGAAGCGATGATCTGTTGGGTGCTGAAATGACTCGATCTGAATCCTGAATTGAAGACATAAAAAACCTTCACGTTAAGTATCAGGAACTTGAAGATCGTCTTGATACTCTCTCAACAACTCATGAAAAGCTTTCCTATGATTATCTTCAAAGGAAGCAAGAACTTGAGAAATTGAGAGCGGCTCATGAAGATCTTCAAAAGGAAAACGAGTCACTTCGCGCCGAACAGATCAGTCCCGCTCAGGAAGGATTTGAACCACCATGTCTTAAATGCATTGAGCGTGATAATGCTACTTCTGCTGCTGAATGTTCCACTGCTACTACTATTGCAATATCTTCAACTGTTGATGTGGTGACTAACCCCTCTGCTGAGGATACCACTGCTATTGCTGATGAGAATGCTAGGCTGAAGACATTGCTTGAAACAGGGATGTACAAAAGTCTTAAAGGACATCAGACATTATGTGATGTCCTCAAAAAGCAGATTCTGAACCGAAACCCTAGGAAAGAGGGTGTTGGGTTCGTGAGGAAAATAAATGCAGATGGCTCTTACTGGAAACCTGAGCAGTACCCCGAAACCACATGGGTTGCTGCAAAGGAACTTTCAGCAGATCCATCCAATTTATCTGGCTTCACTTGTGCTAACCCCATTAACATTGATGAATCCTTTGATGCAAACTATAAACTGTTTAAGAATCAGAATGGTGAAGTGTTTGCCAGGTACATTGGTACTAACTGCAGGAATGGACCGCCTATGAAGAAGATCTGGGTTCCGAAAAAGTGTCTGGAAAATCTTCCTGTGAATGTCTTCATGACACCTCACTTAAAGAAGACAAACCTCAGACCAAAGGCTTCATATGGTCCAAAGGCTTCATACAAACAGAGGACTCACCTGAGTCACACTAACGCAAATGTTTTGCAGGGATATCATACTCAGGCATATGAATATGAGAACGGTTCTTCGAATCGTCATGTTCATATGACCAAAAATTATTCTGCTTATTCCTATGAGTATTATTGTCCACCTGCTAGACTGTTTGCTAAGGCTTCAAAGCCAAAGTTCTCAGATGCTGCACTTAGACTTATTGCTTCTAAGCCACCCTTGAAGATGTGGGTGGTTAAGAAAGCTTAACTCTCTTTTGCAGGGAAAGGTCTCCAGCAGAAAAACAAAATCTTCTGACACTATTACTGGGGACCTTAAAAATCTTGTGGGGCGCAAGATAAAATGCCCAAATGGCATCGTTATGTACCTCGTTCCTGAATCGCATGCTACTTTCCCTATTAGTTCTAATCTGGATCTAAGTTTTCATAACCCACTGGTTCGTCAAATGTTTATGCTTCACAATTCTCTTCGTGAAGCCTATCCCCCTAACTGCACTGTAGGGTACGACACCAGCGACTTCAAAGTCTTCAGAATGGATTATTGACAGTGGGTGTACAAATCACATGACTGCCAAAAGAAGCCTTCTTATGGACTCAACATTACGTCCATCCGACAAGAGCCACATCACATTTGCTGACACTGGTAAAAGTAAGGTATTGGGTCTAGGTAGAGTTGCAATCTCAAAGGATCAACACATGGATAAAGTCATGCTTGTTGAATCCCTTGGCTTCAACTTAATGTCTGTCTCAATGCTTTGCAATTTGAATATGATCGTAATGTTTGGAAAATATCGTTGTCTGGTACTAATGGAATCTGACAAGTCTCTAGTGTTTGAAGGGTATCGGAAAGGTGATTTGTACGTGGTAGATTTCTCAGCAGGACCACAACTTGCAGTATGTCTTCTTGCAAAAGCTTCAGAATGCTGGCTTTGGCATCGGAGGCTTGGGCATGCTGGCATGAGGAACCTCCACACCCTTGCAAAGAAGAAGCATGTCATAGGCATCGAGGGCGTCAAGTTCAAGAAAGATCACTTATGCGGTGCCTGTGAAGCAGGGAAGATGACAAGGGCAAAACATCCTTCGAAGACAATCATGACTACTACTCAACCCTTCGAACTGCTCCACATGGATCTTTTCGGTCCCACTCACTACTCAACCTTTGCTACTACTGCTTGCCTCTATGGCTTCGTGATTGTTGATGATTACTCTAGATATACTTGGGTGCACATAATCCTTTACAAGACTGAAGTGCAGGATGTCTTCAGACGCTTCGCCAATCGAGCTATGAATAATTTTGGCGCCAAGATAAAGCACATAAGAAGTGACAATGGCACTGAATTCAAGAACACTGGCCTTGACACATATCTTGATACCTTGGGCATCACACATGAATTCTCAGCTCCGTACACGCCACAGCAGAATGGCGTCGTCGAACGCAAGAACAGAACACTCATTGAGATGGCCAGAACAATGCTAGATGAATACAAGACTCCAAGAAAATTCTGGACTGAAGCCATTGACACTGCATGCCATACAATCAATCGTGTTTATCTTCACAAGCTTTTGAACAAGACATCTTATGAACTCCTAACAGGCAAGAAGCCAAATGTCAGTTACTTCAGAGTATTTGGCGCAAAGTGCTGGATCAAGGACCCACACCACACCTCAAAGTTTGCACCAAAAGCACATGAGGGCTTTATGCTAGGATATGGAAAGGATTCACACTCCTACAGAGTCTTCAATCTCTTCCATTACAAAGTGGTTGAAACAGTGGATGTGCGGTTTGATGAGACAAATGGTTCACAAAGAGAGCAACTGCCAAATGTGCTAGATGAAGTTCCAGCTAGTGAATCAATCAAGCTTATGGGAACTGAAGAAATTATACCTTCTGAAGCTCATCCTGAAGAAGAACTTATCATCTCAGCACCTGATCAACATGAAGACAATGCTCAGCCTGAAGACATTCCTCCCAACAACAATGCAGATCAGCAAGAGCAAAGTCTTCGCCCCGTACATCCTCGTGTTGCAAATGAAGTGCAGATTGACAGAATAATTGACAGCATCAATGCACCTGGTCCACTCACTCGTTCAAGGGCACCTCAGCTAGCAAACTTCTGTGGGCACTTCGCATTCGTCTCAATATCAGAACCCAAGAAAGTTGAAGAAGCCTTCATGGAACCTGAATGGATTCAAGCTATGCAAGAAGAGCTTCAACAGTTTGAGCTGAATAATGTATGGGAACTGGTTAAGCGCCCTGATCCACGGAAGCACAACATAATAGGCACCAAATGGATATACCGCAACAAGCAAGATGAGCATGGTCAAGTTGTCAGAAACAAAGCTCGTCTCGTTGCTCAAGGATATACTCAAGTGGAAGGCATTGACTTCGATGAAACATTTGCTCCTATGGCAAGGCTTGAAGCCATACGCATACTGCTGGCTTATGCAAATCATCATAACATACTTCTATATCAAATGGATGTGAAAAGTGCCTTTCTCAATGGAAAGATTGAAGAAGAAGTGTATGTTGCACAACCGCCTGGCTTTGAAAATCCAAAACATCCTGACATGGTATACAAGCTCAACAAGGCACTGTATGGCCTCAAACAAGCCCCAAGGGCCTGGTATGACACACTCAAATACTTCCTGAAGAGCAAAGGCTTCATACCTGGTTCCCTGGATCCCACTCTCTTCACGAAGACATATGATGGTGAACTGTTTGTGTGCCAAATATATGTGGATGACATTATCTTCAGCTGTACCAACCAGAAGTACAGTGAAGAGTTTGGATATATGATGCAAGAGCAATATCAGATGTCCATGATGGGGGAGCTAAAGTTCTTCCTTGGTCTTCAAATACGACAACAACGCAATGGCATCTTCATATCTCAAGAGAAGTATCTCAAAGATTGCCTGAAGAAGTTCGGTATGCAAGACTGCAAAGGCTTCACAACACCAATGCCAGCCAAACATCATCTAGGTCCTGACGACAATGGTAAAGAGTTCGATCAAAAGGTATACCGCTCCATGATTGGTTCTTTGCTTTATTTATGTGCATCTAGGCCAGATATCATGCTTAGTGTTTGCATGTGTGCTCGATTTCAAGCGGCACCAAAGGAGTCGCATCACTTAGCTGTGAAGCGAATTCTTCGATATTTGGCTCACACCCCAACTCTAGGATTATGGTATCCAAAGGGCTCAGAGTTTGATTTGGTTGGATTTTAGGATGCTGATTATGCTGGTGACAAAGTTGATCGAAAGTCTACATCAGGCACATGTCATTTTCTGGGACGATCACTTGTATGTTGGTCTTCAAAGAAGCAGAACTGTGTATCTCTCTCCACTACTGAATCTGAATACATTGCTGCTGGATCTTGCTGCGCTCAGCTTCTGTGGATGAAGCAAACACTCAAGGACTATGGCATTCATCTGAAGCAAGTGCCACTTTACTGCGACAACGAAAGCGCCATCAAGATTGCCAACAACCCAGTTCAGCACTCGAAGACAAAGCACATTGAAATTCGTCATCACTTTCTCAGAGATCATGTTGTGAAGGAAGACATTGATATCATACACGTCAACACTGAAGAGCAATTGGCGGATATCTTCACCAAGCCCTTGGATGAGAAGAGATTTTGCAAGTTACGGTGTGAGCTAAATATCTTGGAATCCTCAAATGTCCTGTGATCAGGCACACATCCTAACACTTATGCATATTGATGACTTAGATGTGCAACACACAAAGTAAAGTATATCTTCATTCAATGAAGACATACATTCTAAGTGTGAATACATTAATGTGGAATTTGACTTCGGAGCGCCACGATAATTGTGCGCCGTGTCTGGGTCTAATACTTCCTATACGGTGGGTAACGCCACCACCAAATGTTCTATTTTGAAGTGTCTCACTCATGGTGTTACCTTGCAATATCTTCACATTTGATTGTCTTCACATTTGGTTTGGCTTCGAACATGTCTTCATGATTATCTTCACTAGATTGCTTATATATATATACTAGTGCTCTGTCCTCTACAGCATTCACTTATAGCTATGGCTTCGTGTTGAATCTTTTGAACTAAGTGAATGTGATCGGACCCCAAACTTCTCTATGCTTTCTATCTCAGACTCTATCTCTCTAAGTCATATGCATTCTGTTGAAACTGTCGAATGTCTTCACTGCGTCCTTGTCAGCTGAAGATATAGAGACAACCATAAAGTCCGTTCTTAATGCTCATTCCTCCACATAAAATCCGGAGAAGAAGGAAAGACCACCCGACAATCCAGGCATGCGTGGGATGTGGAACTGCCCCCAAAATACCGCCTGATGGCCACGTACTACTCAAATGTGAATCGCCAGGGGCACCTGAGTAATAGCACAGTGCCGCCCCCTGCGCCTATAAGTTCACACTTACCACGGTCATTATCTCCTTCTTCCACCCTCGCACGAACCCTAGCGCCACCGCTAGCACTCGACGACGCCGGAGACGAAGCGCTTCGCTGCCGCAACCTCTCTAACGCCATCCTCACGCCGACTGCGGACATCGTCCTCTCCGCCGTCGCCGTAGGTGTTTTCTGTCACCAAGTTAGGGCACGGAGGACTGAACTGCTCGGCATCATCTCCCTTCCGTCTAGCAGTTCCAGTGTGGTAAATAAAACTTCTTTTTACAGCCTCTTTTGATCTCATGGTTCTGTCACTTTCTACCATAAGAAGTTTCTCTTCACACTAGTTAAATCTCTCGCTGCATCTCATAACATGCCTAGTATATTCACTTATGCTTCATAAAGTAGTTAGATTCCTCACTTGTACTGATCTATGGGTTCGTACAAATCTGGAACCAACTTCTTATCTATGAGTGAATGTCTTCGCACGATGAGGTCAATGTCTTCTACACTGATTAATCTTCAAAACCTTCTGAGAATGCATATGACCTCTTCCCCTTCCCTCGCACCTTAATGCTGTCACAGGTACATGTCCGTGGGAGAATCCTTCGGTTCTCATAGTCTGCATTCATTTGCAGAATTCCTACAGCATCACATAAACTCTCCTGAAGCCAGTTCCTGTTGGTCCAGAAAAGGACAGCCTTTGAAGCCTTTGAAAGTTTTGAAGCCTTTCAAGTTAAAGTTTATGGCTTCAAAAGCAGCAGCAAGAAAGAGGGGCAGACAGAGACGTGAGGGAACTTCCAAGGATCTGCCTGAAGACTTGGCAAAAACGTACAAAATAGATCCAGAAGAAAGCTATGGGCAGCGCAAGACCCGAATCCAATGGATTCGACGCTATTGGGAAGAACAGTGGTTCAAATACCACTTCGTCACCCAGGAGTATGCTGAAAAGAATGCTATCAAGAACCCATGGGGGGATATCTTATACAAGAACCTTGTACCCAGGACCAGAGATGAAGCCATTGCTCAAGGCTTCTACCCATGCATGGTCCGAGGACCACAGCCTGATGATGCACATCCGTCGTCACTTCTCTGCTCTCGTGACGACAATCTCTTCAAGCACGACTTTCAGTTTGCCCAACAGTCAGCGAAGCTAAACAAGAAGAAATTTGGGCTTGACTTCAACCCTGGTCCCTCTTCACCAAGGGCAGATGGCACACGCGACGCCGAACCCAATATCATCGGCCCGTTTGCCAATCTTGAGGGTCTGATCACTCACATCTTAGTCCAAGGGGCTACCGTAAATGACCCTCCAGCTGATTCTGACTCTGATGAAGCTCCTGCTGTGCCGAAGCCAAAGCAGACGAAGAAATCAAAAGCTTCAAAGCCGGCACCTGCCTCAAAAATCTCAAGGGCGAAGCCATTGAAAACTGCACCTCCTGAAGTCAGTGTGCAGTCTGAAGACGTATCCCGCGTCTCCAAGCCCCGGAAAGAAAAGGAGTCCCAACCACAAACCGGCAAAGAGCTCACTGCTGCTTCCATTCTGCGTAGCGAAGCCATTGATCTATCAAGCGATGAAGATCTGGGAGATGACGCTCTAGAATAGCTTATCAAAAGCAAAGAAGAAGCTGAAATCTTCAACAATCTGCCTCTCTTTGATGTCTCCATCATCCACAACTTCATCGATGAATGGTTTGACTCACCAGACATAAGCTTCAATGATCTGCAGCTGCCTGTTGGACTCAGCGTCGCCTTCCAAGGAGCAATTGCTTCAGAGCTGGCCATTGCTCAGCGCATTGTTGAGCTAAAGCAGAAAATTGATCACGAAAAGGCTCAGTTCAAGAAGCACATGGCCAGCCTCAGCGTGCAGGAAGTGAGGAGCTTCAAAATCATGCTGCATGAGCTCAAAGAAAACTTTCTGAAGAAGCGTGCTGAAGCTCAGGGCTCGCGTGAAAGGATGAAGTCTTTGGCAGAAAAATGTGTTCAAGCCTACAACGAGGCTGAAAAGCGCAAGGCACTTGGGCGTCCTGGCATTGACCCCAAGATGGCCGCAAAGAAGAAGAAGCAGCCTGCTGTGAATGAACCAGAGGCATCAAGACAAGAAGCTATTCCGATTGTCTTCCCAACCGCCACGACTGGCTCGAAGCCAAAGAGCCGATCAACCGCTTCTGAGCTTAAGAAGACACGGAATGCAGAGGCTGAAGCCAGAAAAAGGAAGAGCTGAAGCCTCTCCTACTGCCCCCAGCAAAAAGAAGCGCAAGACCAAGAAATCTAGGGCTGCTCCCACAGAGCCCTTGATGGTTGAACCCCTTTCTGTCATTCACCCCAATGTAGAAAGACGACTAACAGTTCATGAGCCTGCTCTCACAGAGGCTCCTGACGCTGAAGATATTCCAGCAGCCGACCCAATAGCTGCTGAAGACATTGGTCATCAGGACAATGTGCAAGATGATGCAGCCCTTCCTCAGCTTGAAACAAGCGAACTCATCAGTATTGGTCGTCCTCTGACGCCAATGGCACAAGATGAGTCATGGGCGGATCGCCCTCAGGAGGAAGAAGACATTGAGGCTCAGCCCACTCCAACCCCACAAGCATCGTCTGCGTTCCGTAGGCTTCGCAAAGGTCCACGGCCTCAAGTCCCTACAGCAGAAATTCCGGCTGAATCAGCCAAAGACAATGAAGAAGCACCACCAGAACCCACTCCCCCGCTCCATCAAGATGCAGTTCTCCAGGAGAACATGCCTGAGGCTGTTCCTCCAACTACACAAGCAGAAGAGGAAAATGTTGAGCCTGCCACCACAAACGCTGAAGCCAATGTGGAGCCCGCCCCACCAAATGCTTCAGCAGACAGCGAAGCTACTGAGCCAGACACTTCAGTCCCTGAGTCTGCTGCAGGTCCACAGTTTGATTATCATATTGAGCACAGGCCTCATGTCTAGATGCCAGTCCCAAGGCTTCCAAGGTTCCCAGGTCCTGCATCAGCACCTGGCTCCTTTGACATAAATAGCTTCAAGGCAGACAATACATTTTTCAATAGCTCCAGGAACCCCTATTCAAGGGAAAGGATTGTATCAGATAGGTTCTGGAGCTATCCTCAGCGCAGCTACTACTCAAGCATACTATACAACCAAGGTCGCATCTTCCCGCACAAGCGCCTTGAGGTTGAAGCCATTGCTGGTCTGCCATGTCTTGAGGAAGCTTTGGATTGCTTCAGGCAAGTGGGTCTGCTGCCGTTTGTGACTGATGAAGAGCACTGGAATGAAGAGCTTCTGCTTCAGTTCTATGCCACTCTCCATATAAAAGGATACAACAGAGATCCGAAGACTTGGGTCCTGGAGTGGATGACCGGCAACGTCCATCATGAAGCCAATGCATTTGATATCATTGAGCTCACCGGCCTGCCAACTCCAGGCGAATTCTTCGAGGAAGGCTGTCAACTACATTCTGAAGCTATTGAGAGCATATTCTAGAGGCCTGAACCCAATATGAGTCAGATGCTCTCAATGATGAAGCCATTGCCTCAGGATGCACCCTATCCAACTGAGTTCTTCGTTGAAGAACTAGAGTACCTGCCCAGGACCATATATCACATCGTCCGGCGGACTCTCTGGCCCATTAAGGGACACTCACCACATGCCAAGATTGAGGGTGCAATGAAGACTCTCATATTCTATATCATGCATGGCAAATGCTTCAACACACAGGATCTCTTCATACGCCAACTTGCAGCGTCAGGCTCAGAATTATTTGGTTTGAAGTTCTATGCTCCTTGGGTGATGAGGCTAATCAAACTGCACTCTGCGACCTCGTACCAGCCCTCTGCCCGAAACCATCGGATCTTCTTGCCAGATGTGGATATCTCTGCTGAAGCAGTATACCCTGAGCCTGCCAAGCAACCGATAAGTCTTCAAAATGCAGAACACCAGAGCTTCACGCAGAATGTTGAAGGTGTTGAAGCAATATCCAGGGTATATCCGTTGGCTGGCACTACACGTGCACCAGCATCTACTGAAGCCACAGACAGCACAAATGCTCCAAGACCCAAGAAGCGTGCTCGTGTCCTCACTGACCGAGAGCTTCTTGTGGCCCTTCACCAAAAGCAAGATAGGCATCATGACTGGCTAAAACGTCAGATGAAGAGCCTCTTGGTGGATGTCAATCGTCTTCGAAACCTTGCCACCAAGAATGCCTTCGTTACACACGAAACCTGCCGTCGTACATGGAAAGGGCTCTCAATGATATGTACTGAAGCTGAACTTGAAGAGGATGGCTTCACAGAGCATTTCAAGTTTGACACCACACCTCCTAGAAGGGCTGTGATGCGCAACACACCATCACTAGAAGACTCTGAGTTCTCTTCATCTGCTGCCACAGTTACTGCAAGGATCATTGATGAAGACGATGATGCTACATCACCACCACCTGCTTCAGCACATCCCAGCTCTGCACCACCAAACAACTCCACCGACCCTGTTGCGCCTGGGAACGCATAGCAAACTCTATGTCTTCAAACCTTTTTGGTCATTACTGACAAAAGGGGGAGAAGCGTAGGATGTTTATAGTCTTCAAGCGGGTCAAAATGGGCGGGTGCCTTAAGTTTTGTCATATTTTGCTTCGTGTTTACAACTCTTGTCTTTGCTTCATTTGGTTCTTTGTGTTGTAAACACTAAAACTCGATGGTCGTCTGCTACTTGTTTGCCACTCTGTTTGCGAAGATAAATTCCGCATGTGCGACGATAAATTCCGCACTTATCTCATTCTGCAGACGTCCATTTTCCATTATGCATGTCATTATCTTCATATACTTTCACATGCATAGTGGATTGTCATCATAAACTGAAGAGGATCTCCCCAAGTACAACCTGCCATGTGCATTTGCATCCCAAAAGCAAATTAGCTTATATGCACATCTTCAGGGGGAGCCTTTGCAACTTATGAAGACAATTCCCTATCCTTTACAAACTTCACACATTATATTCCCCGTTGAAAACTTCAACTAGTTTGTCATCAATCACCAAAAAGGGGGAGATTGTAAGTGCATCTAGTGCCACCCCTAGTTGGTTTTGGAGTATTGACGACAAACCTAGTTGAGGGACTAATGTGTTTGTGAGAATTGCAGGAAAACACAGGTAGAAGTCCCTCAGTGATTCAGTTTTACTACCAGAGATGACCCCTAAAAATGTATGAAGACATTGAAGACAAAGGTGGTTTATGAAGATATTCACATTGAAGACTATGATAGAAGAAGACACGTTGAAGCCTATGGAGCTCAAAGACTTAGATCTTTCGTAGTTCTTCTTCTTTTGTGTTGAGTCATAGGAACCACCGTACTGTTAAGTGGGGTCCAGGAAAACCAGTCAGAATGACTGAAGTGATGCCTAAATCAAAAACCTATGTCTTCGAGCGAAGACAGTGAGAGCGAATCTTGTCCAGAGCCAGACAAGTCAGCTTTGCTTGTAGCCCAAGCAAAGTTGTCATGAGAGTTTGAAATCTGACCGTTGAGACACGTGTCAGTTCCTTAGTGACCCAGGGTCATTTCGGACAAATCAGGTCGGGTTGCCAAGTGGCTATAAATAGCCCACCCCCACAACCATAAACGGTTGGCTGCTCAGATTTCAGTGCACGGCTTTTGTCGTTTGAGAGCAACCCACCTCGAAGCCTTTGAGAGAAAATTCCTAGTGAGGAGAAAAGCCCTAACCACCCAGAGCCAGAGTAAATTGGGCATCACTTAAGTCTTCCTGTCTGTGTGATCTGAAGACTTATTACACTTGAGGACTGTGAATCCTTCAGACGGTTAGGCGTCGCGTTCAGAGCATCCAAGAGACATTGTGGATTGCCAGTGAACGAAGTTTGTGAAGGTTTTGGGAGTCTACCTTGAAGACTTACCGGAGTGATTGGGCGAGGACTAAGTGACCTTAGCTCAAGGAGAATACGGTGAGGACTTGGTGTCATGGACTGTGTGTTCAGGACTGGGTGTCCGGGACTGTGTGTCCTAAGGTTTAAATACCTAGCCGCTCCAACTAGACGTACAGTTGTCACATCAACTGGAACTGGTCCAACATATCATTGTCTTCAACGAGTCACTGGTTTCATCTTCACTTCCTTTTCTTACTGTTACACATTGTGAAGCCATTGCCTGCTTGCTTTATCTTTCTTCTTCACAACGTGAATGTATGAACTGTTTGGCTTCATAACTTCTTCTTACCTGATCCTTATTACACTACAGTTGCTTGTCATTGTGCTTTCACTCTACTGAATACATGACCATGGCTGATCTAGTGTAATCTTACTTCCGCTGCATAATAAAAGGCTTAATCTTCGTTGTTTGTCTTCATAACTCTCACATTTTGAAGACTTTCATAAAAATCGCCTATTCACCCCCCTCTAGTCGATATAACGCACTTTCAAATCCTGTTCTGGAAGTCATGTTACTAGTGTTGGGGAACGTAGCAGAAATTCAAAATTTTCCTACGTATCACCAAGATCTATCTATGGAGAGACTAGCAACGAGGGGAAGGAGAGGATCTACATACCCTTGTAGATCGCGCGCGGAAGCGTTCAAGAGAACGGGGTTGATGGAGTCGTACTCGTCGTGATTCAAATCACCGATGATCCTAGCGCCGAACGGACGGCACCTCTGCGTTCAACACACGTACGGAACGGAGACGTCTCCCATGCCTTGATCCAGCAAGGAGGAGGGAGAGGTTGATGGAGATCCAGCAGCACGACGGCGTGGTGGAAGTAGCGGGATTCCAACAGGGCTTCGCCAAGCGCTGTGGGAGGAGGGAGATGTGTCATGGGAGGGAGAGGGAGGCGCCAGGCCTTAGGTTGGTTTGCTCCTCCTTTTTCCCCACTATATATAGGGCCAAGGGAGAGGGGGAGGCGCAGCCCTTGCCCCTTCCTCCAAGGAAGGGTGCGGCCAAGGGTGGGGAGGAGTCCATCCTCCCCAAGGCACCTCGGAGGTGCCTTCCCCTTTTAGGACTCTCCCCTTTTTCCCATCTCTTGGCGCATGGGCCTCTTGGGGATGGTTCCCTTGGCCCATATAGGCCAAGGCACAACCCCTACAGCCCATGTGGCCCCCCAGGGCAGGTGGCCCCACCCGGTGGACCCCCGGGACCCTTCCGGTGGTCCCGGTACAATACCGATGACCCCGAAACTTGTCCCGATGGCCGAAATAGCACTTCCTATATATAATTCTTTACCTCCGGACCATTCCGGAACTCCTCGTGACGTCCGGGATCTCATCCGGGACTCCGAACAACATTCGGGTTACCGCATACTAATTCTCTACAACCCTAGCGTCACCGAACCTTAAGTGTGTAGACCCTACGGGTTCGGGAGACATGCAGACATGACCGAGATGACTCTCCGGTCAATAACCAACAGCGGGATCTGGATACCCATGATGGCTCCCACATGTTCCACGATGATCTCATCGGATGAACCACGATGTCAAGGACTTAATCAATCCCGTATACAATTCCCTTTGTCTATCGGTATGTTACTTGCCCGAGATTCGATCGTCGGTATCCAATACCTAGTTCAATCTCGTTACCGGCAAGTCTCTTTACTCGTTCCGTAACACATCATCCCGTGATCAACTCCTTGGTCACATTGCGCATATGATGATGTCCTACCGAGTGGGCCCAGAGATACCTCTCCGTTTACACGGAGTGACAAATCCCAGTCTCGATTCGTGCCAACCCAACAGACACTTAGAGAGATACCTGTAATGCACCTTTATAGTCACCCAGTTACGTTGTGACGTTTGATAAACCCAAAGCATTCCTACGGTATCCGGGAGTTGCACAATCTCATGGTCTAAGGAAATGATACTTGACATTAGAAAAGCTATAGCATATGAACTACACGATCTAGTGCTATGCTTAGGATTAGGTCTTGTCCATCACATGATTCTCCTAATGATGTGATCCCGTTATCAACGACATCCAATGTCCATGGTCAGGAAACCGTAACCATCTATTGATCAACGAGCTAGTCAACTAGAGGCTTACTAGGGACATGGTGTTGTCTATGTATCCACACATGTATCTGAGTTTCCTATCAATACAATTATAGCATGGATAATAAACGATTATCATGAACAAGGAAATATAATAATAACCAATTTATTATTGCCTCTAGGGCATATTTCCAACAGTCTCCCACTTGCACTAGAGTCAATAATCTAGTTCACATCGCCATGTGATTAACACTCACAGGTCACATCGCCATGTGACTAACACCCAAGAGTTTACTAGAGTCAGTAGTCTAGTTCACATCACTATGTGATTAACACTCAATGAGTTTTACGTTTGATCATGTTGCTTGTGAGAGAGGTTTTAGTCAACGGGTCTGAACCTTTCAGATCCGTGTGTGCTTTACAAATCTCTATGTCATCTCCTAGATGTAGCTACCACGTTCCATTTGGAGCTAATCCAAATAACTGTTCTGCTTGGAGCTATTCTAAATTGTTGCTCCATTATATGCATCCGGTATCTCTACTCAGAGCTATCCGGATAGGTGTTAAGCTTGCATCGACGTAACCCTTTACGACGAACTCTTTTACCACCTCCATAATCGAGAAAAATTCCTTAGTCCACTAGTTACTAAGGATAACTTTGACCGTTGTACTGTGATCCATTCTTGGATCACTCTTGTACCCCTTGACTGACTCATGGCAAGGCACACTTCAGGTGCGGTACACAGCATAGCATACTGTAGAGCCTATGTCTTAAGCATAGGGGACGACCTTCGTCCTTTCTCTCTATTCTGCCGTGGTCGAGTTTTAAGTCTTAACTTCATACCTCACAACTCAGGCAAGAACTCCTTCTTTGACTGATCCATCTTGAACACCTTCAAGATCATGTCAAGGTATGTGCTCATTTGAAAGTACCATTAAGCGTTTTGATCTATCCTTATAGATCTTGATGCTCAATGCTTAAGTAGCTTAATCCAGGCTTTCCATTGAAAAACACTTTCCAAATAACCCTATATGCTTTACAGAAATCCTACATCATTTCTGATCCATAGTATGTCAACAACATATACTCATCAGAAATTCTATAGTGCTCCCACTCACTTCTTTGGAAATACAAGTTTCTCATAAACTTTGTATAAACTCAAAATCTTTGATCATCTCATCAAAGCGCACATTCCAACTCCGAGATGCTCACTCCAGTCCTCAGAAGGATTGCTGGAGTTTTGCATCCTTATTAGCATCTTTCAGGATTGACAAAACCTTCCGGTTGTATCACATACAACCTTTCCTCAAGAAAATCATCGAGGAAACAATGTTTTGACATCCTATCTGCAAGATTTCATAAATAATGCAGTAATCGCTAATATAATTCCAACAGACTCTTAGCATCACTACGAGTGAGAAAGTCTCATCATAGTCAACTCCTTGAACTTGTCAGAAAACATCTTAACGACAAGTTGAGCTTTCTTAATGGTGACATTTACCATCATTGTCCGTCTTCCTTTTAAAATCCATCTGTACTCAACAGCCTTACGACCATCAAGTAGTTCTTCCAAAGTCTACACTTTGTTTTCATGCATGGATCCTCTCTCGGATTATATGGCCTCGAGCCATTTATCGGAATCCGGGCCCACCATCGCTTCTCCATAGCTCATAGGTTCATTGTTGTCTAGCAACATGACTTCCAAGACAGGATTACGTACCACTCTAAAGCAGTACGCATCCTTGTCATCCTACGAGGTTTGGTAGTGACTTGATTGAAGTTTCATGATCACTATCATAAGCTTCCACTTCAATTGGTGTAGGTGCCACAGGAACAACTTCCTGTGCCCTGCCACACACTAGTTGAAGAGACGGTTCAATAACCTCATCAAGTCTCCACCATCCTCCCACTCAATTCTTTCGAGAGAAACTTTTCCTCGAGAAAGGACCCGATTCTAGAAACAATCCCTTATTGCTTTCGAATCTGAGACAGGAGGTATACCCAACTGTTTTGGGTGTCCTATGAAGATGCATTTATCCGCTTTGGGTTCGAGCTTATCAGCCTGAAACTTTTTCACATAAGCGTCGCAGCCCCAACTTTTAAGAAATGACAGCTTAGGTTTCTCTAAACCATAGTTCATACGGTGTCATCTCATCGGAATTACGTGGTGCCCCTTTTAAAGTGAATGTGGTTGTCTCTAATGCCTAACCCATAAACTATTGTGGTAATTCGATAAGAGACATCATGGTATGCATCATATCCAATAGGGTGCAGTTATGATGTTCGGACACACCATCACACTATGGTGTTCCAGGCTGTATTAGTTGTGAAACAATTTCCACAATGTCTTAATTCTGTGCCAAACTCGTAATTCAGATATTCATCTCTATGATCATATCATAGATCTTTTATCCTCTTGTCACGACGATCTTTCAACTTCACACTGAAATTACTTGAACCTTTCAATAATTCAGACTCATGATTCATCAAGTAAATATACTCAACATCTACTCAAATCATCTGTGAAGTAAGAACATAACGATATCCACTACATGCCTCAGCACTCATTGGACTGCACACATCAAAATGTATTACTTCCAACAAGTTGCTTGCTAGTTCCATTTTACTGAAAACGAGGCTTTCAGTCATCTTGCCCATGTGGTATGATTTGCATGTCTCAAGTGATTCAAGATCAAGTGAGTCCAAACGGTCCATTTGCATGGAGGTTCTTCATGCATATACACCAATAGACATGGTTCGCATGTCTCAAACTTTTCAAAACGAGTGAGCCCAAAGATCCATCAACATGGAGCTTCTTCATGCGTTTTATACTGATATGACTTACGTGGCAGTGCCACAAGTAGGTGGTACTATCATTACTATCTTTTGGCATGAACATGTGTATCACTACGATCGAGATTCAATAAACCATTCATTTTAGGTGTAAGACCATTGAAGGTATTATTCAAATAAACAGAGTAACCATTATTCTCCTTAAATGAATAACCGTATTGCGATAGACATAATCCAATCACGTCTATGCTCAACGCAAACACCAATCTCGATGGTAGAGGGAGCGTGCGATGCTTGATCATATCAACATTGGAAATACTTCCAACACATATCGTCAGCTCACCTTTAGCTAGTCTCCATTTATTCCGTAGCTTTTATTTCGAGTTACTAACACTTAGCAACCGAACCGGTATCTAATACCCTGGTGCTACTAGGAGTACTAGTAAAGTACACATTAACATAATACATCCAATATACTTCTATTGACCTTGCCAGCCTTCTTATCTACCAAGTATCTAGGGTAATTTTTCTCCAATGGCTGTTCCCCTTATTACAGAAGCACTCAGTCTCGGGTTTGGGTTCAACCTTGGGTTTCTTCACTAGAGCAGCAGCTGATTTGCCGTTTCATGAAGTATCCCTTCTTGCCCTTGCCCTTCTTGAAACTAGTGGTTTCACCAACCATCAACAATTGATGCTCCTTCTTGATTTCTACTTTTGCGGTGTCAAACATCGCAAATATCTCAAGGATCATCATATATGTCCTTGATATATTATAGTTCATCACGAAGCTCTAGCAGCTTGGTGGTAATGACTTCAGAGAACCATCACTATCTCATCTGGAAGATCAACTCCCACTTGATTCAAATGATTGTTGTACTCAGACAATCTGAGCACAAGCTCAACAATTGAGCTTTTCTCCTTAGTTTGCAGGTTAAGAAAATCGTCGGAGGTCTTATACCTCTTGACGTGGGCACGAGCCTGAAATTCCAATTTCAGCCCTCAAAACATCTCATATGTTTCGTGACGTTTCAAAACGTCTTTGGTGCCTCAACTCTAAACCGTTTAACTGAACTATCATGTAGTTATCAAAACGTGTATGTCAGATGTTCACAACATCCACAGACAACGTTCGAGATTCAGCACACTGAGCGGTGCATTAAGGACATAAGCCTTCTAAGAAGCAATGAGGACAATCCTCAGTTTACGGACCTAGTCCGCATAATTGCTACTATCAACTTTCAACTAAATTTTCTCTAGGAACATAACTAAACAGTAGAACTGAAAACGCAAGCTACGACATAATTTGCAAAATCCTTTTTGACTATGTTCAGGATAATTAAGTTCATCTTATGAACTCCCACTCAGATAGACATCCCTCTAGTCATCTAAGTGATTACATGATCCGAGTGAGCTAGGCCGTGTCCGATTAACACGTGAGACGGACTAGTCAACGTCGGTGAACATCTTCATGTTGATCGTATCTTCTATACGACTCATGCTCGACCTTTCGGTCTCTGTGTTCCGAGGCCATGTCTTCACATGCTAGGCTCGTCAAGTTAACCCTAAGTGTTTTTGCATGTGTAAAACTTCTTACACCCGTTGTATGTGAACGAAAGGATCTATCACACCTGATTAACACGTGATGCTTCGAAGCGACGAACTGTAGCAACGGTGCACAGTTAGGGGAGAACACTTCTTGAAATTTTAATGAGGGATCATCTTATTTACTACCGTCGTACTAAGTAAACAAGATGCATAACATGATAAACATCATATGCAATCAAATAGTGACATGATATGGCCAATATCATGTAGCTCCTTTGATCTCCATCTTGGGGCTCCATGATCATCTTGTCACCGGTATGACACCATGATCTCCATCATCATGATCTCCATCATTGTGTCTTCTTGAAGTTGTCTCGTCATCGACATGCAAGTCGTGATTCCCTTGACAAGAACATGATCAATCTCATACATCACATATATCATTCATCACATCCTTTTGGCCATATCACATCACATAGCATACCCTGCAAAAACAAGTTAGACGTCCTCTAATTGTTGTTTGCATGTTTTACGTGGCTGCTATGGGTTTCTAGCAAGAACGTTTCTTACCTACGCAAAACCACAACGTGATATGCCAATTGCTATTTACCCTTCATAAGGACCCTTTTCATCGAATCCGATCCGACTAAAGTAGAAGAGACAGACACCCGCTAGCCACCTTATGCAACTAGTGCATGTTTGTCGGTGGAACCGGTCTCACGTAAGAGTACGTGTAAGGTTGGTCCAGGCCGCTTCATCCCACGATGCTGCCGAATCAAGATAAGACTAGTAACGGCAAGCATATTGAACAAAATCAACGCCCACAACTACTTTGTGTTCTACTCGTGCATAGAATCTACGCAATAGACCTAGCTCATGATGCCACTGTTGGGGAACGTAGCAGAAATTCAAAATTTTCCTACGTATCACCAAGATCTATCTATGGAGAGACTAGCAACGAGGGGAAGGAAAGGATCTACATAACCTTGTAGATCGCGCGCGGAAGCGTTCAAGAGAACGGGGTTGATGGAGTCGTACTCGTCGTGATTCAAATCACCGATGATCCTAGCGCCGAACGGACGGCACCTCCGCGTTCAACACACGTACGGAACAGAGACGTCTCCGATGCCTTGATCCAGCAAGGAGGAGGGAGAGGTTGATGGAGATCCAGCAGCACGACGGCGTGGTGGAAGTAGCGGGATTCCAACAGGGCTTCGCCAAGCGCTGCGGGAGGAGGGAGATGTGTCATGGGAGGGAGAGGGAGGCGCCAGGCCTTAGGTTGGTTTGCTCCTCCTTTTTCCCCACTATATATAGGGACAAGGGAGAGGGGGAGGAGCAGCCCTTGCCCCTTCCTCCAAGGAAGGGTGCGGCCAAGGGTGGGGAGGAGTCCATCCTCCCCAAGGCACCTCGGAGGTGCCTTCCCCTTTTAGGACTCTCCCCTTTTTCCCATCTCTTGGCGCATGGGCCTCTTGGGGCTGGTGCCCTTGGCCCATATAGGCCAAGGCACAACCCCTACAGCCCATGTGGCCCCCCGGGGCAGGTGGCCCCACCCGGTGGACCCCCGGGACCCTTCCGGTGGTCCCGGTACAATACCGATGACCCCGAAACTTGTCCCGATGGCCGAAATAGCACTTCCTATATATAATTCTTTACCTCCAGACCATTTCGGAACTCCTCGTGACGTCCAGGATCTCATCCGGGACTCCGAACAACATTCGGGTTACCGCATACTAATATCTCTACAACCCTAGCATCACCGAACCTTAAGTGTGTAGACCCTACGGGTTCGGGAGACATGCAGACATGACCGAGATGACTCTCCGGTCAATAACCAACAGCGGGATCTGGATACCCATGATGGCTCCCACATGTTCCACGATGATCTCATCGGATGAACCACGATGTCAAGGACTTAATCAATCCCGTATACAATTCCCTTTGTCTATCGGTATGTTACTTGCCCGAGATTCGATCGTCGGTATCCAATACCTAGTTTAATATCATTACCGGCAAGTCTCTTTACTTGTTCCGTAACACATCATCCCGTGATCAACTCCTTGGTCACATTGCGCATATGATGATGTCCTACCGAGTGGGCCCAGAGATACCTCTCCGTTTACACGGAGTGACAAATCCCAGTCCCGATTCGTGCCAACCCAACAGACACTTTCAGAGATACCTATAATGCACCTTTATAGTCACCCAGTTACGTTGTGACGTTTGATACACCCAAAGCATTCCTACGGTATCCGGGAGTTGCACAATCTCATGGTCTAAGGAAATGATACTTGACATTAGAAAAGCTATAGCATATGAACTACACGATCTAGTGCTATGCTTAGGATTAGGTCTTGTCCATCACATGATTCTCCTAATGATGTGATCTCGTTATCAACGACATCCAATGTCCATGGTCAGGAAACCGTAACCATCTATTGATCAACGAGCTAGTCAACTAGAGGCTTACTAGGGACATGGTGTTGTCTATGTATCCACACATGTATCTGAGTTTCCTATCAATACAATTATAGCATGGATAATAAACGATTATCATGAACAAGGAAATATAATAATAACCAATTTATTATTGCCTCTAGGGCATATTTCCAACAACTAGACCATGACAAACTTGCGAACTATGAGGAAGCGATGATGAGCCCAGATTTCGCAAAATGGCTTGAGGCCATGGAATCTGAGATGGGATCCATGTATGAGAACAAAGTATGGACTTTGGTTGACTTGCCCGATGATCGGCAAGCAATTGAGAATAAATGGATCTTCAAGAGGAAGACGGACGCTGATAGTAGTGTTATTATCTACAAAGCTAGAATTGTCGCAAAAGGTTTTCGACAAGTTCAAGGTGTTGACTATGATGAGAGTTTCTCACTCGTATCTATGCTTAAATCTGTCCGAATCATGTTAGCAATTGCCGCGTTTTATGAAATCTGGCAAATGGATAACAAAACTGCAATCCTTAATGGATTTCTTAAAGAAGAGTTGTATATGATGCAACCAGAAGTTTTTGTCAATCCTAAAAGTGTTAACAAAATATGCAAACTCCAGCGATCCATCTATGGACTGGTGTAAGCATCTCGGAGTTGGAATATACGCTTTGGTAAGTTGATCAAAGCATATAGTTTTATACAGACTTGCAGTGAAGCCTGTATTTACAAGAAAGTGAGTGGGAGCACTACAGCATTTCTGATAAGTATATGTGAATGACATATTGTTGATCGGAAATAATGTAGAATTATTTTGCAAAGCATAAAGGAGTGTTTGAAAGGAGTTTTTCAAAGAAAGACCTCGGTGAAGTTGCTTACATATTGAGCATCGATATCTATAGAGATAGATCAAGACGCTTGATAAGGTTTTTCAATAAATACATACCTTGACAAGATTTTGAAGTAGTTCAAAATGGAACAGACAAAGAAAGAGTTTCTTGCCTATGTTACAAGGTGTGAAATTGAGTAAGACTCAAAGCCCGACCACGGCAGAAGATAGAAAGAGAATGAATGTCATTCCCTATGCCTTGGTCATAGGTTCTATAAAGTATGCCATGCTGTGTACCAGATCTATTGTATACCCTACCACTGAGTTTGGCAAGGGAGTACAATAGTGATCTAGGAGTAGATCACTGGACAGCGGTCAAAATTATCCTTAGTGGAATAAGGATATGTTTCTCGATTATGGAAGTGAAAAAAGGTTCGTCGTAAAGGGTTACGCCGATGCAAGTTTTGACACTAATCTAGATGAATCTAAGTCTCAATCTAGATACATATTGAAAGTGGGAGCAATTAGCTAGAGTAGCTCCGTGCAGAGCATTGTTGACATAAATATTTGCAAAATACTTACTTACGGATCTGAATATAACAGACCCGGTGACTAAAATTATCTCACAAGCAAAACATGATCACACCTTAGTACTCTTTGGGTGTTAATCACACAGCGATGTGAACTAGATTACTGACTCTAGTAAACCCTTTGGGTGTTGGTCACATATCGATGTGGACTATGGGTGTTAATCACATGGTGATGAGAACTATTGCTATTAAATCACATGGCGATGTGAACTAGATTATTGACTCTAGTGCAAGTGGGATACTGAAGGAAATATGCCCTAGAGGCAATAATAAAGTTATTATTTATTTCCTTATATCATGATAAATGTTTATTATTCATGCTAGAATTGTATTAACCGGAAACATAATACATGTGTGAATACATAGACAAACAGAGTGTCACTAGTATGCCTCTACTTGACTAGCTCGTTAATCAAAGATGGTTATGTTTCCTAACCATGGACAAAGAGTTGTTATTTGATTAACGGGATCACATCATTAGTTGAATGATCTGATTGACATGACCCATTCCATTAGCTTAGCACCCGATCGTTTAGTATGTTGCTATTGCTTTCTTCATGACTTATACATGTTCCTATGACTATGAGATTATGCAACTCCCGTTTGCCGGAGGAACACTTTGTGTGCTACCAAACGTCACAACGTAACTGGGTGATTATAAAGGAGCTCTACAGGTGTCTCCAAAGGTACATGTTGGGTTGGCGTATTTCGAGATTAGGATTTGTCACTCCGATTGTCGGAGAGGTATCTCTGGGCCCTCTCGGTAATGCACATCACATAAGCCTTGCAAGCATTGCAACTAATGAGTTAGTTGTGAGATGATGTATTAAGGAACGAGTAAAGAGACTTGCCGGTAACGAGATTGAACTAGGTATTGAGATACCGACGATCGAATCTCGGGCAAGTAACATACCGATGACAAAGGGAACAACGTATGTTGTTATGCGGTCTGACCGATAAAGATCTTCGTAGAATATGTAGGAACCAATATGGGCATCCAGGTCCCGCTATTGGTTATTGACCGGAGACGTGTCTCGGTCATGTCTACATTGTTCTCGAACCCGTAGGGTCCGCACGCTTAAGGTTTCGATGACAGTTATATTATGAGTTTATGAGTTTTGATGTACCGAAGGAGTTCGGAGTCCCGGATGAGATCGGGGACATGACGAGGAGTCTCGAAATGGTCGAGACGTAAAGATCGATATATTGGACGACTATATTCGGACATCGGAAAGGTTCCGAGTGATTCGGGTATTTTTCGGAGTACCGGGTAGTTACGGGAGAAGCAATGGGCCTTGATGGGCTTTAGTGGGAAGAGGAGAAAGGGCCAAGGGGCTGCTGCGCCCCCCCTCCCCTCTGGTCCGAATTGGACTAGGGAAAAGGGGGCCGGCCACCTTTCCTTCTCCTCTACTTCCTTCTCCCTTCCTCCCCTCTTGGTGGACTCCTACTAGGACTTGGAGTCCTAGTAGGACTCCACATCCTGGCCGCACCAATTGCCTTGGCCGGCCTCCTCCTCCTCCATCCTTTATATACTGAGGCAAGGGGCACCCCATGAACAGAAGTTGATCTTCATGATCGTTCCTTAGCCGTGTGCGGTGCCCCCCTCCACCATATTCCACCTCGGTCATATTATAGCGGTGCTTAGGCGAAGCCCTGCGACGGTAGTACATCAAGATCGTCACCACGCCGTCGTGCTGACGGAACTCTTCCCCGACACTTTGCTGGATCGGAGTCCGGGGATCGTCATCGAGCTGAGCATGTGCTAGAACTCGGAGGTGCCATAGTTTCGGTGCTTGATCGGTCGGGCCGTGGAGACGTACGACTACATCAACCAAACGCTTCCGTTGTCGATCTACAAGGGTACGTAGATCACACTCTCCCCTCTCGTTGCTATGCATCACCATGATCTTGCGTGTGCGTAGGAATTTTTTTGAAATTACTACGTTCCCCAACACCATGGGCCTCCCCCTGCGCCTAGGGATGGAAACCCTAGGGGTGGGGGCGCCCCACCTGACTTGGGGGACAAGTCCCCCCTTGGCCACCGCCCCCCTTGGAGATGGGATCTCCTAGGGCCGGTGCCCCCCCTAGGGGCCCTATAAATAGTGGGGGGAGGGAGGGCAGCCACACCCAAGTCCCTGGCGCCTCCCTCTCCCCTCGTAACACCTCTCCTTCTCGTTGGAGCTTGGCGAAGCCCTGCCGAGATCACCGCTGCTTCCACCACCACGTCGTCGTGCTGCTGGATCTCCATCAACCTCTCCTTCCCCTTGTTGGATCAAGAAGGAGGAGACGTCTTTCCCAACCGTACGTGTGTTGAACGCGGAGGTGTCGTCCGTTTGGCGCTCGGTCATCGGTGATTTGGATCACGACGAGTACGACTCCATCAACCCCGTTCTCTTGAACGCTTCTGCTCGCGATCTACAAGGGTATGTAGATGCACTCCCCTCTCCCTCGTTGCTAGATGACTCCATAGATTGATCTTGGTGATGCGTATAAAATTTTAAAATTTTGCTGCGTTCCCCAACAGTGGCATCATGAGCTAGGTCTATACGTAGTTTCTATGCATGAGTAGAACACAGGTTGTTGTGGGCGTTGATTTTGTCAATCTACTTGCCGTTACTAGTCTTATCTTGATTCGGCGGCATCGTGGGATGAAGCGGCCCGGACCGACCTTACACGTACGCTTACGTGAGACTGGTTCCACCGACTGACATGCACTAGTTGCATAAGGTGGCTAGCGGGTGTCTGTCTCTCCCACTTTAGTCGGATCGGATTCGATGAAAAGGGTCCTTATGAGGGGTAAATAGAAATTGGCATATCATGTTGTGGTTTTGGCGTAGGTAAGAAACGCTCTTGCTAGAAACCTATAGCAGCCACGTAAAAACTTGCAACAACAATTAGAGGACGTCTAACTTGTTTTTGCAGCATGTGCCATGTGATGTGATATGGCCAAAAGGATGTGATGAATGATATATGTGATGTATGAGATTGATCATGTTCTTGTAATAGGAATCACGACTTACATGTCGATGAGTATGACAACCGGCAGGAGCCATAGGAATTGTCTTAATTTATGTATGACCTGCGTGTCAACATAAACGTCATGTAATTACTTTACTTTATCGCTAACCGTTAGCCATAGTAGTAGAAGTAATAGTTGACGAGACAACTTCATGAAGACACGACGATGGAGATCATGGTGTCATGCCGGTGACGACGATGATCATGGCGCCCCGAAGATGGAGATCAAAAGGAGCAAAATGATATTGGCCATATCATGTCACTATTTGATTGCATGTGATGTTTATCATGTGTTACATCTTATTTGCTTAGAACGACGGTAGCTTAAATAAGATGATCCCTCACAATAATTTCAAGAAAGTGTTCCCCCTAACTGTGCACCGTTGCGAAGGTTCGTTGTTTCGAAGCACCACGTGATGATCGGGTGTGATAGATTCTAACGTTCGAATACAACGGGTGTAAGCCAGATTTACACACGCAATACACTTAGGTTGACTTGACGAGCCTAGCATGTACAGACATGGCCTCGGAACATGGAAGACCGAAAGGTCGAACATGAGTCGTATAGAAGATACGATCAACATGAAGATGTTCACCGATGATGACTAGTCCGTCTCACGTGATGATCGGACACGACCTAGTTGACTCGGATCATGTATCACTTAGATGACTAGAGGGATGTCTGTCTGAGTGGGAGTTCATTAAATAATTTGATTAGATGAACTTAATTATCATGAACTTAGTCTAAAAACCTTTGCAAAATGTCTTGTAGATCAAATGGCCAACGCTCATGTCAACCTCAACGTCAACGCGTTCCTAGAGAAAACCAAGCTGAAAGATGATGGCAGCAACTATACGGACTGGGTCCGGAACCTAAGGATCATCCTCATAGCTGCCAAGAAAGCATATGTCCTAGAAGCACCGCTAGGTGAAGCACCCATCCCAGAGAACCAAGACGTTATGAACGCTTGGCAGTCGCGTGCTGATGATTACTCCCTCGTTCAGTGCGGCATGCTTTACAGCTTAGAACCGGGGCTCCAAAAGCATTTTGAGCAACACGGAGCATATGAGATGTTCGAAGAGCTGAAAATGGTTTTCCAAGCTCATGCCCGGGTCGAGAGATATGAAGTCTCCGACAAGTTCTACAGTTGTAAGATGGAGGAAAATAGTTCTGTCAGTGAGCACATACTCAAAATGTCTGGGTTGCACAACCGCTTGTCCCAGCTTGACATTAACCTCCAGGACAAGGCGGTCATTGACAGAATCCTTCAGTCGCTCCCACCTAGCTACAAGAGCTTTGTGATGAACTACAATATGCAGGGGATGGTGAAAACTATTCCTGAAGTATTTTCAATGCTGAAATCAGCGGAGGTGGAAATCAAAAAGGAACATCAAGTGTTAATGGTCAATAAAACCACTAGTTTCAAGAAAGGCAAGGGTAAGAAGAACTTCAAGAAGGACGACAAGGGAGTTGCCGCGGCCGGTAAATCAGTTGCCGGGAAGAAGCCAAAGAATGGACCCAAACCTGAGACTGAGTGCTTTTATTGCAAGGGAAAGGGACACTGGAAGCGGAACTGCCCCAAATACTTAGCGGACAAGAAGGCCGGCAACACTAAAGGTATATGTGATATACATGTAATTGATGTGTACCTTACCAGTACTCATAGTAGCTCCTAGGTATTTGATACCGGTGCGGTTGCTCATATTTGTAACTCAAAACGGGAGCTGCGGAATAAGCGGAAAATGGCGAAGGACGAGGTGACAATGCGCGTCGGGAATGGTTCCAAGGTCGATGTGATCGCCGTCGGCACGCTACCTCTACATTTACCTACGGGATTAGTTTTAAACCTCAATAATTGTTATTTAGTGCCAGCTTTGAGCATGAACATTGTATCTGGATCTCGTTTAATACGAGATGGCTACTCATTTAAATCCAAGAATAATGGTTGTTCTATTTATATGAGAGATATGTTTTATGGTCATGCCCCGCTGGTCAATGGTTTATTCTTAATGAATCTCGAACATGATATTACACATATTCATAGTGTGAATACCAAAAGATGTAAGATTGATAATGATAGTCCCACATATCTGTGGCACTGCCGCCTTGGTCACATCGGTGTCAAACGCATGAAGAAGCTCCATACAGATGGACTTTTGGAGTCTCTTGATTTCGAATCATTTGACACGTGCGAACCATGCCTCATGGGTAAAATGACCAAGACTCCGTTCTCCGGAACAATGGAGCGAGCAACCAACTTATTGGAAATTATACATACTAATGTGTGCGGTCCAATGAGCGTTGAGGCTCGCGGTGGCTATCGTTATGTTCTCACTCTCACTGATGACTTAAGTAGATATGGGTATGTCTATTTGATGAAACACAAGTCTGAGACCTTTGAAAAGTTCAAGGAATTTCAGAATGAGTTAGAGAATCAACGTGACCGAAAGATAAAATTCTTACGATCAGATCGTGGGGGAGAATATTTAAGTCACGAATTTGGTACGCACTTAAGGAAATGTGGAATCGTTTCACAACTCACGCCGCCTGGAACACCTCAGCGTAACGGTGTGTCCGAACATCGTAATCGCACTCTATTGGATATGGTGCGATCTATGATGTCACTCACTGATTTACCGCTATCATTTTGGGGATATGCTCTAGAGACAGCTACATTCACTTTAAATAGGGCACCGTCTAAATCCGTTGAGATGACACCGTATGAATTATGGTTTGGGAAGAAACCTAAGCTGTCGTTTCTAAAAGTTTGGGGATGCGGTGCTTATGTCAAGAAACCTCAACCTGAAAAGCTCGAACCCAAGTCGGAAAAATGCGTCTTCATAGGATACCCTAAGGAAACCATTGGGTATACCTTTTACCTCAGATCCGAAGGAAAGATCTTTGTTGCCAAGAACGGGTCCTTTCTGGAGAAAGAGTTTCTCTCGAGAGAAGTAAGTGGGAGGAAAGTAGAACTCGATGAAGTACTGCCTCTTGAACCGGAAAGTAGCGCAGCTCAGGAAGATGTTCCTGTGGTGCCTGCACTGACTAGAGAGGAAGTTAATGATAATGATCAAGGTACTTCGGATCAAGTTGCTACTGAACTTCGAAGGTCCACAAGGACACGTTCCACACCAGAATGGTATGGCAACCCTGTCCTGGAAATCATGTTGTTAGACAAAGGTGAACCTTCTAACTATGAAGAAGCAATGGCGGGCCTAGATTCCAACAAATGGCTTGAAGCCATGCAATCCGATATAGGATCCATGTATGAAAACAAAGTATGGACTTTGACAGACTTGCCCGATGATCGGCGAGCGATAGAGAATAAATGGATCTTTAAGAAGAAGACGGACGCGGATGGTAATGTTACCATCTATAAGGCTCGACTTGTCGCTAAGGGTTATCGACAAGTTCAAGGGGTTGACTACGATGAGACCTTCTCATCCGTAGTGAAGCTGAAGTCCATCCGAATCATGTTAGCAATTGCCGCATACTATTATTATGAGATATGGCAAATGGACGTCAAAACGGCATTCCTTAACGGCTTTCTTAAGGAAGAATTGTATATGATGCAGCCGGAAGGTTTTGTCGATCCTAAGAATGCTAACATGGTATCCAAGCTCCAGGGCTCCATCTATGGGCTGGTGCAAGCATCTCGGAGTTGGAACATTCGCTTTAATGAAATGATCAAAGCGTTTGGGTTTATGCAGACTTATGGAGAAGCCTGCGTTTACAAGAAAGTGAGTGGGAGCTCTGTAGCATTTCTCATATTATATGTGGACGACATACTTTTGATGGGAAATGATATAGAACTTTTGGACAATATTAAGGCCTACTTGAATAAGTGTTTTTCAATGAAGGACCTTGGAGAAGCTGCTTACATATTAGGCATCAAGATCTATAGAGATAGATCGATACGCCTCATAGGTCTTTCACAAAGCACGTACCTTGATAAGATATTGAAGAAGTTCAATATGGATCAGTCCAAGGAGGGGTTCTTGCCTGTGTTGCAAGGTGTGAAATTGAGCTCAGCTCAATGTCCGACCACGGCAGAAGATAGAGAAAAGATGAGTGTCGTCCCCTATGCCTCAGCCATAGGGTCTATCATGTATGCCCTGCTATGTACCAGACCTGATGTAAACCTTGCCGTAAGTTTGGTAGGAAGGTACCAAAGTAATCCCGGCATGGAACACTGGACAGCGGTCAAGAACACCCTGAAGTACCTGAAAATGACTAAGGATATGTTTCTCGTATATGGAGGTGACGAGGAACTCATTGTAAAGGGTTACGTCGATGCTAGCTTCGACACAGATCTGGATGACTCTAAGTCACAAACTGGATACGTGCATATTTTGAATGGTGGGGCAGTAAGCTGGTGCAGTTGCAAGCAAAGCGTCGTGGCTAGATCTACATGTGAAGCGGAGTACATGGCAGCCTCGGAGGCAGCGCATGAAGCAATCTGGATGAAGGAGTTAATCACCGACCTAGGAGTCATACCCAATGCGTCGGGGCCGATCACTCTCTTCTGTGACAACACTGGAGCTATTGCCCTTGCCAAGGAGCCCAGGTTTCACAAGAAGACCAGGCACATCAATCGTCGCTTCAACTCCATTCGTGAAAATGTTCAAGATGGAGACATAGATATTTGCAAAGTACATACGGATCTGAATGTCGCAGATCCGTTGACTAAACCTCTTCCGCGAGCAAAACATGATCAACACCAGGACTCTATGGGTGTTCGATTCATCACAATGTAACTAGATTATTGACTCTAGTGCAAGTGGGAGACTGTTGGAAATATGCCCTAGAGGCAATAATAAAATGATTATTATTATATTTCCTTGTTCATGATAATTGTCTATTATTCATGCTATAATTGTGTTATCTGGAAATCATAATACATGTGTGAATACATAGACCATAACATGTCCCTAGTGAGCCTCTAGTTAACTAGCTCGTTGATCAAAAGATAGTCATGGTTTCCTGACTATGGACATTGGATGTCATTGATAACGGGATCACATCATTGGGAGAATGATGTGATGGACAAGACCCAAGCATAGCACAAGATCGTGTAGTTCGTTTGCTAGAGCTTTTCCAATGTCAAGTATCATTTCCTTAGACCATGAGATCGTGTAACTCCCGGGTGCCGTAGGAGTGCTTTGGGTGTACCAAACGTCACAACGTAACTGGGTGACTATAAAGGTATACTACAGGTATCCCCGAAAGTATCTGTTGGATTGACACGGATCGAGACTGGGATTTGTCACTCCGTATGACGGAGAGGTATCTCTGGGCCCACTCGGTAATGCATCATCATAATGAGCTCAATGTGACCAAGTGTTTGGTCACGGGATCATGCATTACGGTACGAGTAAAGTGACTTGCCGGTAACGAGATTGAACGAGGTATTGGGATACCGACTATCGAATCTCGGGCAAGTAACATACCGATTGACAAAGGGAATTGAATACAGGATTGATTGAATCCTCGACATCGTGGTTCATCCGATGAGATCATCGTGGAACATGTGGGAGCCAACATGGGTATCCAGATCCTGCTGTTGGTTATTGACCGGAGAGTCGTCTCGGTCATGTCTGCGTGTCTCCCGAACCCGTAGGGTCTACACACTTAAGGTTCGGTGACGCTAGGGTTGTAGAGATATTAGTATGCGGTAACCCGAAAGTTGTTTGGAGTCCCGAATGAGATCCCGGACGTCACGAGGAGTTCCGAAATGGTCCGGAGGTGAAGATTTATGTATAGGAAGTCCAGTTTCAGGGGTAATCGGTATTGTACCAGGACCACCGGAAGGGTCCCGGGGGTCCACCGGGTGGGGCCACCTATCCCGGAGGGGCCCATGGGCTGAAGTGGGAGGGGGAACCAGCCCCTGGTGGGCTGGTGCGCCCCCCATGGGCCTCCCCCTGCGCCTAGGGTTGGAAACCCTAGGGGTGGGGGCGCCCCACCTGACTTGGGGGGCAAGTCCCCCCTTGGCCGCCGCCCCCCTTGGAGATGGGATCTCCTAGGGCCGGCGCCCCCCTAGGGGCCCTATAAATAGTGGGGGAAGGGCAGCCGCACCTAAGTCCCTGGCGCCTCCCTCTCCCCTTGTAACACCTCTCCCTCCCGTTGGAGCTTGGCGAAGCCCTGCCGAGATCACCGCTGCTTCCACCACCACGCCGTCGTGCTGCTGGATCTCCATCAACCTCTCCTTCCCCTTGCTGGATCAAGAAGGAGGAGACGTCTTTCCCAACCGTACATGCGTTGAACGCGGAGGTGCCATCCGTTCGGCGCTCGGTCATCGGTGATTTGGATCACAACGAGTACGACTCCATCAACCCCGTTCTCTTGAACGCTTCCTCTCGTGATCTACAAGGGTATGTAGATGCACTCCCCTCTCCCTCGTTGCTAGATGACTCCATAGATTGATCTTGGTGATGTGTAGAAAATTTTAAAATTCTGCTACGTTCCCCAACACTTTGTGCACCTCACAATCCTATATATGTGTGTACATGAGTAATACCATCTAGTAATGATATTTCAAGATTATCTAGTCGCTATGTGGTATGTCTTCTCATGATAAATTCAAATTCTAAATTTTCCATTAATTATCTCTTGTTGGATCGTTATTTTGCCTCTTGTTTATCTTTAATTGGTATCACATTATGGGGGGGGGGTAATATGCTATGTGTATATTACTAGCCTAGAAAATGTGTACATTTGAGATATTGTCACCTAGAATTGATATTGTAATTTATCTTGTTCCTAGGTGGCATGTTAGCTCTACAAGTTGCAATTTGCTTTTTGTTTGGTGCGAAGATGATGTCGGATATCCTTGCTATCTACCACCGGGAATTATTTCCAAATACTTCTTGTCTTCTGACAATTGGTACTCACTCTTGTGTGGTAGAAATTATTGATCATCTTTACATTAGCCTTTGCTTTTATTTGCTTTATCTCTTGCCTAGGATTGTGTCACCTCCCATTGTATTCCATACCACTTGTGGATCTTGTTAATTTCTTGACCTTGTCTAGTGTTTTCTAGATATAGTGAAAGTGGTGATCCCACCTCGTGCATTTTGTATTCAAATGCAAATTCTCTATAATGCACTAGTCTTGGGGGAGCTATCCTATTCTCTATAAAACACTCATCTTGTGATCCTTATCAAGTGTGTGTTTGTGGAAGGCAAGCAGTTTCTTTTTGGTGCTTTGTGCCATCATGAAACTTTGTAGAGGGCTTGGTTTGTTTGGAACCATTCTCTCTTTTGGGAGTTTGACATCTTTCTTTTTGAGTGTATCAATGGATATCTCATTCCTTGATGTATCTTTTATGGATATCCTCCAAGTGATGATTTATTCATTTGGTATCTTTTCTTCTCTTGGTATTTCTTTGTCTTTTGGTTTCGGTTCTTGAAAGTCTTGAGCATGCATATGTACTTCTTGTAGTTTCTGTGGCATGTTTTCTTTCTTTGACACAATATATAGGGGGAACTCCACCAAGTCTCAAATTGGATGAGATGTGCATGAAATTCATTTTCATATCTATATGCACATATTTATGTGGAGTTTGTCCTATGTGTTGTTGGTTCTCTAACTCTTTGGTCCCAATGAGTTTGGGTACCATTTTGTTTGTGTTGTTGTTCTAGGAACAAGTGGAGATGCATTGGATGCTCGACTCACTCACAAGGAAGGTGTTGTCACCATGTGCTTATTGGAGTCAAGCTAGGATGATCAATGAACTACTTTGTACCTTCAATTGGTATCTACTACATCCTTCCAATGCTATCTCGGTAACAAGTATCTTCATATACTTCATGCACACATTTCTTGCATCAACCTTGTGTAGGTTGTATCATGGCATGTTATCCATTCTTTCTTGTGATACCTGTTTCCTTTCTCAAAGCATCCCAACAATGATGTCTTGTTGCTAGTTGTGATGTCTTTGATGTTCGTGTGGTTGGAATTCATTTATATACAATGAGACCATATCTAGCCATGTGCTATGCTCTCAAGCAAATATCTTATTGGTATATGTATGAATTCCTTTTGGATATCTTGTTCCTTCGTGTTGTAACTATTTCGGGTGTACATCCTTCTTTGTAGATATATATATCATCATGATTTCGTCTACCTAGAATCTTATACACTTGAGAGAAGTTGCATATCTAGATGATATCCTTTCTTTCACGTCCACCTTGTCTTTCTTATGTTATTTCTTTGGTGGCTCCGTGAAAGCTTTTGCCATGAGTGTGTGTCTTCTATCGTTACATCTTGATGCACTCTTGTGTGGTGAAGATTATTTTCCTCATGCTTATCTTTACGAGGTTTTTGCCATCTTAATTGCTATCCCTCGTCTTGATGAGCCTTTCATCTTCTATCTTTGTTGGAAATATGCCCTAGAGGCAATAATAAATTAGTTATTATTATATTTCCTTGTTCATGATAATCGTTTATTATCCATGCTATAGTTGTATTGATAGGAAACTCAGATACATGTGTGGATACATAGACAACACCATGTCCCTAGTAAGCCTCTAGTTGACTAGCTCGTTGATCAATAGATGGTTACGGTTTCCTGACCATGGACATTGGATGTCGTTGATAATGGGATCACATCATTAGGAGAATGATGTGATGGACAAGACCCAATCCTAAGCCTAGCACAAGATCATGTAGTTCGTATGCTAAAGCTTTTCTAATGTCAAGTATCATTTCCTTAGACCATGAGATTGTGCAACTCCCGGATACCGTAGGAGTGCTTTGGGTGTGCCAAACGTCACAACGTAACTGGGTGACTATAAAGGTACACTACAGGTATCTCCGAAAGTGTCTGTTGGGTTGGCACGAATCGAGACTGGGATTTGTCACTCCGTGTGACGGAGAGGTATCTCTGGGCCCACTCGGTAGGACATCATCATAATGTGCACAATGTGATCAAGGAGTTGATCACGGGATGATGTGTTACGGAACGAGTAAAGAGACTTGCCGGTAACGAGATTGAACAAAGGTATCGGGATACCGACGATCGAATCTCGGGCAAGTATCGTACCGATAGACAAAGGGAATTGCATACGGGATTGATTAAGTCCTTGACATTGTGGTTCATCCGATGAGATCATCATGGAACATGTGGGAGACAACATGGGTATCCAGATCCCGTTGTTGGTTATTGACCGGAGAACGTCTCGGTCATGTTTGCATGTCTCCCGAACCCGTAGGGTCTACACACTTAAGGTTCGATGACGCTAGGGTTATAAAGGAAGCTTGTATGTGGTTACCGAATGTTGTTCGGAGTCCCGGATGAGATCCCGGACGTCACGAGGAGTTCCGGAATGGTCCGGAGGTAAAGATTTATATATAGGAAGTCCTATTTCGGCCATCGGGACAAGTTTCGAGGTCATCGGTATTGTACCGGGACCACCGGAAGGGTCCCGGGGGCCCACCGGGTGGGGCCACCTATCCCGGAGGGTCCCATGGGCTGAAGTGGGAAGGGATCCAGCCCAAAGTGAGCTGGGGCGCCACTTCCCTTATGGCCCATGCGCCTAGGGTGAAGGGGGAACCCTAAGGAAGAGTCCCAAGGAGGGAAGGCACCTCCTAGGTGCCTTGGGGGGGAGGGAAACCTCCCCTGGCCGCCGCCCCCTAGGAGATTGGATCTCCTAGGGCTGGCGCACCCCCCCCCCTTGGGCTCCCTATATATAGTGAGGGTAGGAGGGCCTCTTTAGACACCCCTTATGCCTTTGGTGCAGCCCCTCCCTCTCTCCTAAGTCCTTCTCCTCTCCCGTGGTGCTTGGCGAAGCCCTGCAGGATTGCCACGCTCCTCCACCACCACCACGCCGTTGTGCTACTGCTGGATGGAGTCTTCCTCAACCTCTCCCTCTCTCCTTGCTGGATCAAGGCGTGGGAGACGTCACCGGGCTGTACGTGTGTTGAACGCGGAGGTGCCGTGCGTTCGGCACTTGATCATCGGTGATTTGGATCACGACGAGTACAACTCCATCGACCCCGTTCACTTGAATGCTTCCGCTTAGCAATCTACAAGGGTATGTAGATGCACTCTCCTTCCCCTCATTGCTGGTCTCTCCATAGATAGATCTTGGTGACACGTAGGAAAATTTTGAATTTCTGCTACGTTCCCCAACAGTGGCATCATGAGCTAGGTCTATGCGTAGTTTCTATGCACGAGTAGAACACAAAGTATTTGTGGGCGTTGATTTTGTTCAATATGCTTACTGTTACTAGTCCAATCTTGATTCGGCAGCATTGTGGGATGAAGCGGCCCGGACCGACCTTACACGTACTCTTACGTGAGACTGGTTCCACCGACTAACATGCACTAGTTGCATAAGGTGGCTAGCGGGTGTCTGTCTCTCCCACTTTAGTCGGATCGGATTCGATGAAAAGGGTCCTTATGAAGGGTAAATAGCAATTGGCATATCACGTTGTGGTTTTTGCGTAGGTAAGAAACGTTCTTGCTAGAAACCCATAGCAGCCACGTAAAACATGCAAACAACAATTAGAGGACATCTAACTTGTTTTTGCAGGGTATGCTATGTGATGTGATATGGCCAAGAAGAATGTGATGAATGATATGTGATGTATGAGATTGATCATGTTCTTGTAATAGGAATCACGACTTGCATGTCGATGAGTATGACAACCGGCAGGAGCCATAGGAGTTGTCTTTATTTATTTATGACCTGCGTGTCAACTTAAACGTCATGTAATTACTTTACTTTATTGCTAAAGCTTTAGCCATAGTAGTAGAAGTAATAGTTGACGAGACAACTTCATGAAGACACGATGATAGAGATCATGATGATGGAGATCATGGTGTCATGCCGGTGACAAGATGATCATGGAGCCCCAAGATGGAGATCAAAGGAGCTATATGATATTGGCCATATCATGTCACTATTATTTGATTGCATGTGATGTTTATCATGTTTATACATCTTATTTACTTAGAACGACGGTAGTAAATAAGATGATCCCTCACTAAAATTTCAAGAAGGTGTTCCCCCTAACTGTGCACCGTTGCGAAAGTTCGTCGTTTCGAAGCACCACGTGATGATCGGGTGTGATAGATTCGTACATTCACATACAACGGGTGTAAGACAGATTTACACACGCAAAACACTTAGGTTGACTTGACGAGCCTAGCATGTACAGACATGGCCTCGGAACACAAGAGACCGAAAGGTCGAGCATGAGTCGTATGGTAGATACGATCAACATGAAGATGTTCACCGATGATGACTAGTCTGTCTCACGTGATGATCGGACACGGCCTAGTTGACTCGGATCATGTAATCACTTAGATGACTAGAGGGATGTCTATCTGAGTGGGAGTTCATAAGATGAACTTAATTATCCTGAACATAGTCAAAAGGTATTCGCAAATTATGTCGTAGCTCGCGCTTCAGTTCTACTGTTTAGATATGTTCCTAGAGAAAATTTAGTTGAAAGTTGATAGTAGCAATTATGCGGACTAGGTCCGTAAACTGAGGAATGTCCTCATTGCTTCATAGAAGGCTTATGTCCTTAATGCACCGCTTAGTGTGCTGAACCTCGAATGTTGTCTGTGGATGTTGCGAACATCTGACATACACATTTTGATAACTACGTGATAGTTCAGTTAAACGGTTTAGAGTTGAGGCACCGAAGACGTTTTTGAAACGTCGCGAAACATATGAGATGTTTCGAGGGCTGAAATTGGGATTTCAGGCTCGTGCCCACGTCAAGAGGTATAAGACCTCCGATGATTTTCTTAGCCTACAAACTAAGGAGAAAAGCTCAATTGTTGTGCTTGTGCTCAGATTGTCTGAGTACAACAATCGCTTGAATCGAGTGGGAGTTGATCTTCCAGATGAAATAGTGATGGTTCTCCGAAGTCATCACCACCAAGCTGCTAGAGCTTCGTGATGAACTATGATATATCAGGGACATATATGATGATCCTTGAGATATTCGCGATGTTTGACACCGCGAAAGTAGAAATCAAGAAGGAGCATCAATTGTTGATGGTTGGTGAAACCACTAGTTTCAAGAAGGGCAAGGGAACAAAGGGATACTTCATGAAACGACAATTCAGCTGCTGCTCTAGTGAAGAAACCCAAGGTTGAACCCAAACCCGAGACTAAGTGCTTCTGTAATAAAGGGAACAGCCACTGGAGCAGAATTACCCTAGATACTTGGTAGATAAGAAGGCTGGCAAGGTCGATAGAAGTATATTGGATGTATTATGTTAATGTGTACTTTACTAGTACTCCTAGTAGCACCAGGGTATTAGATACCGGTTTGGTTGCTAAGTGTTAGTAACTCGAAATAAAAGCTACGGGATAAACGGAGACTAGCTAAAGGTGAGCTGATTATATGTGTTGGAAGTGTTTCCAAGGTTGATATGATCAAGCATCGCACGCTCCCTCTACCATCGAGATTGGTATTAAAACCTAAATAATTGTTATTTGGTGTTTGCGTTGAGCATAGACATGATTGGATTATGTCTATCGCGATACGGTTATTCATTTAAGGAGAATAATGGTTACTCTGTTTATTTGAATAATACCTTCAATGGTCTTACACCTAAAATGAATGGTTTATTGAATCTCGATCGTAGTGATACACATGTTCATGCCAAAAGATAGTAATGATAGTACCACCTACTTGTGGCACAGCCACGTAAGTCATATCGGTATAAAACGCATGAAGAAGCTCCATGTTGATGGATCTTTGGACTCACTCATTTTTGAAAAGTTTGAGGCATGCGAACCATGTCTATTGGTGTATATGCATGAAGAAACTCCATGCAGATGGATCGTTTGGACTCACTTGATTTTGAATCACTTGAGACATGCAAATCATACCACATGGGCAAGATGACTGAAAGCCTCGTTTTCAGTAAAATGGAACTAGAAAGCAACTTGTTGGAAGTAATACATTTTGATGTGTGCAATCCAATGAGTGCTGAGGCATGTAGTGGATATCGTTATGTTCTTACTTCACAAATGATTTGAGTAGATGTTGACTATATTTACTTGATGAATCACGAGTCTGAATTATTGAAAGGTTCAAGTAATTTCAGGGTGAAGTTGAAAGATCGTCGTGACAAGAGGATAAAATATCTATGATATGATCATAGAGATGAATATTTGAATTACGAGTTTGGCACAAAATTAAGACATTGTGGAAATCGTTTCACAACTAATACAGCCTGGAACACCATAGTGTGATGGTGTGTCCGAACATCATAACTGCACCCTATTGGATATGATGCATACCATGATGTCTCTTATCGAATTACCATGATAGTTTATGGGTTAGGCATTAAAGACAACCACATTCACTTTAAATAGGGCACCACGTAATTCCGATGAGATGACACCGTATGAACTATGGTTTAGAGAAACCTAAGCTGTCATTTCTTAAAAGTTTGGGACGCTTATGTGGAAAAATTTCAGGCTGATAAGCTCGAACCCAAAGCGGATAAATGCATCTTCATAGGACACCCAAAATAGTTGGGTATACCTCCTGTCTCAGATCCGAAAGCAATAAGGGATTGTTTCTAGAATCGGGTCCTTTCTCGAGGAAAAGTTTCTCTTGAAAGAATTGAGTGGGAGGATGGTGGAGACTTGATGAGGTTATTGAACCGTCACTACAACTAGTGTATAGCAGGGCACAAAGAGTTTTTCCTGTGGCACCTACACCAATTGAAGTGGAAGCTTATGATATTGATCATGAAACTTCAGATCAAGTCGCTACCAAACCTCGTGGGATGACAAGGATGCGCACTACTTCAGAGTGGTACGTAATCCTGTCTTGGAAGTCATGTTGCTAGACAACAATGAACCTACGAGCTATGGAGAAGCAATGGTGGGCCCAGATTCCGATAAATGGCTCGAGGCCATATAATCCGAGAGAGGATCCATATATGAAAACAAAGTGTAGACTTTGGAAGAACTACTTGATGGTCGTAAGGCTGTTGAGTGCAGATGGATTTTAAAAGGAAGACAACAATGATGGTAAGTGTCACCATTGAGAAAGCTCGACTTATCGTTAAGGTGTTTCCCGGCAAGTTCAAGGAGTTGACTACGGTGAGACTTTCTCACTCGTAGCGATGCTAAGAGTCTGTTGGAATTATATTAGCGATTACTGCATTATTTATGAAATCTTGCAGATAGGATGTCAAAAAACATTGTTTCCTCGACGATTTTCTTGAGGAAAGGTTGTATGTGATACAACCGGAAGGTTTTGTCAATCCTGAAAGATGCTAATAAGTATGCAAAGCTCCAGCAATCCTTCTAAGGACTGGAGTAAGCATCTCGGAGTTGGAATGTATGCTTTGATGAGATGATCAAAGATTTTGGGTGTATACAAAGTTTATGAGAAACTTGTATTTCCAAAGAAGTGAGTGGGAGCACTATAGAATTTCTGATGAGTATATGTTGTTGACATATTGTTGATCAGAAATGACGTAGAATTTCTGGAAAGCTATAGGGTTATTTGAAAAGTGTTTTTCAATGAAAGCCTGGATTAAGCTACTTGAACATTGAGCATCGAGATCTATAAGGATAGATCAAAACGCTTAATGGTACTTTCAAATGAGCACATACCTTGACATGATCTTGAAGGTGTTCAAGATGGATCAGTCAAAGAAGGAGTTCTTGCCTGAGTTGTAAGGTATGGAGTTAAGACTTAAAGCTCGACCACGGCAGAATAGAGAGAAAGGACGAAGGTCGTCCCCTATGCTTAAGACATAGGCTCTACAGTATGCTATGCTGTGTACCGCACCTGAAATGTGCCTTGCCATGAGTTAGTCAAGGGGTACAAGAGTGATCCAAGAATGGATCACAGGACAGCGGTCAAAGTTACCCTTAGTAACTAGTGGACTAAGGAATTTTCTCGATTATGGAGGTGGTAAAAGAGTTCGTCGTAAAGGGTTACGCCGATGCAAGCTTCGACACTTATCCAGATTATTCTGAGTAGTAAACTGGATTCGTATAGTAGAACAGATATTTGGAATAGCTCCAAATAGAGCGTGGTAGCTACATCTAGGAGATGACATAGAGATTTGTAAAGAACACACGGATTTGAAAGGTTCAGACCCGTTGACTAAAACCTCTCTCACAAGCAACATGATCAGACCCAGAACTCATTGAGTGTTAATCACATAGTGATGTGAACTAGATTATTGACTCTAGTAAACTCTTTGGATGTTGGTTACATGGCGATGTGACCTGTGAGTGTTAATCACATGGCGATGTGAACTAGATTATTGACTCTAGTGCAAGTGGGAGACTGTTGGAAATATGCCCTAGAGGTAATAATAAATTAGTTATTATTATATTTCCTTGTTCATGATAATCGTTTATTATCCATGCTATAATTGTATTGATAGGAAACTCAGATACATGTGTGGATACATAGACAACACCATGTCCCTAGTAAGCCTCTAGTTGACTAGCTCGTTGATCAATAGATGGTTATGGTTTCCTGACCATGGACATTGGATGTCGTTGATAACGGGATCACATCATTAGGAGAATGATGTGATGGACAAGACCCAATCCTAAGCCTAGCACAAGATCATGTAGTTCGTATGCTAAAGCTTTTCTAATGTCAAGTATCATTTCCTTAGACCATGAGATTGTGCAACTCCCGGATACCGTAGGAGTGCTTTGGGTGTGCCAAACGTCACAACGTAACTGGGTGACTATAAAGGTACACTACAGGTATCTCCGAAAGTGTCTGTTGGGTTGGCACGAATCGAGACTGGGATTTGTCACTCCGTGTGACGGAGAGGTATCTCTGGGCCCACTCGGTAGGACATCATCATAATGTGCACAATGTGATCAAGGAGTTGATCACGGGATGATGTGTTACGGAACGAGTAAAGAGACTTGCCGGTAACGAGATTGAACAAAGGTATCGGGATACCGACGATCGAATCTCGGGCAAGTATCGTACCGATAGACAAAGGGAATTGCATACGGGATTGATTAAGTCCTTGACATCGTGGTTCATCCGATGAGATCATCGTGGAACATGTGGGAGACAACATGGGTATCCAGATCCCGCTGTTGGTTATTGACCGGAGAACGTCTCGGTCATGTCTGCATGTCTCCCGAACCCGTAGGGTCTACACACTTAAGGTTCGATGACGCTAGGGTTATAAAGGAAGCTTGTATGTGGTTACCAAATGTTGTTCGGAGTCCCGGATGAGATCCCGGACGTCACGAGGAGTTCTGGAATGGTCCGGAGGTAAAGATTTATATATAGGAAGTCCTATTTCGGCCATCGGGACAAGTTTCGGGGTCATCGGTATTGTACCGGGACCACCGGAAGGGTCACGGGGGCCCACCGGGTGGGGCCACCTATCCCGGAGGGTCCCATGGGCTGAAGTGGGAAGGGATCCAGCCCAAAGTGGGCTGGGGCGCCACTTCCCTTATGGCCCATGCGCCTAGGGTGAAGGGGGAACCCTAAGGAAGAGTCCCAAGGAGGGAAGGCACCTCCTAGGTGCCTTGGGGGGGAGGGAAACCTCCCCTGGCCGCCGCCCCCTAGGAGATTGGATCTCCTAGGGCTGGCGCACCCCCCTTGGGCTCCCTATATATAGTGAGGGTAGGAGGGCCTCTTTAGACACCCCTTATGCCTTTGGTGCAGCCCCTCCCTCTCTCCTAAGTCCTTCTCCTCTCCCGTGGTGCTTGGCGAAGCCCTGCAGGATTGCCACGCTCCTCCACCACCACCACGCCGTTGTGCTGCTGCTGGATGGAGTCTTCCTCAACCTCTCCCTCTCTCCTTGCTGGATCAAGGCGTGGGAGACGTCACCGGGCTGTACGTGTGTTGAACGCGGAGGTGCCGTGCGTTCGGCACTTGATCATCGGTGATTTGGATCACGACGAGTACGACTCCATCGACCCCGTTCACTTGAATGCTTCTGCTTAGCGATCTACAAGGGTATGTAGATGCACTCTCCTTCCCCTCGTTGCTGGTCTCTCCATAGATAGATCTTGGTGACACGTAGGAAAATTTTGAATTTCTGCTACGTTCCCCAACAATCTTCACCACGGGTTGTCACAAGCATAGGTTCTCTATATGCTTATTAGTAAGCTTGTGAACCCATTTGCTAGTTGTGTGTGGGAATGATAGGCCTTGCACCGTGTGCCTCATTCTTTCAAGACTTTATTGATGCTTAATGCTCTTCTGTACATTAGTCTTCTCAAGTGCATTGCCTTGACTCACACACATCTTTTTGGTTGAGCCCACTCTTAAGTTGCCTCTCTTACTTGTTGCTCAACCATGTGTTTGTTGCAAGTACTAGGCGTAGTTTCATATATGCTCTCTTGCACTTGTTGTAAGTTTCTATTGATTTTGGGGGAGCTATGATCCTATTTTGTGCACTTTGTATCCAGATACAAAAATTCTTGATGTGCACAAATCATGGGGAGCTTCTCTAGTTTCTTTAGAACACTGCTCTGCTCTTATCATTATATCCTTTATTCATGTGGCTCGTAGGATCATTAGCCTGGTTGGTTCAATTGGTATCTTTTGATAGCTTGCTTCAATAGATATCTTTTGATTGCTTGATTGCTTGTTTCTCTCTTTGTTATGTCTCTGTGGCATATCTTCCTTTTGAAACCTTTGGGCCTCAATATAGTTTGTCTTCCTCCAAGTATTTACCGTTGTATGTGTGTTTTGCATTCCACTCTCTTGTTGAGAAATACACAATTTATGGAGGAACACATTTTATATTGGCCTTCTAAGCTTGTGAAAGAACATGCGGTGCCCCCATGTTTGGTTTTGGTAATTGATGACAATCTCTATGGAATAATGGTCGCCTTGAGTTATATTTGAAGGTTTTTGTCCATAGGCTTTTCTTGAAGTACATGTGTTGGTTTCAAGGAGAGTTTGTGTCGACCAAGGTGCTATTCAAGGAATTACCTAAAGATTGGTCTTGTGAGAGGTTGATCAAGACTAAGTCAAAGAGTGAATCAAGTTGACCAACCCACAAAGCATAGAAGATGTACCGAGAGGGATCAAGTGATCCCATGGTATGGTAAGCATTGTCAATTACGCTTCGTGTACTAACCCATGGTCTTCGTGAGGATTCTTTGTGGGGTTAGGTTGCGGTGTGCAAGGTCAAGTGGAGCATCACGAAGAGATCAAATGCTTGAAGCTTGCCGTCCTTTGTGGTGACAATGGACTTGGGAAGATGTGCGGAAGAGTGGCTCACCCATAGTGGAGTATGGGGGAGCAATCAACTAGTCTTCATCAAGTCAACCCAATCAAGAAAGGTGGTCCAACTTGAGGGAGTCAAGATCGTCTTCATCTAGCTCAAGTGGACCATGTGCAAGGCAAAGGTTTGCCCTTGATAGGTTTTCTATTTTACCGGTCTCATGATGGTAGTTGGGAGACTGGGTTATAGGATCGATTGCCGTACTATCAAGGGGGGCTCTCGATGAGTAGCTTGATCGTATCGTTCGCTGAGAGCTCAAACCATTGCATCCTTGCATCATCTTTTTTGGTTCTTGTTTGGTTCTCTTTGAGAGTCTTAGAGCTTTTGGTCATCTTGATGACAAGTTTGAGTTCATCGAAAACGGAGTTCGCTTGCATACTCTATGATGTTTTCGTTGTTGGAGGTTTTGTCGGTTCTTCTTGGTTGGAGGTTTCCCTCCTCTATTTGTTGGCATACCTCCCCTGCCTCTTCTTACTATAACCAGTCGCTATTTTGATGCTACTCGTCATCTTGTTTCCAACAAGCTTGAGTTTGCTCAATTCGGAGCTCATATGCAGAAGTTATGGCAGTTCTTGTTCTCTTGAGTGTGGTTTTGTCAGGGTCCGCGTTGGAAAGGTTTGGGTGGATTCATCATGTACACGTCTCCTTCTTTTCCCCTCCTTCTTCCTTGGAGCTTCCTCCGTTTTCTTGCCTCCCTTGTGTGGCTGCCGTTGTTGGTTGCGGTAGTACTGCTCCCAGGAAAGCGGTAGTACCGTAGGCATCAGCGGTAGTACCGTGTAGTGGCACGGTAGTACCGCAGGTGCCCACGGTAGTACCGCTCCCCTGGAGCCGCACTACCGCTGCCCACCAGGCTAGTGCCGCCCCTTTGCGGTAGTAGGAGCAGATGTAATTTTTTACATCCGCACCTACCGCGGTAGTACCGCTTTCGCGTGCGGTAGTACCACGCTATGCGGTCAGGCAGTAGTACCGCCCCTCGGCAGTACTACTGTGTCGGGTTTTTGCTACTTCCATTTCTTTGCGGAAGTAGGCACGGAAGTTTCCCTTTTCCCCTGGTTGGGACTTTTGCCTCGCGGTAGTACCGCATGGGGGCGCGGTAGTACCGCGCGTGCGGAAGTTCCGCCCCCAGCTCCTGTGCGTCTGTTTATCGGTTCTGTGCTGGGGTTGCGGCAGTACCGTGGGTCGGTATGGTAGTACCGCACAGCCGTGCGGTAGTACCACTTGGTTGCAAGCAGTAGTACCGCGCGGCCTTGCGGTAGTACCGCTGGCCAGGCGCGGTAGTACCGCTGGCCGCGGGCTGGTTGGTGGGTAACGGTTGGATTTTTCCTCACCTATAAAAGGGGGTCTTCTTCCCCAATGGACCTTATCCTTTGAGCTCGTGTTCTTCCCCCATTGTTGACCTTCTTCGAGCTTTCTAACTCTCAATCCCTCCAATGATTCTTGCTAGTTCTTGAGGGAAAAGAGAGAGGAGATCTAGATCCACGTTTCCACCAATCACTTTCTCCTCTTTGTGAGGGGAACCCCTTGGATCTAGATCTTGGAGTTCTTGGTGTTCTCCTTCTTGTTCTTCCTCTCATTTTCCTCCCTAGCACTAGTTGCTTCCGTGGGATTTGAGAGAGAAGGACTTGGGCACTCTGTGTGCCCTTGCCATTGCATTTGGTGCATCGGTTTGAGTTCTCCACGGTGATACGTGGAAGTTACAAGTTGAGAAGCTTATTACTCTTGGGTGCTTGGTACCCTTGAGCTTGTTCCTCTTGGGTGCTTGGGTGCCCTAGACGGTTGGTAGTGTTCGGAGCTCAATCATTGTGGTGTAAAGCTCCGGGCAAGGTTCGGGGTCTCCAATTAGGTTGTGGAGATCGCCCTGAGCAATTTGACGGGTACCGGTGACCGCCCCCAAGGGTTGCCAAAGTGTACGGGTTCGGTGACCGCCCCCAAGGGTTGCCATTTGTACGGGTTCGGTGACCGCCCTCAAGGGTCCCTTAGTGGAATCACGGCATCTTGCATTGTGCGAGGGCGTGAGGAGATTACGGTGGCCCTAGTGGCTTCTTGGGGAGCATTGTGCCTCCACACCACTCCAAACGGAGATTAGCATCCGAAGGGTGCGAACTTCGGGATACATCGTCGTCTCCGCGTGCCTCGGTTATCTCTTGCCCGAGCCCTTTACTTATGCACTTTACTTTGTGATAGCCATATTGTTTCTTGTCATATATCTTGCTATCACCTAAGTAGTTTATCTTGCTTAGCATAAGTTGTTGGTGCACATAGGTGAGCCTAGTTGTTTTAGGTTTTGTGCTTGACAAATTAACCGTTAGGTTTATTCCGCATTTGTTCAAGCCTAAACCGTAATTATTTTAAAGCGCCTATTCACCCCCCCCCTCTAGGCGACATCCACGATCTTTCAGCTTGTAGCCCATTTTGGCAATCGATGCCAATGGGGGAGAAGTTTCATAGAGTTTTGTGGAGAAGTTTAGAGAGTTGTCTCTTCTGGCTTTGGTTTGTTCCTAAGCATACGCATCTCCTTCGCATGCATTATTGGTTGTTGCATTGCATGGTGATGCATAATTCCTTATATAAACTCTCTTCAAAGTGATTGTCATCAATTACCAACATGGGGGAGATTGAAAAGACATGCGGTGCCCCTATGTGTGGTTTTGGTAATTGATGACATTCTCTATGGACTAATGGTTGCATTGAGTTATATTTGAAGGATTTTTCCATAGGCATTTCTTGAAGTCCATGTGTTGGTTTCAAGGAGTTTATGGGTTGACCAAGGTGCTATTAAGGAATTATCCAAAGATTGGTCATGTGAGTGTTGAGCTTATTGCAAGCATGTCTTGAAGAAGATTGTGTGATCATTCATGTTTACCTTCAAGACATCATCCAAACGAAGAGAGTTGGAAAGATTCAAGGTTGATCAAGACTAAGTCAAGAGTGAATCAAGTTGATCAACTCACAAAGCGTAGAAGATGTACCGAGAGGGATCAAGTGATCCCATGGTATGGTAAGCATTGTCCATTGCACTTTGTGTACTAACCCATGTTCTATGTGAGAGTCTATGTGAGGTTAGGTACGTGTCCATGGGCTTGCGTCAAGAGGAAGATATCATACAACCCATGGAAAGGATGACATCAAGTGGTGATCGTCATCAAGATTGCCGTGTGCAAGTTCAAGTGGAGAATCACGAAGAGATCAAGTGCTTGAAGCTTGCCATCCATTGTGGTGTCAATGGAATTGTGAAGATGTGTCGAAGAGTGGCTCACCCATAGTGGACTATGGGGGAGCAATCATCTAGTCTTCATCGAGCCAACACAATCAAGAAAGGTGGTCCAACTTGAGGGAGTCAAGATCGTCACCATCTAGCTCAAGTGGACCATGTGCAAGGCAAAGGTTTTCCCTTGATAGGTTTTCTATTTTATCGGTCTCATGGTGGTAGTTGGGAGACCGGGTTATAGGATCGTTTGACGTACTATCAAGGGGGGCTCTCAAGTTGGTAGCTTGATCATATCATTAGTAGAGAGCTCAAACCATTGCATCCTTGCATCATGTTTCTTGGTTCTTGTTTGGTTCTCTTTGTGAGTCTTAGAGCTTATGGTCATCTTAATGACAAGCTTGAGTTCATCGAAAACGGAGTTCGCATGCGTCTTCTATGACGTTTTCGGTGTTGGAGGTTTTACCGGTCTTATTCGAGGAAGGGTTCTCACCATTTTCTTATGGGCCTTTTCTAATTTGATTCTTATTGTTATTTCTATCAAGATTGTGTTAGCCCTTGTCGCTAGCTTTCCAACAAACTTGGTTTCGTCGAATTTGGAGTCCGTTTGGAGAAGTTGTGTCAGTTTTGGTGTTCTGAAAAGGCTGCAGCGGTACTACCATGGACAGGAGCGGATGTAATTTTTTACTACCGCTTTTGGGAGCGGTACTACCGCTCTTGGGAGCGGTACTACCGCTTGGGGCAGTACTACTGCGGCTACTTCCGTGGCTACTTCCGCTCGGGACCAAAAACTCATCACAAGTCCAGCGGTGATAGGCACGGATGTAATTTTTTAGTACCGCTCGCAAGCAGTAGTACCGCTACCCTTAGCAGTAGTACCGCTACCCCTAGCGGTAGTACCGTGAGGTCAAGCGGTACTACCGCTCCGACGGTTCTTCTGGCTTTTTTGCCTCCTCGCTATTGTGTTTCAAAGGGCTTCGGTAGTACCGCTCCTTGGAGTGGTAGTACCGCTCGGTGCGGGCTGTGAGCATAATGGTTGGATTTTTCTCCACCTATAAAAGGGGGTCTTCTTCCCCAATGAACCTTATCCTTTGAGCTCGTGTTCTTCCCCCATTGTTGACCTTTTTCGAGCTTGCTAACTCTCAATCCCTCCATGGATTCTTGCTAATTTTTGAGGGAAAAGAGAGAGGAGATCTAGATCCAAATTTCCACCAATCACTTTCTCCTCTATGTGAGGGGAACCCCTTGGATCTAGATCTTGGAGTTCTTGGTGTTCTCCTTCTTGTTCTTCCTCTCATTTTCCTCTCCAGCATTAGTTGCTTCGGTGGGATTTGAGAGAGAAGGACTTGGGCACTCCATGTGCCCTTGCCATTACATTTGGTGCATCGGTTTGAGTTCTCCACGATGATACGTGGAAGTTACAAGCTGAGAAGCTTATTACTCTTGGGTGCTTGGTACCCTTGAGCTTATTCCTCTTGGGTGCTTGGGCGCCCTAGACGGTTGGTGGTGTTCGGAGCTCAATCATTGTGGTGTAAAGCTCCGGGCAAGCGCCGGGGTCTCCAATTAGGTTGTGGAGATCGCCCCGAGCAATTTGACGGGTACCGGTGACCGCCCCCAAGGGTTGCCAAAGTGTACGGGTTCGGCGACCGCCCCCCAAAGGTTGCCATTTGTACGGTTTCGGTGACCGCCCTCAAGGGTCCCTTAGTGGAATCACGGCATCTTGCATTGTACGAGGGCGTGAGGAGATTACGGTGGCCCTAGTGGCTTCTTGGGGAGCATTGTGCCTCCACACCGCTCCAAACGGAGATTAGCATCCGCAAGGGTGTGAACTTCGGGATACATCATCGTCTCCACGTGCCTCGGTTATCTCTTACCCGAGCCCTTTACTTATGCACTTTACTTTGTGATAGCCATATTGTTTCTTGTCATATATCTTACTATCACCTAAGTAGTTTTTCTTGCTTAGCATAAGTAGTTGGTGCACATAGGTGAGCCTAGTTGTTGTATGTTTTGTGCTTGACAAATTAACCGCTAGGTTTATTCCGCATTTGTTCAAGCCTCAACCGTAATTATTTTAAAGCGCCTATTCACCCCCACCCCCCCTCTAGGCGACATCCACGATCTTTCACTTGACCGCTTGTTTTGCATCCGAGGATTGATAAGAATGGATTTACCCAAATTTATTTTTGAGTCGACTTACCTATTAAGTCACTTCTTTTTCTTAGTCGGATGTATAGACACGTTTTAGTGTGTTTGTTAACTCATTCCACTATCTATGTAGTGCATATCAAAATATCCAAAACACCTTATATTGAACAAAGGGTGTATTAAATAGAATATAAACTGAAGATACCTACGCTTAAACCATTAAATAAAACATATAAAAAAGATACCCACGCTCAAACCATTACCAGAGTAAAATAAAAAGATGCGATTAACTAGACTTCTTCCACAACGATGCCTTCAAAAAGAATAAGCGGCATCACACCATCATTGCTACATACGACCCACGACGAAGTTGTGCATTTATGTTGCCTAGACCAACACATCAGCAACGTTTTTCAAGATAAGGATTTTCATCTTGGTTGCCGATACCAATGACCGAAGCTAGCACATCAATAAGAAGACAATGGCGCGCGAGATAACGACGAGACCAACCACCGAAGTCAAGCATTGGCGAGGGGACAACACATTTAATAAGGTAGTGACGCAAGTTTATCGTTGTTGAGACCAACCAATCAAAGCCATAAAATAAGTTTTCACTCCACAATCCAGACATGAATCAGTAATCGAATCACCATATGAAAGACAGATCTTTCGATAGTCACCCCGGCATGTACTCCATGTCAAACAGAAATGACACTAGCAGATGGGTGGGACATCCTCCTACAATAGAGCACTGCTCGAGCCGTCAGGGTGTCGTCCATGGCGCGTCCCTAATATGCCAATGGCCACGCCACACCCGTGTGAACTGGACTGTAGCATCTGTCATATCCCCAAGGCTGTTGCCTCAGCTTCCTACGTGTTAACGACCAGCATTTTGCTCAGGGCCATCGCCTCCATGTTTGCAGCATGAAACCCACTGCAGTGCCGAGTTGAATCAAACGCGGTTGATCACATCAGAATCACGGAGTCACGCAGTAGGGGTTTGTCGTCGTTTCCATGGGAGTGATCGCGCTTCGAGGGCTATGAGGACGATGCCTCTATGTGAGACGAGGACTCTTGCTTCTGGCACATCTTCGTGGACATCCTGGTCGCTGTCGTCACAACTGCCAACGTCATTGCAGACGCAACCTTGTCTCACTGCAGCTCCTTCTCTTGTTACGCAGAAACACCTTCCTTTTATATTGATAATTTCGTACGTGAAGTATATAAGTACCCATCTGTTAACATTTGGAGACAACGTGTTAAATATGGTGAGGAGCAGAACTTACAATCTCCATGATTGACATGCACAGTGGTCACCTTGTCTTCACTTGTGCAATCGCACTTCAAACTTCATGACAGCTTTTGACATGGTGTATCACCGATGGAATCACTGGCGGAGACAGGGGGACCAGCAGGGGCCCTGCCCCCCCCCCCCCTAACAGCAGAGATGTAGTGCTACTTTGCTGATGAATAGTGCTAAAATTAGTGATTAATTCATGTCAAATGCATGTTTTTCATTGGCTTGGCCCTCCCCAAGCAGTTTTAACATCATTCGGCCCCGTTGATACAATTTTCTTGGCTCCGCCATTGGATGGAATAGCGACTTCACATTGCGATCACATCCAAATTGTAGGGGGTGGAGTGCTTGTACTCCAAACTTTCTAAAGCCCCGTCAGCTTTATTTTCGCTTTGACGGAATTCGAATGTGTGGACCGGTTGGCGCGCACGCGCATGTGACTCGGTTGGCTTGTGCGACACGCAGGCCGTGTCGTGTCCAATACTAGCATGATATTAGTATCTCTTTCTCTGGTGAGGCGAGCCATGGCAGGGAGGGCAGGGCAACACAACATTGGATGACGCTGCGCGTGTGCACGCACATAAATCTTCGCCTGCTTATCCTTAAAATTATTATCATTATTCGGAAATCTTCACTTCATACAAGTTGCAAGGCCGTAGAATAAAAGTGTCCCGGCTCGTGCCACACGTATTTTACTACTGTACGTGATAGGTCAACCATGTAAGTACTACCGTGACAGTGACAGCATAGTACTCCCTCCATTTCAAAATACTTGATTTCAATTTGTTTAAAAATGGATGCACCTATATACTAAAACATGTTTAAATACATTTATATTTTGACAAATAAAATGCATGTATTGTAGAACGGAGGGAGTACAAATCAAGGAGGGAGCCGCATCTTCCTACTTGCGCGAGAGCGACTTCCGTTATGTTGGCTCCAAAAATGTAGTGCGACTGTTGCCATTTGAGAATCAGTACCGACTCTAGTAAAGATTGTGCTGCCACATGTGTTGTGTCATGAAAAATGAAAAGGTGCTTTTAAGCAGGGACATGCATAAGTTGCATATATGGATACATTGTTGCATGCGGCCAATATTCTATTCTCGCTAAAAGAAAAGGAATTGCAGCTTTCTTATAGTATTCCGAAGCAAAGGGAGCACTATAAAAACGTTTGTCCCTTTTCTTTTTTTTCTCTTGGCCGATTTGCCCTAAATCCGACGGCCGCCTCTTCATTGTCGTCTTCTTTTCTTCCTCGCCCAGCCTAACCCGGCGCTCGTCACCCTCCGCCATCGGCCTATCTACTTGTCGTTGTCACCCATGGACAGCGGCTCTGCCACATCGTCTCATGGCCTTGCCCTGCCCGACCCGCCCTCTCCGTCGTGCTATCGTTGCATCAACCATCCCCCATTTTCCTTAAAAGCCTCCTGGCTTCGGCGAGCACCCCCGCACACACACCTGTCAAACCTCCGTCTCGTCTTCATGCAAGGGGCTGCCACAGACGGCAATGTCATCTTTGTGTCAAGCTCGGGGCTGACATATTATCGATCGAACCTAATTTATTTGTACTCCTTTTGTTTCATAATATAGTGCATATATATCTTTTGAAAAGTCAAATTTTACATACTTTGACCAAGTTTATAGATGAAACTACCTATATCTACAATATGAAATATGTATAATGTGAAAACACGTCTTATGATGTAATAATATGTATTTGGTATTCAAGATATATATGTTTTTATATGCAAACTTGATCAAAATTTGTAAAGTTTGACTTCTCAAAAAATATATACGCACTACATTATGAAACGGAGGGAGCATCCTAAAGCTGCGATGATTAATTAGGATCGAAAGAGAGTAGATTTTCTCGAAAAGATATTGCAAATTTTGTTCCGGCGCCACTTTACCACCACTTGGCACTTGGCCTACCATTTGAACCGCGGTAACACCACTAACTAACCCCGAGCTTTTAACCCATTGCATTAGCGACGGCTGACAAAGCGATTAACCAACCCCAAGACGGTCAGGCAGTTTCCGCTTCGTCGTCTTCTCCGGGTCCTCCACCTCGTCGCCTCCCTCCCTCCACCCCTCGAACTCCTCGCCCCGCCGGCTCCCAAATCCCGCCTCCCCGCCTTAATCCCCTCCCACCGCCGACGCGGAGGAGACCGGCCACCAGCCGTCTCGCCGCCGGATTCGGCCGCTGATCGAGGGCTGCTTGCCTTGCTTTGGGTGCTCGGATTGGATGGCGGGCCGGTCGCGGGGCCCCTGGTCGGCGTAGCGGGCTGGCCGGCGCCATGTTTGCGCCGAGGAAGGTGGAGGACGAGATGGCGCTGGGCAGGCAGAGGACCGTCAGGTGAGCCGCGGCGGCCTAGCTGCCCGATCTGCTGCTTTTGGTCAGGGATCCAGCATTTGGGGCCGTGCTTCGGCGCGAGCTTCGGGGCTGGGGGCCCGGCAGCATCAGTATGATTCGTGTCGTTATTCTGTTAGAGCAGGCAGTTGCAGTGTCTTAAATTTTAAGTTGTTAAGCTATACTGTAGGCTGTAGCATGGAGCTTTTCCCCTTTTTGGTTGATCTGGTCGGCGTTAAAGTAAAAGGCAGCATCACATAAAGTAAAACTGTTGATTGAGAACCCAATTCGTGTTGAGGTACAGTAATCTTCTGAACCGTTTTGAAATACAGGGATCCAGCATTTAGGACTGTGCTTCGGCGCGAGCTTCGGGGTTGGGGGCTCGGCAGCATCAGTATGATTCGTGTCGTTAGTCCGTTAAGAGCATGCAGTTGCAGTGTCTTAATTTTTTTGAGTTGTTAAGCTGTACTAGCATGGAGCTTTTCCCCTTTTTGGTTGATCTGGTCGGTGGAATTTAGCATTTATGGATAAAGTAAAAGGCAGCATCACATAAACAAATACTGTTGATTGAGAACTAAATCTGTTTTGAAGTACAGTAGTCCTCTGCTTTTTTGATATGGAATGGAGAATATTTCTTCTGAATTGTAAAAAATTATTATGCATGTTCTTAGTAAGGAATATGAAATTGCAACCAAGTGAGATGCTCTATTCCATGTACTGTGTGTTCTGAATGGTTCAAATGCCATCTTTTGTGATGCTGCTGCCATTCACAGGTTCTATGATGAGAGGGCAAAGCCAGCGATACCGATCCAACAGAAACAGGCAGCGTTCGCTGCTAGTAAACTCGGCGTCGCGAGCTCAGGGAAGAACAAGATTTTCGTGGGAGGGGATGCACAGCAGTACAAGATTTTCGATCCGTCAAGTGACTTCATCTTGATGTGGAACCGCATTTTCCTTTTTTCGTCCTTCCTTGCTCTATTTATAGACCCCCTGTACTTTTACGTGCCCAAAATCGTCTATGGCGACACCTATTCCTGTGTTGGGACAGACAGACATTTAACCATCATCATTACATTCTTCCGATCAATTGCCGATCTCTTGTATGTGGTTCACATCATAATGAAGTTCAGAACTGCTTTTGTTAAAACGAGCTCAACCTTGCGGGTTTTTGGAAGAGGAGACCTTGTCACAGACCCTAAAGAGATTGCATGGAAGTATTTGAGATCTGACTTTGCAATTGATGTGGTGGCTGCATTGCCTTTGCCGCAGGTAACTTGCTAGTCTTCCTTTTTATTCTAATAAATGGAATATTAACAGTACTAATGAAGTAATGATCCCTGGTTTTAGGACGTTTGTCGTGATTGTTAGTATTTGCAATATTTGATCTTATTTAACGCAGATGTGCTATATTAAGCATGAAATTGTAAGATGAGATTGAACTCAAATAATTTTCTTCAATGCAGTTGCAGTCCAGGCATTTTCTGAAAATATGTATCTTTACTTTATGTGCAGATCATAGTCTGGTATGTGATACCAGCTATCAAGTATTCTGGTGCTGAGCATAACAATAACATTCTGGTGCTTATAGTTCTTGCTCAGTATCTTCCAAGACTATATCTCATATTCCCTTTAACTTATGAAATTGTCAAAGCTACTGGAGTTGTCGCAAAGACTGCCTGGGAAGGGGCTGTATACAACCTGCTACTTTACTTGATAGCTAGTCATGTACGGTATCTGTATGCAAACTTTCATCATTTCGTATCTTGAAGTTCAATTTAAAGTCAAATGTATTGCTCAAGTTTTCATCCTTTATTCTTTCTTATGTAGCAAATTTCTTAGAATCCCTGTTCTTTTTCATTCAGGTTCTAGGTGCACTATGGTACTTGCTATCTGTTGATCGCCAAACAGCCTGCTGGAAAATGAATTGCAGGAATGAAAGTGATTGTAATATTAGGTACCTAGACTGTGATACACCAAATCAGACATGGGCTAGTACGACTGATCTCTTCAGCCGCTGCAATGCTAGCAATGACAGCATCACCTTCGACTATGGCATGTTTCAGCCTGCTCTGTCAAATCAAGCGCCTGCTCAGGGTTTCTTGAGAAAGTTCTTCTATTCCCTTTGGTGGGGTTTACAGAATCTAAGGTATTTCTGTCGTGGACATCTTGATATTGTAGGGTACTAAATACTAAGTGGGAAACTTAGGTTGCAGTTTCCTTTAAAAATCGGCGGCTCTTTGATATCGTTATATACTTATGTTAGTTGAAAGTTTTGATGAGAACCTCAGAGCATTATGTGTTAAACAAAATGTGTTCGGATCTTACTCTTTCAGTCCCAGTTGAATGTACATTGCAAAATTAACTTAGAAGTTCTAATCTTGTCATTATCAGTTGTCAGGATCGATAAGTGGTTCTCTAACATGGTATATGTTTCGTCCATTTTCTGTACAGTTGCTACGGCCAGACTCTTTCTGTGAGCACCTACATTGGTGAGACACTGTACTGTATATTCTTGGCAGTACTCGGTCTTGTCTTGTTTGCGCATTTGATTGGAAATGTGCAGGTACATTTTATACATACTTAATTATGCTCTGTACATTATAAAAGTTTGTTATTCATGAGCATGAAATTCATCATTTTAGTCATAATGTATTAATGTAAACTGTTTTTTTAGAATATGTTATCTTACATTATTTTTATTATTATTCCAGACCTACCTGCAATCTATCACTGTGAGGGTTGAGGAGTGGAGATTAAAGCAAAGAGATACTGAGGAGTGGATGAGACATCGTCAACTTCCTGATGAACTGCGGGAAAGAGTTAGACGATTTATCCAGTACAAGTGGCTTGCAACTCGAGGTGTGAATGAAGAGTCTATATTACAGGTTCTACCAGCGGATCTACGGCGTGACATTAAACGCCACCTTTGCTTGGATCTTGTTCGCCGGGTAGATACTTTTACAAACTTTTCTACAAATACATAAAACTGCATGTTTGAAACTTCCGGGTTTGCCCTTTGGACTAGACTTCTTGTTATTATTATCATGTGCTAATCTCTCTTTCTACTGTGAGGTTTCAGGTACCCTTTTTCTCCCAGATGGACGACCAACTTCTAGATGCCATATGTGTGCGTCTTGTATCATCACTGTGTACAAAGGGCACATACATTGTCCGTGAGGGTGATCCCGTGGCTGAGATGCTTTTCATCATCCGCGGGAAACTGGAGAGCTCCACAACAAATGGTGGCCGCACAGGCTTCTTCAATTCAACTACGCTGAAAGCTGGTGATTTCTGCGGTGAGGAACTTCTTGGATGGGCTCTTGTCCCGAAGCCTACCGCCAGTTTGCCGTCATCCACTCGCACAGTGAGGGCACAAATAGAAGTGGAGGCCTTTTCACTCCAGGCTGAGGATCTCAAGTTTGTGGCCAGCCAATTTAGGCGGTTGCACAGCAAGAAGTTGCAGCACACTTTCCGATACTACTCACACCATTGGAGAACCTGGGGCGCGTGCTTCATCCAAGCTGCCTGGCGGCGCTACAGGAGGAGGAAGATGGCGAAGGACCTGAGTATGAGGGAGTCATTCCATTCCATGAGATCAGAAGACTCGGATGGTGAAGATGACCCTCCACCAAAGAAGAATATCTCTCTAAGAATGATGGCCGGGAAAGTCATGGCTGGGAACAGGAAAGGGCTTCAGGCCATAAAAGAGTTGCCGACACTAAAGAAGCCGGACGAGCCAGATTTCTCGCTCGAACCCTACGAGTAAGGTATAATGGTCTATCCAGAACGGTCACTGATCCTCTAGCCCTGCTACCAAGTTAATCGTCTTTGCTGCATTGAGGAGACTGTAATCCGGTTGGAATTTGGATTCGCAGAACCGGTCATTGATGCGAGAATTCTAATTAACACTGAATCCCAAATGCATCGTGGGAGACCTTACGAAGAGATGCTAAACAGATTATATACTACACATAGATATTCTAGTCATCGTTATGTTGTACATTCAAGATGTGTATCTGTGTTTGTAAAATTCTTGGTGCCTCAGCACAGGGCGCCGCTACACTGACTGTCTCAGCTTCAAAGAAATGCTGACATTGAAGTCATAGTATGAAGTACTCCTTAAAGAAATACAAGAGCGTTTAGACCAGTGATCTATAAACACTCTTATATTTCTTTATGGAGGGAGTACCTTTTTGGAGTCTTTTTAGTACGAGGTTTGCTATTGTGTAAAGAAATGCAGAGCATATCCCCCATCAGGCCATCACACAGTCTATTTCCATTTGTTAAAGCTTGAGTAAACTGTCAGCAAATTATTTTTTGACGCTACTGATTCTGCCAGGCCACGTTGCTGTAGCTGAAACTGAACATGAATTTAGCAGAAAGCTACCAGTTATTGAACATTGAAGGACCAAAATTTGATTGAGAGAATTGGCAAGGGCCGCGCGAACGCGTACCCCCTCTATCACAAATTACAACGTCTGCTCTCCCACTTGGGAAGATGGTAGGCCAGCGCATCCACCAGGTGCAATGTGGACCACTAGCCTAGGCCACGACTCTTCTTGATCAGCCATCGAACCCGTCCAGCTAAGTATGTTGCAAGGATGCACCAGGGGCTCATTATATAGCAACCTCTCCCTCCCCTGCCTCCTCTTGTTGGCGAGGTGGTACTAAACAAACTAAGAGCGCCGTGGTGTACTGGTGCAAGGTCGTGGGCCTGGTTCTGATGGGCTTCCGGTGCTCAGGCCTAGTTCATTAGAAAAACTCTCTCTGGAAGGTAGGCGTGGGCTGTCCGCGGCGAGCGCTACCCACATCCAAGCCCACATAAATCATCTTCATGCCCTAAAAAAGGAAAAAAAAATCATCTTCGTGGACGTCCACGGGTAAAAGGTGCTGAAACGACGTGGACTGTCCTGCCATGGCCGAGAGGAGCCCCCGCCCCCGGCCATGGCCACTACAAGATCCCCGCTCGTGGCCACCCACTGCCCCCGCATCACGGGTTCTCCTGATCCACTGCGGCAAGTTCTGCAGTCATAGCAGCGGCGGAAACGAAGGCAGTGAAAGGCCGGCATGGCCGCGCGGGGGAGCACCACCGGAGGGTGTTGGGGCCGGGAGGCCAGGTGCTTCTGATGCCCATCGACGGCAAGCGCCACGTGTGGCACAAGGGTTTGGCGATATCAACGAGGTCTGCAAGAGCCCCGAGGACCCAAGAAGGGAAGAACAAGGTAAGCAGATGCGCAGTCTTTGAAGATATATTCAGTTCTCTCCTCTCTGGTTATTTTTGATGTTTTCAGATTATGTAGTAGTAGTAGTAGTTATGTACGAGAGAACGCAATCTTGCTGTGCACAAACTAGTGCGTTTTCCATATGAAGTTCATCCATGTCAAATCTTTGTGCTGACTTGTAGGAACGCTGCTGCAAGATGAGTTGTGCCAATGTGTTTGTCAAAGCAGACTTGCATAACAGGTAGCGTATATCAGTATATGTGTGTGTGCCTAAGCTAGTATCGCTCACTTTGGAAATGAAATTAAAGCTTGGTCAGCTGGAAGGAAGCTCAGCTGTTGGACAGACCAGATAAGAGTTCCTTATATACATTGGGGTTCTCTGTTAATTTTGCTATGCTAGTCTAACTGATGATACCCTGAACCCTGCACCCCGTCCATGAGATCAGAAGACTCGGATGGTGAAGATCGATGTCCCTCCACCCAAGAGGAATGTCTCTCTAAGAAATAAGAATGGTGGCCGGGAAAGTCATGGCTGGGAACAGGAAAGGGCTTCAGGCCATAAAAGAGTTGCCGACAGTAAATGCTTCTCGGTCGAACCGTACGAGTAAGGTACTCCCTCCGTTCCAAATTACTCGTCGCAGATATGGATGTATCTAGAACTAAAATACATCTAGATACATCCATACCTACGACAAGTCGACAAGTAATTCGGAACGGAGGGAGTATAATGTTCTATTCAGAACGGCCACTGATTCTCTAGCTCTGCTACCAATTTAGTCTTCTTTGCTGCATTGAGGAGACTGTAACCCAGTTGGAATCCAGATTCGCAGAACCGGTCGTTGATGCGAGAATTATAATTAACACTGAATCCCAAATGCATGGTGGGATTCCTTACCAAGAGATGCTTAACAGTTTAAAGTACACATAGATAATATAGTCATCATTACGTTGTACATTCAGATGTAGAGTATCTGTGTTTGTAAAATTCTTGGTGCCTCAGCACAGGGTGCCGCTACACTGACTGTCAGAGCTTCAAAGAAATCCTGACATTGAAGCCATAGTCTGTACCATTTTGGAGCCTGTAAAGTACAAGGTTTGCTATTTTGTTGAAAGTATAGACTGTAAAGGCCACTTGAACATCGACTTCAGATAGTGCTGCATATGCGTCTGATCACACTATCTATTTCTAAACAGTCACACTGGATTGAGTGACCTGTCAGCAATTTGAAACACCATATATGCAGACTCTGCAAGGCCAGGATAATAAAGTAGTAAATGAAACTGAACGTGAATTCAGCACAAAGAACCACTAAAGTAGGAAGGACCAAAATTTGATTTAGAGAACTGGCAGGGGCCGCGCGAAAAGTAGTAAATGAAACTGAACGTGAATTCAGCACAAAGAACCACTAAAGTAGGAAGGACCAAAATTTGATTTAGAGAACTGGCAGGGGCCGCGCGAACGCGTACCCCCTCTACCACAAATTACGACGTTCACTCTCCTACTTGGAGAGATGGTAGGCTAGCTCATCCACCAAGTGCAATGTGGACCACTAGCCTAGGCGACGACTCTTCTTGATCAGCCGTCGACCCCGTCCAGGTAAGAGCATCTCCAACAAGTTGTATGTTAGTCTTGTTGGTAGAATGTCCATGTCATCAACCATCGCCATCGATAGCCAAGTACTCTCAGGTGGCCATCGCCATCGAGACCATGCTCGACGTCACGACCATGTCGGTAGATGAGCTCACCGGCCGGCTGCACGTCGTCGAGGATCGCCTGGAGGAGGACAACAACGACGGCGGCTCGGGTGACCGCCTACTTCTCATTGAATAGGAGTGGCACGCCCGTATGAAGGACAAGGTACAGGGCAGCAGCTCCTCTGGTGGGAACGGCGGACGTGGCCGTGGCGGCGAGCGCAATGGCGGCGAGCGAGACAAGGCGCCGAAGCGCAATGGCAAGTGCCACAACTGCGGCGTGTGGGGGCACTTCGCCCGCGAGTGCTACAAGCCGCACCAGGAGCGGCGTGAAGGCAGCGAGGAGGCCCACCTCGCGCAAGGAGAAGACGACCAGCCGGCAATCTTGCTAGCCCGGTGTGCGACGAGGTCGTGCACGACGCTGCGCCGGAGGAGAACAGCGGGCGCGCTGACGCCCCAACAGGCGCGGCGCTGGCGCCGAACGGCAGCCGCGGAGCAAGTCCGGGCGCCACGGAGGTGGTGAACCTCAACGAGGAGCGCGTCGTGCCGGTGGACGCGGGCGCCGGTGTGTGGTACTTCGACATCGGCGCGAGCAACCACATGACCGGTGACAAGGAGCTGTTCGCCACGCTCGACGAGTCTGTCAAGGGCACGGTAAAATTCGGCGATGGATCGCCCGTCAGCATCTGCGGGCGCGGCACGATCGTCTTCGAGTGCAGGCAGAAGGGCCACCGGGCGCTCACGGACATGTAACTGATCCCGAGGCTGCGCAGCAACATTGTGAGCCTCGGCCAGCTGGACGAGCTCGAGTGCAAGACGGTGGTCGAAGACAGTGTGCTGGAGCTGTTCGACCGCGATCGCGCGCTGCTCGCACAGGTGACGCGCTCCAAGAATAGGTTGTACACCATCAGGCTGAAGATGGCGGCGCCTGTATGCCTCCTGTCCGTCATGCAGGACGAGGCCTGGCTGTGGCATGGACGCTACGGCCACCTGAACTTCCGTTCTCTCCGTGCTCTCGCTGAGAAAGGCATGGCGGAGGGCGTGCCGTCGATCGAGCGCGTCGAGGAGTTCTGCGACGGGTGCGCCCTTGGGAAGCAGCACCGCGTCCCGTTCCCGCAAGCGTCCAAGTATCGCGTCGAGCGTGGGCTCGAACTGGTCCACAGCGACCTGTGCGGGCCGATCAAACCAGCCACGGCGGGCGGGAATAGGTATTTCTTGTTAATGGTCGATGATCATAGCCGTTTCATGTGGATCGAGGTGATCAAGTCCAAGGATGAGGCGTTCAAGCGCTTCAAGCGGGTCAAGGCGCTCGCGGAGGCGACGCCGGGCAGGAAGCTCCTGGCGTTTTGCTCCGATCGTGGCGGCGAGTTCAACTCCGCCGCGTTCCGGGAGTACTGCGATGACCACGGCATCAAGTATTGCACCACCGCTCCCTACACGCCACAGCAAAACGGTGTCGTCGAGCGCCGCAATCAAACGGTGGTGGAGATGGCGCGCTGTCTGTTGAAAAGCATGGGCGTGCCGGCGATCTTCTGGGGCGAGGCCGTGCGCACCGCGGTCTATCTGTTGAACCGCGCGCCCACACGCAGCCTGGATGGGCGAACTCCGTACAAGGCGTGACACAACCGGAAGCCCAAGGTACATCATCTTCGTGTGTTAGGATGCGTAGCACATGTGAAGCGCCTCAGCCCCGGCATCGACAAGCTGGCTGATCGCTCGACGCCCATGGTCTTCGTCGGCTACGAGGACGGCGCCAAGGCCTACCGGGTGTACGACCCGGCGACGAAGCAGCTGCGCGTCACGCGCGACGTAGTGTTCGAGGAGCACCGAAGATGGGACTGGAGCGGCGGCGCTGACGCGACGCCTACGCCATGCGCCACATTTGAGGTGGTGTACCGTGACCTGCAGACCGGCGGGCACCATGATCTGAGCGCAACACCACAGACCGCCACGCCCGAAGGACCAGGTCTGGACAGCCCACCACAGGCAACGCCGGGCACGACGGCCCCGCGCGCCCACAACTGGGCGACGCCACCGTCGCATGACACCGAACGGCATGACGCGGCGGTCGGCGCTGTGCTGCGGTACAGGCGCATGGCCAACATGGAGCAGGAGCTCGACGATGCTTGGGAGGATGAGCAGGTGGAGGTGAACCACCTCTGCTTGCTAGCCGCGGAGGAACCAGGCCGCGTTGAGGAGGCAAGAGGAGATCCCAGCTAGAGGCGCGCCATGAAAGATGAAATGGACGCGATCAGGAGCAACGACACCTGGGAGCTCGCCACGCTCCCGCCCGGTCACGTCGCCACCGGGCTCAAGTGGGTCTTTAAGGTCAAGAAGGATCCAACTGGCAACATTGTGAAGCATAAGGCGAGGCTTGTCGCGAAAGGCTACGTGCAGCTGCAGGGGGTGGACTTCGACGAGGTCTTCGCTCCGGTGGCGCGCATGGAGACCGTGCGCGTCCTGCTCGCGCTCGCCGCGCACTCCGGGTGGCAAGTCCACCAGATGGACGTCAAGTCCGCGTTCCTGAATGGCGAGCTGGTCGAAGAAGTATACGTGCACCAGCCCCCCGGTTTCATCGACTCCGACAACGAGAACAAGGTGCTCAGGCTGCGCAAGGCGCTCTACGGGCTGCGCCAGGCCCCGCGCGCCTGGAACGCCAAGCTCGATAGCGAGCTCACCAACCTGGGCTTCGAACGAAGCCCTCTGGAGCACGCCGTGTATCGAAGGACAACCGAAGCGGGTGTCTTGCTTGTCGGCGTGTACGTTGACGATCTGGTGACCACCGGCACTGACGTGAAGGAAATCAAGAGCTTCAAGGAGCAGATGCATCATCTGTTCGACATGAGCAACCTTGGCCTCCTGAGTTATTACTTGGGGATCGAGGTTGAGCAGCGTGAGGGCGTGATCACGCTGTGTCAGAGCACCTATGCAGAAAAGGTGCTGGAGCAGGCAGGGACGAAGGACTGCAACTCGAGTCACACGCCCATGGAGCACCGGCTGCAGCTGATCAAGGGCGACACCGGCGGCGGCATCGACGTCACCAAGTACCGGAGTGTTGTTGGGAGCTTACGCTACCTCTGCAACACTAGGCCGGATATCACGCACGCCGTCGGCATCGTCAGCCGGCACATGGAAGCGCCGAGAGCGCCGCACTGGGCGGCGGTGAAGCAGATCCTCCGCTACGTCCGAGGGACCTCTGGCTATGGGTGCTGCTACAAGAGGACCATGGAGGAGGCCGAGCTGGTGGGGTACAGTGACAGCGACCTCGCCGGCGACGTCAACGATCGCAAGAGTACAACTGGGGTGGTGTTCTTCCTCAACGGCAGCCCAATCACATGAACATCGCAGAAGCAGAAAGTCGTCGCCCTCTCCTCCTGTGAAGCAGAGTACATGGCGGCGGCGACGGCGGCGTGCCAGGGCATCTGGCTGAGCCGTCTCTACGGCGAGCTGGCCAGGAGCGGCCCCATGACAGTGAAGCTATTCATTGACAACAAGTCAGCGATTGCGCTGAGCAAGAACCCGGTGCATCACGATCGGAGTAAGCACATTGGCATACGCTTCCATTTCATTCGTGAATGTATCGTGGATGGAAAAGTGCAGGTTGATCATGTTGGAACTGAAAGACAACTCCCCGATCTCCTCACTAAAGCACTAGGGTGCGTCAGGTTCAGTTTGCTGAGGGAGTGCCTTGGTGTCGTCGAAGTGAAGGGATCTTAGGCAACAGGATTAGGTGGTGATTTGTTGGAAAAGTTGTAATCCTGTCGCACCTCTTTTCTCGTAGTTTTTGCTTTCTGCAAATAAACCTGACCATGTAGCGTGAGCGTGTTCACGTACTGGTCGGAGCAGTAGTTAGGTAGGCTTGCACATTGCTACATCTAGCTCGTGGGATGGCACGAGCAACGGTTGTAACGACGGAGCCTTGTGCGTGGTCAAGGGACGTGGGATGGCACGTCCGCATAGCTTGGTCATGGCGCAAGATTAGAATCGATCTGTTAGTTAGTTCTTGAGCTGTTAAATAAACAGAGAAACAGAAAAGCTGCAAGTCGCACGCAGCGCAAAACCTCTCTCTCGTGTGTGTGTGTGTGAGTTCATCGAGCCCGTAGTCTAGCTACAACATTTTCTTGCTGATATGAGTTACCTGAAGCCATGGACTGATTATGATTCCAAACTGACAGAGGGAGATGTGTGCAGTCTTAGAAGATGTATTCAGTTCTCTCCTCTCGGGTTAATATTGATGTTTTTCAGATTATGCAGCAGCAGCAGTAGTAGTAGTAGTTCTGTACTATGAGAGGCTATAATCTTGTTGTGCACAAACTAGTGCGTCTTTCATCTGAAGTTCATCCATGGTCAAATCTTTGTACTAACTTGTAGGAACACTGCTGCAAGATGAGTTGTGCCAATGTGTTTGTCAAAGCAATGGGTGGGTGCTTCAGACTTGCATAACATGGTATCGTATATGTGTATGTGCCCAAGCTAGTATAGCTCACTTTGGAAATGAAAGCTTGCTCAGCTGTTAATTTTGCTATGCTAGTCTAATTGATGATACCCTGAACCCTGAACCTGAAGCTTCAGTTACAGGTAGGACCTCACGCCGGGAGGAGTTTTATTATGAGAAGCTCCAATTTTCCTTATTCTGAATTTTGCAGGTTATCTATTGTCCTAGAGATTGTAATACGGTGAGCACACATTGAATAAACTAGCATCTGATGCTTCTAATTAATTTTTACACTCTTGAAGCATGGATGTTAGCAATTGAGAGTCATGCACGTACGCAGTTGGTGTTCTAAAATTTTGTATGCTCTGAAGACAGAAAATATATCCACGTGAACTCTGAAGACAGAAACGGGTACTCTGAACCCTACGTTCATCGCTGTGTGACGCTAAGTGTTTTAAATCTTGCAGGACCAAATATAACCAAAATATGTGGACATCCTGCTAAACACACTTGTCCCACAGAAATCATACGTGGGCACGTGCGGGCCACAATATAAATTACCACAATTTCCTGCCGTGCTAGACAGGCAGTAATTATATAACTAGTGCAAATGTATTGTTCCGTGCGGCCTAGAAGCACCTCATCTCGATTTCTCATGTATTTATTCTGCCTATGTATCTTTACTTAATGTCCAGATCATAGTCTGGTATGTGATACCAGCTATCGTACTCACTGCTGAGCACAACAATAACATTCTTGTGGTTATAGTTCTTGCTCAGTACTGTATCTTCCAAGACTATATCTCATATTCCCTCTAACTTATGAAATTGTCAAAGCTACTGGAGCTGTTGCAAAGACTGCCTGTGAAGGGGCTGTATACGATCTGCTACTTTACTTGTTAGCTAGTCATGTACGGTATCTATATGCTTTTATAGGCAACCTTTCATCGTTTGATATGTATTGCAATTTTATTAGGATCCCCTGCTCCTCTTCATTCAGGTACTAGGTGCACTGTGGTACTGCTAGGAGTATTTGTTGCTCGACTGTGATATTACGCCAAATCAGACATCGGCTAGTACAACTTATCTTCAGCAGCTGCAATGCTAGTACTATATCAATAATAAAGGTCCAATGTTTAATTTAAGGAATTGGCAAGGGCCGCGCGGACGCGTACCCCCTCTATCATAAATTATGACGTCCACTCTCCCACTTGGGGAGATGGTAAGCCAACGCATCCACCAGGTGCAATGTGGACCACTAGCCTAGGCCACGACTCTTCTTGATCAGCCGTCGACCCCGTCCAGGTAAGTATTTTGCAACAGTGCACTGAGGGATCACTATATAGCATCCTCCCCCACCCCTGCCTTCTCCCGTTGGCGAGGTGGTACTAAACAAACAAGACACAGAGGGGTTTTTCTTTAGGTGCAGCCGGTGCAAGTTCATGGGCCTGATTCTGGTGAACCTTCGGTGCTCACGCACAGTTCATTAGAAAACGATCTTTGGGAGAAGAGTTTGTACGTTTTTTGCATAGAAGGTTGATTTCAAATGGATTGTCTGGGCTGGGTAGATGATCCACGGTGGTCAGGCCTCGTGGGCTCAGGTGGAGGATGTTGCAAATAATAAATATAAAGAGGAGAGTACGAGATGATGATCCCATAATTATTTACCATGGGATCACGGACCCCTTAACCTTGGAGACGTTTGCATGCATGAGGCTCTTACTTTGGCGGATGACCTGGGATAGTAGAGAATTTGCGTGGCATCCGACTGCCATGAGACGGTTAATGATATCAATAGGGGAACAGGAGGCCCCAATGCTGCGTTGGTACATGAAATAATGAACCATTGTAATAGTTTTATCACTTGCACTTTTGCTTTCGAGCGTAGGAACTTCAATTTTGAAGCTCACCATCTCGCCAAGTTTGCTTGTAATCTACATATAGGTAGACATGTTTGGTTGGGCAATCCCCATGACCCCAATCTTGTACCTATGACAATTACTTCTGAATAAATAAAGCAGGCGAGATTTCTCAAAAAAATAATTTAACAAGTTGGAGCCAATGATGATCGCATGCAGCTGAAAGATTTTTTTTTTCGCGGGTACACATGCAGTTAAAAAGTTACTGTGGATGCATACTAGCGAATACTCCTTCCTTCCCAAAATATAACACAATTGACTTTCCACGGTCTTTAATGCATAACTTTGATCACTAATATATACAAAATTATATGAATCTAGCATGTATAAATAGTATCACATATTTGTCGTGCAAACTAGTTTTATTTTATAGTATATCTTTATACTAATTATTTAGACATGCTACAAGTGAAAATCATAGTTAAAATTATGTCAAACAGTCCCTGCAATTTTTTTTGTCAAAGAGCAAAACAAAAAAAGTCAACCGCGCCTTATATTTTTTAAATGAGTGAGTACTTTTTTCAGAACAACCGAGTAGCTTTAATTAAGGATTATATACTTTTTTAGAATTAATTAAGGAATATATATTTTTTTTAGTCTAGGAATATATACATGGGAGGAGGACGCGAGTTTCCTGGTGGAGACTTGTAAAAACACAAGGTCGTGGGTCTGTTTCCTGGTGGACTTTCGGCCGGGTCCAAGTGGGCCAAAAGTGCGCTTGTGCGCCTCTCTCGAAAAAAGCAAAAGAAAAGCAGTGGAGCTCCCCGCTTTGTCTCAGACTAGTCACAGTGGGGAGTAATTTAGAGTAGTAACATGCATATGTTACTACTCTATGTTACTACCTCTACAGTGGATAGTAATATATATATTGTATTATGCATCACTTCATTTATTAAGCTATAGACTCATCTTTTTTTGATATGTGTAATGTTACAATAACTAGCTATGTTACTACATACCTCTCTTTCTTTATTAATTACATGCTACATCATCTATTTTGCAACCTATGTTACTCTCATTATAGGTAGTCTCACCTTGCTGCTTCAACAGCGAGCACAGCAGACCCCAGCACGCTACTCCAGACCACATTTGCAAGCAATCCTATACTCCACTAATTAGCAGCCACCTCGGCAACTGAAAGGTAATTTGCAACATGCTGATTCTGGAAGGCCAAGTTGATGCAACTAAAACTAAACATAACTTAGTAGAAGGCCTCTCAAGGATCAAAATTTGATTTAGAGAATTGACAGGGGCCGCGCGAACGCGTACCCCCTCTACCACAAATTACGACGTCCACTCTCCCACTTGGGGAGATGGTAGGCCAGCGCATCCACCAAGTGCAATGTGGACCACTAGCCTAGGCCACGACTCTTCTTGATCAGCCGTCGACCCCGTCCAGGTAAGTATGTTGTAAGGGTGCACCGAGGGCTCATTATATAGCTGGCTCTTCCTCCCCAGCCTCCTCCCGCAGGCGAGGTGGTACTAAACAAAACTAGAGCACCGTGGTGTTGCAACTGTGGGGTGCGAGGTCGTGGGCCTGATTCTGGTGGAGTTTTGGTGCTCAGGCCCACTTCTTTGAGAAAACGGTTATCCATAGAAGAGAGAGAGAGAGTGTGTGTGTGTGTGTACGCTCGTTTTTGCATAGAACTTCAAAAAGTGGCAACGTGTACCAGCGGAGGGGTTGGACATACTGTGATAGTGATGTTTGACTGTCAGAGCTTCAAAGAAATCCTGACTGGAAGCTTCAAAGAACATTGCAATGTGCATCAGAAAAACCAAGTGTTATATGGCAAAAGATTGAAATCTATCACTTCTTTCAATTATCATCTAGACATGAGGTCTGTGGTTTCCGGCGAAAAGATATGCTCTACATGATGATCTTTCAGGATTCAACAAAATATACCTGCGAAAAGGCCACACGCCTTGTAAGAGAAATAAGTTGAGAAATGCAACCATAATACCATAAAATTGGTTTACCTGTTGCTATCATATACGGAGTATATAACTGGGTAAACTGGAGAGTTCTCAATTATATGCAAAAACTTCTTCAACTTCGTGTTCAACTGCCAACAGAAAGCGTAAGCTACAAGTGACCAAATGTATGTACAGAGAGAGTATTTAAGGAAAATCAGAACTCAGCACCAAGGGTATAGAACTACAGAACTTTAGAAAATTATATGGTTCCCACGATCATAAGTAGCAATATTAAGTGAAGCAAAGACGGCTCTATAACCTGCAGGATAGCTACGTACTCTGTAGAAATCCATCAATTCATCCGCTCTGAACTTTTGCTCCTGAACCATTGCTGGGCAGAGGAGGAACAGGAGCAAGGGAACATGGAAGAGGAAGAAGAGGGCAGGGTAGGAGATGGGATTCAGGGCGTGCCAATAAATGAAGAAAAGAAGAAGGAAAGTTCATAGGAACTGAGACTGGGGGCTGAGGAATTGATATGAACAGTGGTCATCCTTTCATGAAATGGAAATTTACATACATTTGCACAGTTGAGAAATTACATACCCTTTGGTGGGCAAAATGAAGCATCAGCAAGAAGAGCGTGCTATGGTACACAGATACGAAATACGCGGGCGGATGGCAGGTGCCCCATGCATTCAGATGACCCAAAACCAAGCAACAAACGAACCGAGGACCAGCCCAACCACAAGGAACAGCACTATGACGATCCCCGCGGTCTCGGAGTGGTGTATGGGCACGGCCTTGGGCGCGAGGATCATGAGCACGGAGGTCAGGTACCCGTTGGTGAGCCCGAGAAGGCAGGTCAGCACGGTGACCGGGATCTCGGTGCGGAAGTAGCTGGGTCCGTGCAGGCAGCCATAGAAGAGGGGATAGAACAGGAGCCTCGCGAACGAACCGGCAACGGCAACATTGGAGTTCTGCAGGAGGTAGATGGCCGGCAGGCACTTGCCGATGAGATCAAACACATTGTAGGCGCTGATGAGCATGATGGGGTACCAGTCCTTGAGCGCATCCGAGTGCACGTCCTCCGTGATGAACCCCGGAAATATGGACAGGGTGACTGCATAGATGAGAACCACTCCTATCCCGTACCACTTCACCGTCCCGACAATGCTCCACAGCGTCGACCTCCAGGCAGGCCCCGTCATGCCGCCGCCCACCTCCGCCTTCTGAGCCCTCTGCTTGATGTTCTTGTAGTACACCACGACGGGAAGCCTGCGCGCCACGTTGTAGCACACTATGCAGATGATCATGACCACCATGCCAACCATGAAGTACAGGATTGCGCTTTGCCTTAGCCCATTGGGGTCCTGAGGGAAGCTCGCTTTTGTGATCACTCGAAGTGCTGAGACAAGTACACCTGTGGAACACAGATCATGAAAACAATGCATCTAGCATCAGCCCATCACATAGATCCTAATATATGCCTCCGACATTTTGACAAACAAAGTAGATGCTAGCAAGTTCCAAAGTCGGCAAAGCACAATCTATATATGCTCCACTGAAATTTGAAACCACTTATTGGTTGTTCTAACAGATTTTATAGTACCTGCTGCACTGTCAGTTTATACTCTCAAACTCTTCAGCTCGATAAGGCTGTATGCTGCCTGATTTCTGAACAAACAACCAAACCAGTTTCTAGTCTAGGGGCAATTCAGAAAACTAGCTACAGGGCAAAAACAAACGAACCGGAAGAAAACAGAGGGGGAGAAAGGGGACCTGAAGCGGCGGTTCCGGCGACGACAGCCTGCATGTAGCGCTCGGGGAGCTCCCCGGCGAAGCCGATGACCCCGCCCTGCACGAGCGCGTCGGCGACGCCGCACATGACGGTGGCGGCGACAGTGACGTCGAAGGCGCCGTAGAGGCGCGGGGTGCCCTTGACGTAGACGGCGTCCATGACGGGGACGACAAGGAGCGCGAGCGTGAAGAGGGTGAGCCCTGTGTTGATGCGGGCCGGGGCGCTGGACTTGGGGAAGACGAGCACGATGAGGAGCAGCGGGAGGAGGCAGGAGAGCATGTAGGAGACGGAGAAGACGCGGTCGACGGGCGCGCCCGGGTAGAGGTAGGAGAAGTAGTCGACGGCGGTGATGTAGGCGTTCCAGGGGAGCAGGAACCCGGCGCCGAGCGTGAAGAAGATGAGGTAGCCGACCCCGAGCCGGTCGGCCGGCGGGGGAGGCGGGCGCTCCGCCTCCGCCGACCCCGCCGGCGGCGGCAGCAGCGCCGTCGTGGCCTCCTCGTCGCCGCCGGCCATGGCTTGGTCGGGTGGATTTGGGAGATCTCGGATGGGTGGACTTGGGGGATCTGGACGGGTGACTTGTTTTTTTGGGCTGCTCGAGAGAGAGAGTTCCGGCTTTGTGGGCTTTCGTGTAGTTGAGGAGGTTCGTGCTCCTACGCTACGCTATGCGACTTTTAATGTAATGATGCACATGTTGCATTCTTTATTGTGTCCCTGACAGCCGTGTGCCGACTGGTGATTCTTTGCTTGATTTTTTGTCTTTGCTTTATCCCCCATGTGGCATCACGCTATCAGCTATGATCAATATATACGCGCATACACTTATCCCTATGAACACACACATCCCCTACCCTGTGAGCATCTCCGAAAGATTGAGCCGGCATATCATTTTGAAATTTACGAAGTGACCGTAGACGCCTCGACGTCGACGGAAACATCTCCTCCGACTGAAAGCGCATCGCGGGAAATTCTGAAATAAATCCAGAAATAAATGCAAACACCAGGATTTGAACCTTAATGGGCCGGGATACCATAATCTCTCTAACCATCCAACCACAAGTTGGTTCGCCATGTCCAGGTCGTTGCTAATGCGAGGTCGAGTCATTGTCGTGTTTTTTTCGTGATATTGGGCTGGCGATCTGTTTTCTCTCTCTTTGTAATCCACTCACATTCCTTTCCAAAGCCTCACATCTAGTGGGCCTTTGTTTTTTCCGTGGTCGGCTGCGTTTTTCTATTTCTTTTCACAGGTCTGTGCAATGACTCAATTCACACTTCACCTCGGCTTGGTGCGGACGTCCTGGCATGGGAACCAGAACGGAATGGTATTTTCTCTGCCCGAAGCGCGTATCGGCTGGCTCTCGACGATCGTCTTCATCAATCCTCAGTCGCGGCGAGCAGGGACCGGACTGGCGACGAGTCGTCTGGGCTTTATTATTGAGGTGCCCTGCTCCTCCGAAGGTGCGTGTGTTTGCGTGGCGTGTGTGGCTACTGATTGTTTACCCACTTGAACTAATAAGCACCGTCTTAAACTTGAAGTCTCTAATCTGTGCCCGTTGTGTGCTACCGAACCGGAGGACACATTCCATGCTCTATGTAGGTGCCCACGAGCAGTCGAGCTGTGGCGAGCAATGGCAAAACAATGGGATATTCCAGACGTCCGGAGGCTAGTGAACACAGGGACGAATTGGCCCCTCCATGTGTTGGCGGAGCTGTCAGAGGAAGGGCGCTTGTGTACGATGATGACGCTATGGAGATGTTGGCATGTGCGCAACGAGATCGTCCACAATAAACGTCCGCCACCCATCAAGGTGTCGACCCGGTTTCTCTCCAGTTATATTACCTCCCCGCTAGTTGTACAAGCCAGCCCTCATGCTGATCATGTCAAAGGTAAAATGGGAGCTGACCAACTAAGCAAGAACAGTCCGTTATCACATGTGCGCTGGGAGCGAAAGAACCTTGCCTGGGAGCCTCCGCTGGCGGGCTGGGTGGCGTTGAGCAATGATGGCTCTTTTTCGAAAGTGGACAACACAGCAGGAGCTGGCATGGTGCTTAGAGATGAAGGTGGTGCAATTATATACTCCTCCTGCCGTGAGTTTGAAAGTGCAACTATCCCTGAGTGGTTTTGGTAATTTCTAACAACATATAGCTCATTGAGCTAATGCTATTTCAAGATAAAAATTTCAGGAAAGCTCAATGACTGGCATGGCATGGATTAGAAAGTGAACCCTTCAAAATGCTAAGGACAAAAGATTGGCTCAAGCTCAAAGCACAAGACTCTACATTTTCTATTTCAGTGATCCAAGATCACATTGAGTCTATAGGAAAAGCCAATACTATTAAGAAGGGGTGAGGAGTTGCTTAATGAGGTTCTTGCTCAAAATGCTTAGTGATATGCTCCGCAAACCCTCCACTACTTTCTCACATCCACATATGTCCAAACCAAAAAGTCCAACTCGGCCCTACCGAAATTTCATATCTAGAGCCACCGAGTTCAGTTGACATAGCCACTGCCAGAAACCCTAGTCTTTTCGGTCTCACCGATAGGGATCTCGGTCTCACCGAGATGGGATTGTAATCTCTCGGTTTCCCTTCGTAACGTTTCAGTCAAACCGAGATGAGCGATCGGTCCCACCGAGATTGCAATGCAAACACTCTGTTTCCTTTTCGTAACGTTTTGGTCCAATCGAGATGAGCGAATCGGTCCTACCGAGTTTGCCTGACCAACTCTCTGTGTGTCTATTACCAAAATCGGTCTCACCGAGATTACGTTATATGCCCTAACCCTAATGAAATCGGTCCCACCGAGTTGACATGTCGGTCCCACCGAAATGCCTAACGGTCACATTATGAACCAAATCGGTCTGACCGAGTTCTCTGAATCGGTCCCACCGAGTTTGGTGATTTGTGTGTAATGGTTAGATTTTGTGTGGAGGCTATATATACCCCTCCACCCACTCTTCATTCGTGGAGAGAGCCATCGGAACATGCCTACACTTCCAATACACATTTTCTGAGAGAGAACCACCTACACTTGTGTTGAGGTCAAGATATCCCATTCCAACCACATAAATCTCTCTAGCCTTCCCCAAGTTGCTTTCCACTCAAATCATCTTTCCACCAAATCCTATCCTGTGTGAGAGAGAGTTAAGTGTTGGGGAGACTATCATTTGAAGCACAAGAGCAAGGAGTTCATCATCAACACACCATTTGTTACTTCTTGGAGAGTGGTGTCTCCTACATTGGCTAGGTGTCACTTGGGAGCCTCCGTCAAGATTGTGGAGTTGAACCAAGGAGTTTGTAAGGGCAAGGAGATCGCCTACTTCGTGAAGATCTACCCTAGTGAGGCAAGTCCTTCGTGGGCGACGACCATGGTGGGATAGACAAGGTTGCTTCTTCGTGGACCCTTCGTGGGTGGAGCCCTCCGTGGACTCGCGCAACCATTACCCTTCGTGGGTTGAAGTCTCCATCAACGTGGATGTACGATAGCACCACCTATCGGAACCACGGATAAAAAATCTCCGTGTCAACATTGCGTTTGCTCCCTTAAACTCCTCCCTTTACCTTCATGTGAAATTGTTTTACATTCCGCTGTTATACTCTTAGAATTGCATGTGTAGGTTGATTGCTTGACTTGTGCAAAGTTGCTAAAATCTTCCAAGAACTAAAATTGGGAAAAGACTAGATTTTTATTTGGTCAAGTAGTCTAATCACCCCCCTCTAGACATACTTTCGATCCTACAAATGGTATCAGAGCTTTGGTCTCCATTTTCTTTGATTTCCATAGCTTTTGGTGGTCATAGCCTTGGTTTCACAACCTTGGAGAGTATGGCGTCTAGCGAGGGAAATTACCACCGTAGATATACTTACTTTGATGGTACAAATTTTGCTAGTTGGAAGCATAAGATGAAAATGCATATTCTTGGACATAACCCCGCCGTTTGGGCTATTGTGTGTATTGGCTTGCAAGGTGAATTCTTCGATGGGAAAGAACCAAACCGTGAAGCTACCGCAGAAGAGTTGAAGATGCTACAATACAATGTTCAAGCGTGTGATATTCTCTTCAACGGATTATGCCCCGAAGAATTCAACAAAATCAACCGTTTTGAGAATGCATAGGAAATTTTGGATACTTTGATTGATATGCACGAAGGTACCGACTCCGTCAAGGAATCCAAATTGGATGTGCTTCAAAGTCAACTTGACAAGTTGAAAATGAAGGATGGTGAAGGTGTCGCTGAAATGTACTCTAGGCTTGCTCTCATCACAAATGAGATTGCCGGCTTAGGAAGTGAAGAGATGACTGATAGATTCATCATCAAGAAGATCCTAAGAGCCTTGGATGGAAAATATGATACCGTGTGCACATTGATCCAAATGATGCCCAACTACAAAGATCTCAAGCCAACGGAAGTCATTGAAAGAATTGTTGCTCATGAGATGTCACTCAAGGATAAGGAAGAGCTTCACAATAAGTCAAGTAATGCTTACAAAGTCTCGTGTGATGCTCCCACATCATCAAGTGAGAAGCAAAGCTTCAATGAAGAATTGAGTCTAATGGTGAAGAACTTCAACAAGTTCTACAAGAGTAGAAGCAAGGAAAGAAGTTCCAAGTCAAGGTCCTACAATGACAAAAGATCTTCTAGTCGTAAGCGTAATTGCTACAATTGTGGAAGACCCGGACACTACTCCAATGAGTGTATGGCTCCCTACAAAAGAAGAGAAGATTCTCCCAAAATAAGAAGTAGAAGAGAAGAATCACCATCAAGAGAAAGGAGTAGAGATGATCATTATGAACGAAGATCCTCTCGGAAAATCAAGGATTCGGAAAGAAAGGATAAGTCATCAAGGAGTTACACAAAAAGAAGACATCAAGCTCATGTTGGTGAATGGGTATCCGGTTCCGACTCCGACCATCACTCCGACTCCGAATATACTCAAGATGAAGGTGTTGCCGATCTAGCACTTGTGTCAACCAACTCCTACGACATATTTGACTCACCAAATGAAGGAATTGGGAGATGCTTCATGGCTAAAGGTCCAAAGGTAATACACCCCGAGTATGTTGATTTCAATAGTTCATGATGATTTACTTGTTGACAACTCTAGTTATGAGAACTATGATGAAACGTCAATTAATCATGCTAATCAAGCTAAAACGAATGATGATGATAAGAAGGAGATTGAGTGTCTAACTAAAGAATTAAACACTCTTAAGTTAGCTCATGAAACTATCTTGGAAGATCATCGAGAACTTTTAAAGACTCATGAGAAGCTACGCTTTGAGAAGCTCAACCTTTAGCAAGAGCATGAGTTTTTAAAGGCGATCAATGATGAGCTTCGAAAGAAAAGTTCTTCTTACATTGCCAAGCGTTTACTCCTGTCTACTTACATGCCACAAGTTAAATCTAGCAACAAGAACAAGAAAGATGCTTCATCTAGTAGTAACAACAATCATGCTAAATCCAATGTTGTTGCTTCTAGTAGTTCTCTTGATTCCACTAATGATTCTCTTAGCCAAGTTACACTTGAGCAAGAAAATAGCTTATTGAAGGGAATTATAGAGAAAGGTGTTTACAAGAGCCTTGCCGGAAGTAAGCAATTTGAGGAAATTTTATGCAAGCAAGGAAGACACTGGAAGAATCAAGGTGTTGGTTTTGAACAAAAGTTCAATGCCAATGGAGTTGAGTGGGAAGAAGATCAATACCCCAAGACGAAGTTTGTTCCTCAACAAGACAAGTATGATCCTACATCTTTCAAAGGGACACAAGCTCAAGATGATCTTCCACCACAAGACCACAAGCAAAAAGGTAAGGACAAGCTTCAAGAGGAAATTGATGCATTTGAATAAGCACCTAAGGCCTTGGTCAAGTGGGTTCCCAAGACTACATCAAGTTCTACTTCATCAAGTACGACTACAACTCCAAGGATTCCCATCAAGATGGTGTTGATCCAGAAGAAGAAGAACTAGAGAGTTCTTGAGGGTGACTCAGTCAACATACTTCACTCCTATCATTTTGGCGAGGACAAGTGCAAACAACTTCCATATCTTGTACTAGTTTAAGCAGTCACAAACCCTTTTGTTGGTAATACAAGGGACAAGGTAACCTAATGCTTTCATGGACAACATCTTGTGTACACATCACTCTATGTATATGGATATCCTTGTTTGTTCCTTGTGGGACTAACCCGTGTAGGTATTGAAAGTGCAACTCACTCCAAAGGATTGCCTCGAATGATCTACATCTCCATTGAGCATCCACATCTTCAACACCTACATAATGTCATCATCGACAAAACCCAAGGTTAGTTCATCCCTCTTAGGGGGGATATCACATCTAGGGGGAGCTTTACTCTAATTAATTGAGCTAAAGCAACTCTAATGGTGTGAACACAACAATGCTTTATGTAAAAGTGGTAACCCAACTTGTGCTTAAACGATGAGTATGACCTATGATAAAATGTTCTCATTTGACTCCTAAGTCAATATACTCATATATAGATGACCTAGTCATCGCCAAATTGCTTGATAGATGCTAGAGTGTTTGTGCATGTTTTGTCACATATTTCATTTGCCATTTTAATTGTGTGAGCATGTTGGATGCATATTTTATTCATTCAAGGACATCCATTTGTTGCTTTGATTGTTTGGCTCTTTTTCTTTTGCCAAATGGATGGACAAGAATGGCTAAGAACTCCCTCTAGCTATCTATGCTTTTCTCGTCTCAAACTCTATTCATGCTACATCACAAAGTTTGATCAAGTTAGATTCGAACCACTATGTGTGAGGAGCACTCGGAGTCCCCGATTCGTCATAGACTTAAACTTCCATAACCTCTTTGTGCATTTCGGTCTGACCGGTTCACCCCTTTCGGTCCTACCGAGATCACTAAGTTGATCTAGGGTTTTCAATCTCGGTGCAACCGATTAGAACCTTTCGGTCACACCGAGTTGCAGTAATTGCTTGCAGTTTTGCATCTCGGTGCCACCGAGTCATTCCACTCGGTCACACCGACAGGGTCAGGTTATATATACCGACGGGCCAACTTTTGGAAAAAATTTCGAACCTCTTCGCCCGCGCGTAGCCTGCTCTGCCTCCTCGGGTCTCCAGATCGTCCTCTCATCGCCAGCGACCTCCCGCCGCTGGTCTCCACCGTCGTTAACGGCAATCTGCCCTGTCGTTGCCGCCGTAGCAAGTTCACCGCTGAACTAGGGTACGAACTTGATCTTTGTGCTAATCCATAACTCTGATTCTTAGCACATTGCTTTGCCATGATTCTTGCCACGATTGAAATCATCCTGTCCAGCGAAAACGTCCCGTAGATTAGTTTTGATTTGACAATTTAGGGTTAGGTCTCTGCCGAATTCATCTGGGACCGACCGAGTTGTAGAAATCGGTCTCACCAATTTGGCTTAGGCCAAAGCACATGCGTTTTCGGTCTGACCGAAAATAGCAAATCGGTGTGACCGAGTTCGATTCTCTGTGAAACCCTAGCAGTCTCGGTGCCACTGAACTGTGACTCGGTCTGACCGAGTTCACTAGTTTAGGTTCCAAAAGCTGCTTCGGTATCACCGAGTTTACAAATCGGTAGATCCGAAATGCTTTCTGTGAAGAACTAAAACTAAGTTTTTAAGTCATCTGTTTTGCAAAACTCATGTACTTTGTGATGCTCATCTTCTCTACCTCATCTATAATCTATTCACAGGGTTTGCTGACTGGTTGCCTGCAAGATGTTTGACCAGAGTGACAACCAGAACAAGTCTGAACAACAGGTGCAGATGAGTGAGGGTTCTGATCCCTCTAGCAGCTATGATGAGGGCAGCAGGAGCACACCAAGCAACTTGCCAAAGGCTGCTACCAGGTCAAGGAAGAAGAGAACTTTTGACTCAGAGGATGAAGATTATGTGGCTGTTGAAGATGAAGCCACTTCAAAGAAAAAGGTGCTAAAGAAGGAGTATGGCACTGCTGCTGCAACTAAGCCAGGAAAGAAAACAAAAATGCCAGCAAGAAGACAACCTATGTCAAAGCCAAGAAAAGTTGCCACAGGTGGAACCATGAAGTTCACCATTGAATCTGAAGAAGAAGTAGCTGGTGAGGATAAGAAGAAGAAAAGGGCAAGAACTACTAAAGCCAAAGTTCTTGGCAAGCCCTCAATGAGGATTGATTCTGCAGAAGAAGAAGAGTAGGAGGATGCTGCACCAGAACCCAAAGCTCAAAAGCTTATGGGGGATGCAATCAGATCAGGGGCTGCTCCATCAAAGCCCAAAGCTACTCCCATGGCATCTGCTCCAGCTCAGAAGCCCAAGAGAAGCACTAGAAACATTCCAGCTGCAGAGAAGAACAAGGCCCCAGTGCCTGAAGCTGCCGAAGAAGATGAAGCTCAAGTGTTGAGGACGTTGAAACCTAAGATCCCTAATCACAATGATGCACACCCAGTTGCAGAAAACATGAAAATCAGGAAGGATGCAGGATTCAGACTATGGAGACAGTCTGATCCATATGCTATCGGGAGAAGAACTGCTGTGAACTACAGGTTTCACATGAAGGAACAACAAGATTTTTATGAGACAGTTCTGCTTGACAAGAAGCCCATTGTGTGTGACATGAGATGGGTTGACTGGGAGTTCATCAAGGAGAATGAGGATCACTTCCCTGGTGTACATGATAGCTTCAAGGCATGTGGAGTTGAGACTTTTGTTGCCCAGAAGCTCACTAAGTGGAATGATGAGCTCATTATGCAGTTTTACTCCACTGCCCACTTCTATCCAGATGGAAGGATAGTATGGATGTCTGAGGGTACTAGATACCAGTCTACAGTTGATGAGTGGGCCAAGCTTATCAATGCTCCTGAGGAACATGAGAATGACTTGGATATTTATGCAGAGAAGAAGAAAGACCACAATACAATGGACAACATGTACAAAGAGATCCCAGATGCTGCTTTGGATACTCATAAGTTTGGATCTGTCCACTTCTTGCTATATGGTCTCCCTACCATAAACTGGTTTCTAAGGCACACACTGCTACCCAAGTCAGGTGATCACAAGATGATCAGAGGACATGCTATAAACTTGCTGCATATATTTGATGTCCCACAAAAGTTCAAGGTCATGAGTTTGATTGTAGAGACAATCAAGAGGACTGCTGCTGACCAGAAGAGAAGTTGTGGGTATGCCCCACACATTCAGGAGCTCATCAACTCAAAGATGGGCATAGGCACATATCTTTTGGATAAGGAGCACCTGGCCATATACCCTGAAGTTGAAGACAACACAGTGGTGATGAATGAGAATGAACCATCTTCAGCTCAAGCACATGAGAAGAGAGAGAAGACTAAAGCTGAGAAAGCTGCAAAGATGCCAACTGTAGAAGAGGCATCTCAGGTATTCTTGAAGAGCAAGCAAGACCAACTTGGATATCTGATCCAATCCACCCTGAGGATTGAGAAGGGCTTGGCCACCCTGACCAAGAACCAGGAGAGTTTGGAGAGGATCATTGAGTAGAAATTCTATGACCTTGATGTTAAGGCAACAGAGATCCAAACTGTAGTTGAGCAACTTCAGGAGGAAGCAGAGGAGAAGAAGGGCAAGTCTACCACAGATGCTTTTGCTAGAGTGCCCAGAGGCCAGAGATCTGCTGCAGTGCCCATGACAAACACTAGAGCTACAACATCAGCACTAGCAGCTACAGCTCCGGTTCCACCTCCAGCAGCTACTCCACCAGCTCCAGCTACATCATCTGAAGCTTTCATCCTTGGAGTTCTCTCAACACCACCTCCCGAAGATCAAGCCTAAGAGTCGTTTAGCACTATGCTTTTTTGAACTTTTTTGGTAACTTGTTGCCAAAGGGGGAGAAAAATGTATAGATCATAGGCTTCCAGAGAGAGTGTTGCCTTTCTATCTCTCTTGCTATTTTGGTCGAAACTTTATTGTGTGCTTGTGTGAGATACTTTATGTCCTTGTGAGGTACTTGTTTGATCACGTGTTTGATCATATGCTACCCTTAATGCTCGTTGGATGATATTATCTCTTATATCCTTAGATGATCATTCACTTGCTTGGTGATGAGTGCATGCTTTTAACTTCTATCATTTTGAGCGCTCCACCAAGATGTATGTGACATGGAAGAGTAACCCATGATCCTAATCGATTGTGCATTTGCATTCAAAAGCAAATCTTAAATAATGCACAAATTTAGGGGGAGCTCTTGCTTATCACATACTTCTCAAAGCGACAATGTTTTTCAATCTTATTTATCATTTGTCGAAGCTTTGATCTATATGTTGTCATCAATTACCAAAAAGGGGGAGATTGAAAGTGCAACTATCCCTGGGTGGTTTTGGTAATTTCTAACAACATATAGCTCATTGAGCTAATGCTATTTCAAGATAAAAATTTCAGGAAAGCTCAATGATTGGCATGGCATGGATTAGAAAGTGGACCCTTCAAAATGCTAAGGACAAAAGATTGGCTCAAGCTCAAAGAACAAGACTCTACATTTTCTATTTCAGTGATCCAAGATCACATTGAGTCTATAGGAAAAGCCAATACTATTAAGAAGGGATGAGGAGTTGCTTAATGAGGTTCTTGCTCAAAATGCTTAGTGATATGCTCCAAAAACCCTCCACTACTTTCTCACATCCACATATGTCCAAACCAAAAAGTACAACTCGGCCCTACCGAAATTTCATATCCAAAGCCACCGAGTTCAGTTGACATAGCCATTGCCAGAAACCCTAGTCTTTTCGGTCTCACTGATAGGGATCTCGGTCTCACCGAGATGGGATTGTAATCTCTCGGTTTCCCTTCATAACGTTTCAGTCAAACCGAGATGAGCGATCGGTCCCACCGAGATTGCAATGCAAACACTCTGTTTCCTTTTCGTAACGTTTCGGTCCAATCGAGATGAGCGAATTGGTCCCACCGAGTTTGCCTGACCAACTCTCTGTTTGTCTATTACCAAAATCGGCCTCACCGAGTTTGTGTAATCGGCCTCACCGAGATTACATTATGCCCTAACCCTAATGAAATCGGTCCCACCGAGTTGACATGTCGGTCCCACCGAAATGCCTAACAGTCACATTGTGAACCAAATCGGTCTGACCGATTTCTCTGAATCAGTCCACCGAGTTTGGTGATTTGTGTGTAACGGTTAGATTTTGTGTGGAGGCTATATATACCCCTCCACCCACTCTTCATTCGTGGTGAGAGCCATCGGAACATGCCTACACTTCCAATACACATTTTCTGAGAGAGAACCACCTACACTTGTGTTGAGGTCAAGATATCCCATTCCAACCACATAAATCTTGATCTCTAGCCTTCCCCAAGTTGCTTTCCACTCAAATCATCTTTCCACCAAATCCTATCCTGTGAGAGAGTTGAGTGTTGGGGATACTATCATTTGAAGCACAAGAGCAAGGAGTTCATCATCAACACACCATTTGTTACTTCTTGGAGAGTGGTGTCTCCTACATTGGCTAGGTGTCACTTGGGAGCCTCCGTCAAGATCGTGGAGTTGAACCAAGGAGTTTGTAAGGGCAATGAGATCGCCTACTTCATGAAGATCTACCCTAGTGAGGCAAGTCCTTCGTGGGTGACGACCATGGTGGGATAGGCAAGGTTGCTTCTTCGTGGACCCTTCGTGGGTGGAGCCCTCCGTGGACTCGCGCAACCGTTACCCTTCGTGGGTTGAAGTCTCCATCAACGTGGATGTACGATAGCACCACCTATCGGAACCACGGATAAAGAATCACCGTGTCAACATTGCGTTTGCTCCCTTAAACTCCTCCCTTTACCTTCATGTGCAATTGTTTTACATTCCGCTGCTATACTCTTAGAATTGCATGTGTAGGTTGATTGCTTGACTTGTGCAAAGTTGTTAAAATCTGCCAAGAACTAAAATTGGGAAAAGGCTAGGATTTTATTTGGCTAAGTAGTCTAATCACCCCCCTTAGACATACTTTCGATCCTACAGAGTTACAACACTGTGCAACGCCGTTGCAATCTGAATTAGCAGCTTGTGTGGAAGGCGTCTCCTTAGCCATCTATTGGTCAGCTTTGCCAATCGTTATCCAGTCAGATTGCTCAGAGCTTATTAAGATGACCACTGTGTTAGACAATTAATCCCATAGGATCTACTTAACAGATCATAAGCCAGACATTATATCACCTAATTGCATCAATCAGAGAGATGGATTGGGTTCTTACCACCAATGGAAGCAGCCATTGGTGTCGACGATGCGAAGTCCCGTGCCTGCTCGATGCAGGCTTGATGTAGATGCTTGCTGCAGGTAGTGGTGTCCCTCCGGGCGCCACCGACACTACCCTAGAACAGGGGCAGAGCTTGGAGATGATCTTCCCGTCGTGCAGCGCTCCCCCAGATCGGTTAGGGTTTTGGGGATGTGGAGAGCAGGAGTAAACCGTACGAGAACTAGTCTGACGTAGGTGCCAGCCGCTCCCCCATCTATTTTTATGTGCGCTGGCGACAGGGGAACAAAACCACTTGTTGGTTAGGACTTAGGGTGCCCCCGATCAGGGTGCGTAAGTTGGGGTCGAGGGGAACGCATGTTGGTTCCTTACCCCTTCCCTTACATTAACTTATCCTCTATTTTTCTTTTCTTTTCTTTTCTTTTCTGTTCAGCCCGTTGGGCCTTAGATCAATACCAACATTCTCCCCCTTGATCGTTAGGCTCAATAACTTTTGTCCATTCTCCATAGGAATAATATACCAGAGTAAGGTGTTACAACAGCCGATGAAAAGCCATTGAACCTCAATACTCATAACACACATCCTATTTCGAAATGGAAAACATTTTACTTATTGGGAGTGGTTTATATTAGCGGTCCCATAATTCCATAATCAAGAGGCTTCCAATAATCCCATGTCGGCTACATGCTCATGAAATATATTGGGTGGTAAGCCTTTAGTAAGCGGATCCGCAAGCATATGTGTCGTACTGATATGCTTAACATTAATAGTTTGATCCTGGATTCTATGTCGAACAACATGGTACTTTAGGTCAATGTGTCTGGCAGCAGCACTTGACTTTTGTTATTCGCATAGAAAACTGCGGGTTCATTATCGCAGTACAATGTCAGTGGTTTGAAAATGCTGTGAACCACTTTAAGTTCGGGAAGGAAATTCTTTAGGAATACAGCCTGCCCAGTGGCCTCAAAACATGCTAGATATTCTGCCATCATCGTAGATGAGGCAAGTATCTTTTGCTTGGAGCTTTTCCATGATATGGCTCCTCCAGCGAGTGTGAATATATAACCTGACGTGGATTTCATACTATCCACACACCTGGCAAGATCAGAGTCTGAATAACTTATAACTTCCAGGTTATCGGACTTTCTATATGTAAGCATGAAATTCTTAGTTCCTTGCATATAACGCAAGACCTTTTTTGCGGCCTTCCAGTGGTCCGGTCCTAGATTAGATTGAAATCTGCCAAGCATCCCAGTTACAAAAGCTAAGTCAGGGCGTGTACATACTTGAGCATACATGATGCTCCCGACAGCTGAAGCATAAGGAACCGACTTCATCTGATCATTTTCATTTTGGTTCCTTGGACATTGGAATGCCCCAAACTTATCACCCTTAACTATGGGGACAAGTGAGGAAGAGCACTTATGCATATTGAATTTCTTTAGTACTCTCTCAAAGTATGCCTTTTGCGATAGTCCTAATGTTCCTTTGGACCTATCTCGATGAATCTCGATGCCAAGGACATATGAGGCTTCACCAAGATCCTTCATGTCAAATTTTGAGGATAGAAATCTCTTGGTCTCATGCAGCATATCTTTATCGCTGCAAGCCAATAGAATATCATCCACATATAGGACTAAAAATGTGAACCTACTGCCTTTAAATTTAACATATATGCAGTTGTCCACTTCATTCTCTTTAAAACCAAAAGTTCTAATAATCTCGTCGAACTTGAGGTACCACTACCTTGAAGCTTGCCTGAAGCCATATATGGATTTCTTTAAACGGCATGCCATATGTTCTTTTCCTTCCATGTCAAAACCTTTAGGTTGAGCCATGTAAACTTCTTCTTTTAAGTCACCATTCAAAAATGCCGTCTTTACATCCATTTGATGCAGCTCAAAATCATAACGAGCTACAAGTGCCATGACAATTCTGAAAGAATCTTTGGATGACACAGGCGAGAAGGTCTCCTTATAATCGATTCCTTCTCTCTGTGTAAAACCTTTTGCTACAAGTCTCGCTTTGAACTTTTCGACGTTCCCTTTGGAATCATATTTGGTTTTGTAGACCCACTTTCAGCCTACCCTTTTGGCTCCATCAGGAACTTCTACTAAGTCCCAAACATCATTCGAGCTCATAGATTTCAATTCGTCTTCCATGGCTACCAACCATTTGGACGAGTCTTCACTTTTAGTGGCTTCTTTATATGAGGTCGGATCTTGTGCCTTCCCTATGTCATTTTCATCCTCACACATGAAAGTAATATAATCACTAGAGATGGCCCTTTTCTTTTCTCATTGTGATCTTCTTGTAGGCTCATTAGTATGTGCATTTTCTCTTGCCCGGGAAGGCTGAGGATTAACATTGGGTTGAGGCTCATCATTTGGCTGAGGATCCTCATCATGCTGAGGATCTTCATTATGCCGAGGCTCCTCGTCGGATTGAGGATCCACTTCAGGTTCGGGATCACCAGTAGGTGTCTCGTGCATATTAGGCATAGGGATAAAGTTCTGTTGGATAGTCGGGGTTGGAACATACACCCGCTTCTCCTCAAGATCAATTGCCCTAACCTCAGTGATTTCATTATCCTCAAAAAACACCGCTTGCCTATCCTTTTCCTCTATGAGGGTACCCAATGAAAAAAACTGTCTTTGGGTCCAACTTCTTAATGTGTGGATTGAATACTTTAGCTTCAGCTAGGCAGCCCCACACACGCATGTAATTCAAGCTCGGTTTCTTTCCCGCCCACATATCATAAGGTGTGCTCGGTGCTGACTTAGTTGGAGCAAGATTCAGGATGTGTGCAGCTATTTTCAATGCCTCCATCCAAAGGCTTACTGGTAAGTTTGCATGACTAAGCATGCTACGTACCATATCCATAAGAGTGCGGTTTCGACGCTCAGCGACGCCATTTTGCTGAGGTTCACCAGGCATTGAATATTGGGCAACAATTCCATTTTCAACAAGATATTTCGCGAATGGTCCTGGAATTTTCGCATAAGGAGAATGTCGGGTGGTAGGTGCGACATATGCCAACGGGTGGCTTATCATTGTGGGAGCCAGTAAGACATCGCCGGTTCCTGGAAACGGGATAAGGCGAAGACATGCACGCCGGCGAATCTTACCCAGCTTCAGGGCTCTCCGTGGAGATAACACCCCTACTGCTGCTCTGCGGGGTCTCCGCATGATCACTAGATGAACAAGTAGCTACACAATGCTCCTCGAGCTGTTTTGGTGGGAGGAGGAAGAAGGGCACGGCTAGCCTGCTTCTTCTCCTTGCGGGGTGTCTAGAACTAGCAGGGGGTCGAACCCTTTGCATGGGTGCCTCGGGGGGTTTATATAGGCCTACCCCGGGGGTACAATGGTAATCCGACTGGGCGCGTGGCCCAGCTGTCTGTGACTGCACTCGCCGGCTTCTGCGCCGGCTGCTGGGGCCCGCCAACTGGTGGGTCCCGCCGGCTGCCGGCCCCTTGGTCGACAGGCAGGTCCCACTGTCCAGGGCCTGGTCGGCGGCTGGTTACTGTGGCTTCATCTTGGTGACGTAGGCTTCGTCGTGGTAGGCGTGGCTACAGTGCCGCCGCTCGTCTGGCGATCGCTGTAGCCTCACCGTGTCTTGTCTCCTTAATAGGGCGTCTCCTTCGAGGGAGGCGGCTAGCCGACTGCGGGGAGCCGGCTCCGTCTCGAGCCGACTGGTTGGAGGCGTGGCCGCCTTCGGGCGTCTCTCTGCCCGAAGGGGCCCACCGTTTGTGGGCCACGCTGGCGGTCCGTCATGGGTGACGCCAAGGTCAACATGGCAACAGTGCCGCGCCGGACGGGTCATGCCTACCCCGTACGGCGCACTATGCCAGGCGTGCTCCGGGATTCGGGGGTGGCAGGCTTCACTGTAGCCACGCCTCGTCGCACCGCCGTTAGGTGGGTGCAAACTTTGTGGGTACGGTCTTGACCGCTTTATGGGAGCCGGCTTCTTGGAGTCGGCCTTCTCATGGCCGGCTTCTCGAAGTCGGCCCTCCCATGGCTTTCTTCATGAGGGCTAAAGTCAGACCGCCTTCCGGAAGCCGGCCTGGGTGGCAGCCAGCAAGGGGAAGGCGGCTCCATGTCTTGGATTCTTGAGAGCCGGACGGGCTCGTAATTTTTTTAGAAGGGCCAGGGGAAGCCGGCTAGGCTATCCATGGCTATTTACTCCGACAGTAGTCCCCGAAGCTGATCGAGCTTCGAGGCGGACAAAGGGACGAGAAGCTTGGTCAGCTTCCTATCCGGAAGAGTCGGCTTAGCGGGTGTATGCCGACTTCAGAGAGCCTCGCGTCTTGTAGGCAGGAAGAGGGGGGGGGACCTGCATGCTGACCGCGGGCCCTCCCGCGGCCACGTGGCAGCGAGATCCTGCGAGCGCACGCGCGCGATGGGACGCCGCAGCAGGCCCGGGCCCGCCACTCGCGAGCCTTGGTCCGGGCGCGGATCTTACGTGGCCCACAGGGGCCACTCGCCTTCCCGAGGCAGTTTTGTTTCGCCGTTAAGGCTCAATAATCGCGGGACGTGGGGAGTGGGCACGATCAATCCCCACGCTTCCCCACGCCGCGCCTCCTCGGCTCCGCCACGCGAGCCTATAAGTAGGGGGAGGAGGGAGAGCGACAGAGGTTCTCACGCTCTCTCCCGCTCCGCCCCTCCTAATCCTTGTTTCTTCCTCTCGCTGCCGTCGCAGCTTCCCATCACAGCACCCCCACATCGTCCTGCTCCCATGGCGCTGTCAAGCTCGTGGGACGGCTCCAACGTCCATGAAGACCATGTGGAGTTCCTCCGCCAGACTCGGCGCCTTCCTGGCGCCAACCTCGTGCAGGTCCGCCTGGCGCCGGAGACGGAGATCTCGCCGGCGCCGGAGGAGGGCGAGCGGGTCATCTTCCGCTCCCACTGCCTGCGCGTCTTCGGCCTTCCGGCGAGCGGATTTCTGCACTCCTTCCTCGAGTTCTACAACCTCCAGCTGCATCACCTCACGCCCAATGCGGTGATGCTGCTATCGGCCTTCGTCTCCCTCTGCGAAGGCTTCTTGGGGCTGCTCCCCACGCTGGAGCTCTGGGGAGAATTCTTCTAGAGCAAACTCGGCACCGTCGTCGCCGGCGTGCCTGCCCCCTGCGGGGACTTCATCGCCATGAGGAGGGCGAGCGAGAACAACCCATTCCCACCCATCCCCCTGATCCAGTCGGTGAAGGTCCGGCAGAAATCATATTTCTACATGAAGAACGTCGCCGAGCAAGGAGACTACATCAACCTGCCGGCTTACGTAGCCAGCCCGCCGGCTGGGAGGCAGCCCTCGTGGAGTTTCCGGTCCTGGTCACTGTCTCCGGCCGGGAATGCCGCCGTCTCCCGGCTTCGGGTGATGATCCAGTCGGAAGGCCTGCGCGGGGCCGACTTGGTGGCCGCCTTCGTGGAGCGCCGAATTCTTCCTCTCCAAAGCCGGCCCCATATGATGTGTCAGATGAGCGGCCGCTTCGACCCAAGCCGGCTGAGCACATGGGAAATGCCCCACGCGGAGGTGGCGCTCATGGTTAATTACATCGCCAACTGCAAGCTCGCCGGGGACTGGCAATACGGCAAGGCGCCGTATTCTCGCGCCAATCCTCCGCCCGTGGTAAGCTTCTCTCTCTATCTTCTTTTTGTCGTCAGCCGGCTTCATGATGGCCGGTCTCTGACCAGTCGATTCTTTTGAGCAGAACCCTCTTCTTCTGCCGCCGGCCGGGGCGGCAGGGATCGAACGCCAGTATGCCCCCGACCGCACGGTGGACGACGTTGACGACCCGGACTTGGGGGCGGCCGCCATGGAAGACGCCGTCGTGGGGGACAACGCCGAGCCCGGAGGCTCAAGGTTCACCGCGAGCTTCGAGGACTGGCCGGACGATGCTGAAGCCGAAGTCGCCCCGCGTCGCCAGCCGGCGGCCGACTATCAGGGCGCGGGCTTGTCCATCGCACCGGCTGCCGGCGGCGCGCAGAAGCGCCGGGCCGCTTCAGGCCTCTTCGGCAGTCGGCCGAAGAAGTCCAAGCCCTCCACCGCGGCGACAAAACGAGACAAGGCGGCCGCGAAGGCGGCCCGCTTCCGCAAGGCGGTGAAGCAGCCTCAGGCGGTTTCAGCGTAAGTCGCCGGTTGCCTGGTCGCATGCCCTTCATCATTCTCTTTCTCTTCGAATATTCTTCTTAACTTTTTCTCGCTTGCTGGACAGGGCGCCGCTTTCCCTTGAGCGGGGTCCGGGCGGTTCCGTAGTGGGGCCGGCTGGAGGGTCTTCGAGCTCCCGCCGCGTGGACCCCCGCGCCGACCTCAGGGAGGCCACAGAGCAGAACGCCCGCGAAGCGCGGGAGGAGCGCGAGGCGGCGGAGAAGGCGGCCGCCCAGGCGGCGAAGGAGCAGGCCGACGCGGCAGCCAAGGCCCAGATGGAGGCGGCGACCGTGGAGACGGAGGCGGAAAGCTCGCGCAACCAGCCTCCGCTGCTCGCCATTCCCCTCCGAGCCGTAGCCCCCGACACCCCATTGCCCTTGGCGGAGGAGATCGTCCAGGACCCGCCGCTGATGGAGAGGGGGGAGGACCCCGTGGCCTTCACGAGGAGAGCGCCGCCAGCAGCGCCAACCGGAGCAGGCCAAGGCGGCCAATCGTCAGCGGTGCCAGAGGGGCCGACCAGAGGTGAGTCGGAGAACAGAGCCGACCTCGAGGTGCAGCCGGCGACGAGCCGGCGCGCAGGGGGAGGCGCCGCTCCGCCGGAGTTGCGCTGAGTTATGGGCGTAGGCCAGTCGGCAGACGATCTGGAGGCGGCCAGTACTGCCACGCCCGAGTGGACTCCCAGCGGGGGGACTGGCGAGCTGAATGTGGCGGCTCAAGGGGTCCAGAGCCGGCTGCAAGCTCAGGCCGCCTGCTGCAACAGCTCACCCAGGAGTTCTTGTCGACGCGAGCCACCATCCGGGTGAGTCCTTCGTTCTTGGCTGCTTTGCTTTCTTAATTTCTTCGGTGGGGGCGCGTTAGCGCACCCACTGGGTGTAGTCCCTGAGATTCGGGCCGACTGCTGCGCAGTCGGGTCGGATCTTTCTCGACGGCAGCCTTACTTTGCTTTTTGTCTGAACTTTCAGGAATATCACAACCTTCGTGCTGCCGCCTTCAACTCCCAGGCTCGGGATTTGAGCCGGAGGACCGACGACCTGGCCGACAGCCGAAGTAAGTGCTCGATCTTGTCTGTTTCCTTTGGGGGCGCGTCAGCGCACCCACTGGGTGTAGTCCCCGAGATTCGGGCCAACTGCTGAGCAGTCGGGTCGGATCTTTCTTGACGACTCTTTCCTTATTGGTTTTTCTTTTTCTTTGTCTTCAGGGGCCAACGCCGACTTGAGGAAGGAGCTCGGCGAAGCGAAAGCCGCCCTTCATACCAAGGATGCTGAGTACGCCGCCTTGGTCCAGGAACGTGATCGCCTGGCCAAGAAGCTGGCCGACCAGGAGAAGAGCCACAGGGCGGCCCTGCAGGCGGCGCAGGATAGCGAAGCCGCCCTGAAGGCGGAGTATGAGACCGAGGCGGCGAGCTGGGCTGAAACCCGGCGAGCCCTGGATGAAGGCTTCGGCCGGATCGAGGACTTGATCGACGGTAAGCCGCCTTCTTCGCCCTTCTCCTGCCCCTTGCCGCCTGGGTTTTTGGCTTATCTTGAGCTGCTGCTTGTTGTTTTTTGCAGACTACTTCCCGGGCTACTCCGCCTTCGCCGCCCAAAGCATTGAGGCCCATCGCGAGGCGCGTCGTCAGGCGGGGGCCAACATCACGCCGGATGCGAACCGGACGCTTGAGGAGCAGCTCTTGGTTGTCCAGGCGCGGTTGCAGCTGGCTCATCAGATGCTTCGCCGGCTCCAACGTGCCGGGGCGCAAGTGTTGGCCGCCCTCTGGCCCGGCGAGATGATCCCCCGCACCCCAAGCCGGACTGCCGACTGGTTGGAAGTCGCCGTCGGTCGCTTTGAGGCTTGGAAGGCATCGGCGGCCCGCCTCGGAGCCGGGCGGGCGTTGGAGTTCGTTCGGGCTTGGTACCCCGGGCTGAGCCTGGACCAACTACGCACTTGGCGGATGGAGGCCGACGCGGAGCTGGAGGAGGTGAGGCCGGCTATCGCCCAGCGGGCTTCGACGATCGCCGAGTGCACCGACATCAGCGTTTTCGCACCCGAAATCAATGATGACGGTGTTGCTCAGCCGGAGGAATGGTTCGGGCTGAACCCGGCGGTGGGCGAGGACTCGGCGGAGGAGATTGCCTCCAGCGACGAGGGCGAGGATGACGAAAAGGAGGACGGCAAAGACGTCGAGCCGGCTGGTGGAACAACCGGCCGACCTCAGGCCGACCGTGCTTCCAGCAACGAGGCGCGTGGCAGCGTGCCCTCTGTGGGAGGTGGTGACCAAGCCGAAGTTCGCCAGCCGGCCGCTCCTTTAGCCGGTGCGACCGTCTCCGCCAACCAGCCCGGGTCGTCGGTCTTTCCGCCGGCTTGACCTGCCGTCTTTATCTTTCCTACTTGTTGTCTTTTGAACAATCTTCACTAAGTTTCGCAGTTCCACCCACTGGGGTGTATCCAAACTATGTTGAATGCTGGCCTCTCGGAGGTCTTTTTATGTAAATATTGTTATGTGCATGTTTGGTTTCCATTCGCGTATGCTTTTTTATCCTTAGGCCTTTTCCTTTGCCGCCTTCCCTTTTTGGGGAGGCAAGTACTTGAGCTTTCTTGGATTGAAGTGAAGTGAATGGAAACCGACCGGCCGGCTACTCTGGTAGCCAGTCGGCGGTGTGAGAAAAACCGGCTTTTGTTATATTAGTCCGTTAGTCCCTAGCCGTTTTTCGTGTGGGCGCCCGTTCCTGCCTTTAACTCTTGCCAGCCGGACAGCCGGTTCTTCGAACTGCGACTTTTGGCAAGAGAAGGCTTGGGAACCGGCACACTACTTGTCTGACTGCGGGTAGGACTTCTAATATAACTCCAGTCGGCCAGTCCCCGAGCCGACTAGTCGAACCCGGTGCCGGACGGAACAAGTAAATGAAATGACAAGGTCATAAGCATGATACTTTTCATTCATAAATAAGGGATGGCAGTCCCCGAGCCCTCCTCGGGGGGCCTATTGTCTTGTACTTAATACAAAAGTTAGCGTGATACATACTGCCTTTCAACTGTAAAACCTTTGAAGGAGGTTGGCGTTCCATGGTCGTTCCGACTCCTTTCCGGAGTCGTCTCTCTTGCGTGCCTTCGGCTTCTGTGCATCGATCAGGTAGTAGGAGTCGTTGCCTAGAGCTTTGCTGATGACGAAGGGGCCTTCCCAAGGGGCTGAGAGCTTGTGCTGGCCGGCTGTTCGCTGGATCAGCCGAAGCACAAGATCACCCTCTTGGAAAGATCTTGGCCTGACCTTCCGGCTGTGGTAGCGGCGCAAACCCTGCTGGTAGATGGCAGACCGGCTGAGGGCTAATAGCCGGCTTTCTTCCAGCAGGTCGATGCCGTCTTCTCGTGCTTCCTTGGCCTCCGCTTCCGTGTACATGGTTACTCGAGGCGAGTCGAACTCGATGTCAGTTGGGATGACCGCCTCGGCACCATACACAAGGAAGAAAGGGGTGAAGCCGGTTGACTTGTTTGGTGTAGTGCGCAGACTCCAGAGGACAGCCGGCAGCTCATCGAGCCAACAGCCGGCTGAGCGCTCCAGAGGTACGACCAGTCGGGGCTTGATGCCGGAGAGGATGAGGCCGTTGGCTCGCTCGACCTGGCTGTTTGACTGCGGGTGGGCGACGGATGCTAAGTCCAACCGGATACCTTGGGCTACGCAGAAACGTGCCAAGGCTCCTTTGGCAAAATTTGTGCCATTATCGGTGATGATGCTGTGTGGCACGCCGTACCGTGCTATTATGTCTGCGATGAATGTCACAGCAGTCGGCCCAATCAGCTTCTTGATCGGCTTTGCCTCAATCCACTTGGTGAATTTGTCCACGGCGACGAGCAAATGCGTCATGCCGCCACGCGCCGTCTTGAATGGGCCCACCATGTCCAGTCCCCACACGACAAAGGGCCAAGTGAGGGGAATGGTCTTGAGTGCCGAGGCCGGCATGTGTTGCTTGGAGCTGAAGAGTTGGCACCCCTTGCAATATTTAACTAATTCTTTGGCATTATCCAAAGCAGTCGGCCAGAAGAAACCATGGTGGAAGGCTTTGGCGACAAGTGATCTTGAGGCCGCATGGTGGCCGCATTCTCCTTAGTGAATGTCTCTGAGGATTGCAATGCCTTTCTCTTGCTCGATGCACCGTTGGAGGACTCCAGTGACACTGTGCTTGACGAGCTCTCTGTTGACGATTGTGTATGCTCCGGCTCGACGTTGGACTTGTCTTGCTTCTGTTTCGTTAGCCGGCAGGTCTTGGTTTACTAGGAAGTTGATGATGGACTGAGCCCATGATGGAGCCGCGACTTCTTCTACTGCCAACGTGGCTACTGCCACCAGGGTGGGCGGGCTGGGTGGTGAGGTGCTGGAGTCGGCCGCCGGCTGTCGTGCTGGTGCAGTCCCCGGGCCGGCTACCGCAGTCCCCGAGCCGGGTGCGGCAGTCCCCGAGCCGGCTGCCGAAGTCCCCGAGCCGGCTACAGGAGTCTTGGGGTCGCCTACTTGGTTCTTCGAGCCGGACCCGGTCGCATCGGGGTCAGGCGGCACGAAGATGGAATCGGACTCTGGAGACGGCTTGATAGATGGCTTGAGGAGGCGTTGTAGAGCGACGCCGGTTGGAATTGCTTGCCGAGTGGAGCCTATTCGAGCCAGGGCATCGGCTGGCTCATTGTCGGCTCGCGGTACGTGGAGGAACTCGCATCCTTCAAAGTATCCGCTGAGTTGTTGGACCAGGAAGCGGTAGCTCGCCATATTCGTGTCCTTGGTGTCCCAGTCGCCGGATGATTGCTGGACCACCAGGTCCGAGTCGCCATAACATAGGATCCGGCGAATGCCAAGTTCTTTGGCAAGCCGGAGCCCGTGTATGAGCGCCTCGTACTCGGCCACATTGTTGGAGGCGGCAAAGTGGATATGTAGCGTGTATCTGAGCTTGTCGCCTTTCGGAGAGGTAAGGACGACGCCGGCTCCCAAGCCGGTGCGCATCTTGGACCCGTCGAAGTGCATGCGCCAATGGGTGGAGTCGGGAGCCGGCGGCAGGTACTGGGTCTCGGCCCAGTCGACGAGGAAGTCGGCCAGTGCTTGGGACTTGATGGCAGTGCGGGGCTGGTAGAAGATCGTGTACAGGGCCAGCTCGATGGCCCATTTCGCCACCCGGCCGGATGCGTCCCGGCTGCCTATGATCTCGGCTAGCGGGGCGGTGCATACGATCGTGATGGGATGCTCTTGAAAGTAGGGCTTCAGCTTCTTGGCGGTGAAGTACACGCCGTAACACATCTTCTGGTAGTGTGGGTAGTTCTGCTTTGAGGCGGACAGCACCTCGCTCAAATAATACACCGGCCTCTGGACCGGCTGGGCTCGGCCTTCTTCTGGGCGCTGGACTACGATGACGGTGCTGACCACCCGGCTGGTTGCGGCGATGTAGAGGAGCATGGGCTCTTTCTTAGTCGGCACCGCCAGAACGGGCGGCGTTGCCAGCATCTTCTTCAGCTCGTGAAAAGCTTGGTCAGCCTGGTCGTTCCACTCGAAGTGAGTGCTCTTCTTCATGAGGCGGTAGAGGGGGAGAGCTTTCTCTCCGAGCCGGCTGATGAAGCGGTTCAAGGAGGCCAAGCACCCGGTGAACGTCTGAATGTCTCGAAGCTTAGTAGGGATCGCCATTCTCTCGATGGCCTTGATCTTCACCGGGTTGCATTCGATGCTGCGTTCGGAGACTAGGAAGCCTAGGAGCTGGCCGGCTGGCACTCCGAACACGCATTTCTCGGGGTTAAGCTTGATTTGGAACCGGCGTAGGTTCTCAAACGTTTCCTTGAGGTCTCCCAGCAAGGTGCCGCGCTTCTCCGTCTTCACCACGATGTCGTCCACGTAAACGTGAGCGTTCCTGCCGAGCTGCTTGAGGAGGCACTTCTGCATGCAACGCTGAAAAGTGGCACCGGCATTTCTCAAGCCGAATGTCATAGTCAGGTAGCAGAAGGCTCCAAATGGCGTGATGAAGGCGGTCTTCAGGTGGTCGTCCGGATCCAGCTTTATCTGGTGATATCCGGAGTAAGCATCCAAGAAACTCAACAGCTCGCATCCGGCTGTGGAGTCTATCACTTGGTCAATCCTTGGCAGAGCAAAGGGATCTTTGGGGCAGGCCTTGTTGAGGCTCGTGTAGTCTATACACATGCGCCACTTGTTATTCTTCTTCAGTACGAGGACCGGGTTGGCGAGCCACTCTGGAAAGAAAACTTCCATGATGAAGCGGCAGCCAAGAGCCGAGCTACCTCCTCCCCTACAATCCTGCGTTTCTCCTCCGACAGTCGGCGAAGGGGTTGTTTGACTGGCTTTGCGTCTTCTCGAACGTGTAGTTTGTGCTCGGCGAATTTCCTCGGAGCACCCGGCATGTCCTTGGGGGACCATGCGAAGATGTCCCGATTCTCACGGAGGAAATCGGCGAGCTCGCCTTCCTATTTGCTGTTCAGGTTTGCCCCGATGACGGCAAACCTCTCTGGATGCTCGGGGTCAAGAGGTATCTTCTTCGTCTCCTTGGCCTGCTGGAAAGATCCTTGAGCATCATGCTCCTTGGGGTCGGGGGACACGGCCGACTGCTTGCCGGCTATGGCCACGACTCGGTCCAGCATCTTCTTTTCTTCGGCAATCACAAGGGACTCGGCCAGCCGGCTGCTGGCTGCTGCGCACTCAGAGGACTTCTTGTAATCGCCGGCTATGGTGATGACGCCTTTGGTGCTTGGTATCTTCATCTTGAGGTATGCATAGTGGGGAACTGCCATGAATTTGGCCAAGGCAGGTCGGCCAAGCAATGCATGGTAAGGGCTCTCCAGGTCCACCACTTCAAACCAGATCGCTTCCCGGCGGAAATGCTCCTTGTTCCCAAAAAGCACATCAATCTTGATCTTGCCAATGGGGGCGCAGGACAGGCCGGGTACGATGCCATGAAACACTGTCCGGGTAGGCATGAGCTGCTTCGTCTTGATGTTTAGCTTCTCCAGGGTGTCACGGTACAGGATGTTGATGCTGCTCCCGCCGTCTATCGACACACGGGAGAAGCGGGCGGCGCGTCTGTCCGTTGCAAGGGTGGCTTCCAGGACCAAAGCATAAGAGCCGGGAGACGGCATCACCTCTGGATGGTCGGCCCGGCTCCAGCTGATGGGGTTTTCTGACCAATGCATGTGTCTGGCAGGGTTGGCAGCGACCACGTTGACTTCCTGGTGCTCTCGGAGTTTGGTGCGCCGGTCTTCGGGCTGGCTTGTAAAGACGATGTAGGTTGCTTGCTCGTCAGGGAACTCGTCATGCACGGCTCTGACTGCGGGCCGGGCTGCCGGAGGCGGAGGCGGCGGGCCGGCAGGCGGAGGCGGCGCGAGCCCTTCGCCTTTAGAGATTCGGGCGAGCCAATGGCACTTCCGGGTTGTGTGGTTGGACGGCTTCGCGCCACTGTGGAACTTGCACGGGGCGTCGAGAGTCTGCTCGTAGGAGAAGGCAGACTGCCAAGCCGGCCTGCCGCCCTTGGGCTTCTTGGGCGCGGGCCGCCCTTCAGGCGGCACGTCTTCAACTATGGCCACCTGCCGACTGGCGGGAGGCGGCGCGGGGCCCTTGCGCCTGTGGTCGTTCGAGTGGGGGCGTCGGCCGGAATCCCCAGCCGGCGTCTTGGCGCCGGGTTAAGTACTTTCCCGGACGCGTCTACCCGAAGCTCGGTCTTCATCGAGGAGTCAGCGGTAGCGTACTTGTCCGCTATGTCCAGAAGCTCGTCGAGGGTAGTCGGGTCGTCGCAGAGGAGCTTGTGCTTGAGGAGGGTGCCTTCTCGGCATCCGGCCATGACGTATTCTATGGCTTGCACCTCGTGCACCCCCTCGCAAGAATTGCGGAGCTCGGCCCAATGCGTGAGGTAATCGCGAGTGGACTCGGCGGGGCCTTGTACGCACAAGGAGAGCTGTCTGGGCTTGGGAGCCCGCTTGTAGGTGCTGGTGAAGTTGCGGATGAAGGCTTCTGTGAAATCTAGCCAGCTGTTGATGCTACGCGGCTTGAGGCTGTTGAGCCAGGTCCGCGCCGTGCCTTGCTGCATGAGGGGCACATACTTCACGGCAACGCGCCGGTTGCCGTTGGCTATGCTAACCGCCGTGGAGTAGTCGATCAACCAATCTTCCGGCTTCACGGAGCCGTTGTACTTGGGCGTGTCTCTTGGGAGCGAGAACCCTTTGGGAAAGGGCTCATCGCGGATGCGGGGGCTGAAACAAGGCGGGCCGACATCATCTTCTTCTTCCAACGCCAGGGATCGCGCCAGGCGGTCGATCCGATGGCGGGCGTCGTTCTCGCCGACTCCTTCGCGGCGGCCTAGCCGGCCGCTGAGAGTCGGGTGCGCCACTGGCGGCGGGGCGGGATATCTCTCTCCACGGGGCGGAGGCGGAGGCGGGTCGCCCCGCCATTCCATGGCTCGGGGATGACCGTCCGCGTCTCGCTCGATGGAGATCCGGGTCCGGCTGCGGCTGGCAGCCGGCTCCTTCTCGCGTCGCGCGCGGGTGTTGCTCGTAGTTGGCATCCGGGACGTCGCGCCGTGTTCTCAGCGCGGGGGAGGGCTTTCCGCGCGGGGGTCGGCTTCGTGTCGCTGCGCGGCTGCGTCAATCAATTGCTGGATGCGCCGGGTCATGTGGGGGAGGTCTTCGGCCTCCAGGCCGTCCAGCTCGTCTACGGCCGCCTGGGCGGCACGCAAGTTCTCAAGCGGAGTGGCATAGACCGGGCGGTTGACTCCCAGCGTGTCGGCGATGACGGCGCCGCGTTGCTTGACAAGGCCGGCCCGGCTTGGCCCGCCCGGGGCCGGCGTGCCGAAGGCGGCGCGGTCAGCTTCGCGCTGATAGGCCTTAGTGAGGCGTCTCACGGAAGCCAGCCTCCGGCCCTCTGCGAGGAGGGCGAGGTGGCGTGCCTCCAGTGCTTCGTCGTCGGCATTAGCCGGGAGGGGAGCGGACAAGTCGTGGGCCGCCGCGTGCGAGGCGTCGTGGGCGCTCTCGTCGGCCGGGCCGCCGTGGCCGACAACCATCACTTCGGTGGTGACAGCATCGCAGCCGTCGGCTCAAGGAAGCGGGTCATTGTAGATCGTGACGTTGGTGGGGAAGGCATCGAATGAGGCCGTGTCAGAGTCGACAGGCATCGGGTCGGTGGAGCCAACCGACTCCAGGTCCGCAGCGGGCTCGCTGGAGACATGGAGCTGGCCGAGAAGATTGGCGAGGTGGTCGGTGCCCGCATCGGAGGCGAGCCCGTCGGAGATGAGAGTTTCGTAGAGGAGATCGGCGAGGCTGCTCGCCGCGCAGATGCTGGTGACGCCTTGCAGCGCGTCGTGGCAAGCGCCATCGGGCGTGCCGGGCTGGCTACGCTCGCTGGGGAGGGAGAGGGTTCCCGTCCAGAACAGGTCTCCGGACGACGGTGCACCTGGCCCCACGGTGGGCGCCAAATGTCGGGTGGTAGGTGCGACATATGCCAACGGGTGGCTTATCATTGTGGGAGCCAGTAAGACATCGCCGGTGCCTGGAAACGGGATAAGGCGAAGACATGCACGCCGGCGAATCTTACCCAGCTTCGGGGCTCTCCGTGGAGATAACACCCCTACTGCTGCTCTGTGGGGTCTCCGCATGATCACTAGATGAACAAGTAGCTACACAATGCTCCTCGAGCTGTTTTGGTGGGAGGAGGAAGAAGGGCACGGCTAGCCTGCTTCTTCTCCTTGCAGGGTGTCTAGAACTAGCAGGGGGTCGAACCCTTTGCATGGGTGCCCCAGGGGGTTTATATAGGCCTACCCCCCGGGGGTACAATGGCAATCCGACTGGGCGCGGGGCCCAGCCGTCTGTGACTGCACTCGCCGGCTTCTGCGCCGGCTGCTGGGGCCCGCCGACTGGTGGGTCCCGCCGGCTGCCGGCCCCTTGGTCGACAGGCAGGTCCCACTGTCCAGGGCCTGGTCGGCGGCTGGTTACTATGGCTTCATCTTGGTGACGTAGGCTTCGTCGTGGTAGGCGTGGCTACAGTGCCGCCGCTCGTCTGGCGATCGCTGTAGCCTCACCGTGTATTGTCTCCTTAATAGGGCGTCTCCTTCGAGGGAGGCAGCTAGCCGACTGCGGGGAGCCGGCTCCGTCTCGAGCCGACTGGTTGGAGGCGTGGCCGCCTTCGGGCGTCTCTCTGCCCGAAGGGGCCCACCGTTCGTGGGCCACGCTGGCGGCCCGTCGTGGGTGATGCCAAGGTCAACATGGCAACAGTGCCGTGCCGGACGGGTCATGCCTACCCCGTACGGCGCACTGTGCCAGGCGTGCTCCGGGATTCGGGGGTGGCAGGCTTCACTGTAGCCACGCCTCGTCGCACCGCCATTAGGTGGGTGCAAACTTTGTGGGTACGGTCTTGACCGCTTTATGGGAGCCGGCTTCTTGGAGTCGGCCTTCTCATGGCCGGCTTCTCGAAGTCGGCCCTCCCATGGCTTTCTTCATGAGGGCTAAAGTCGGACCGCCTTCCAGAAGTCAGCCTGGGTGTCAGCCAGCAAGGGGAAGGCGGCTCCATGTCTTGGATTCTTGAGAGCCGGACGGGCTCGTAATTTTTTCATAAGGGCCAGGGGAAGCCGGCTAGGCTATCCATGGCTATTTACTCCGACAGAGAATGCCTGCCATAATATTCTCCCCAGCGCTCAGACCGTACTACTTTGATCTTTAGGTTGAGTTGATTTTCAACCTCGGCTTTATAAATCTTAAATTTGTCCAAAGCTTCAGATCGATCACTTATGGGGTAAATGTAGCCATAGCGAGAGAAATCATCTGTGAAGGTAATGAAGGAATCAAAACCATCCATAGACTTTACGTTAAAAGGTCCGCATATGTCAGTATGTATAAGTTCAAGGACCGATGTGGCCTTACTGCTCCTTTCTTAATTGTTTTCACATATTTTCCCTTAATACAGTCAATACAGTTGCCAACATTAGAGAAATCTAGCGGATGAAGTATTTCTTCTTTAATCAATCGTTCCATCCCCCCTCGAAATGTGGACCAAGCGACGATGCCACAATTTCAAAGAAGGATTGATACTTCTTGCATTCTTTTTATGATTGCGTTCATTCATATTCATCTCGCAGAGATTCACACACATAGGATAACCAAAAAGATTTAACATATAAAGTTTGCCTCGTCGGACGGCGAGACCAACATCCTTATTACAATACTTTAAAAAACATTGTTTCTCCCCGAAGGTACAATGAAATCCTTAATCATCTAAACATGAAACTGAAATCAAATTCCTACTCAAAGTAGGCACATAAAGAACGTCCTTGAGATGAAGTAGGAAGCCAGTGTGCAACTTCAAGGTGAGGGAGCCCACGGCTTCAACTTCAACCTCCTTCCCATTCGCGACATTAAGTCTTCTTGTACCCCTTAGGGTGTGGCTTATATGGAACCCCTGCAAAGAATTCACGACATGAACAGTCGCACCTGAGTTAATCCACCATGTAGATTCAGAAAAATCAACATATAGAGATTCATCTACAAGAGTGATCTCATCCTTACCCTTTTTATTCAGCCACTTAAGAAAACCTGGACAGTCCGCCTTGACATGATTTGGTTGCTTGCAAAAATTGCAAAGTCTTTCTCCAGCGGCATTTGTAAGATTTGCTGAAGTAGCCGTTGGAGGAGCGGAACGTGAACAACTTGCCTCGTTGCATTGCTTAGGCTTTTGAGGATTATTTTTCAAAAACTACTTTTTGTTGGGCACATTATTGTTATGAGCATGGTTCTCATGCTTCCTTTTCCTAGAATTAACATGGAAAACTTGATCTTTCTGTTCACTCTTAATTCTCTCTTCCTCCTGAACGCAATGTGCAATGAGTTCAGGTAGTTTCCATTTGATTTCAAGAGAATTATAGTTTATCTTGAATGGATTGAACTGTGAGGGTAGTGACCTAAAAACTAAGAGCACAAGAAGCTCTTCGCTCAAGTCACACTTCATGGTTTTAAGCTTTGCCGCGGCATTGCTCATGCTCAGAATATGCTCCCTCACATTTCCATTTCCTTCATATTTTGCAAGCAGCTTGTGCAAAAGCTCATCTGCATACACTTTCTTTGAGCCTTTAAATTATTCTTCTACCGATTTCAAATATTCGGCAGCACTTTCATTAGCGGGAATAGCCCCTTTAATCTCAGTGGAGATGGAGAAGTTCATAATTAGGAGTGCCATTCTGTTGGACCTCTCCCACTTCTCAACATAAGTGTCGTAGGCTTTCTTAAGCTCAGCATACCTAGTGGCATCCTTTTTAGGTTCCACTGGTTTACTTTCCATAAGTGCGAGGTCAACCTCATGCCATCCCAAGTGCAAAAGCAATGAGTCTTTCCAAGTTTGGAAGTTGTTTCCCGTGAGTGGTTCGATATTCTCGACACCACGGGGCCGGAAGCTGTCATGATTTCAAAATATCATAAGCAAAGGAAAAGAACATCATAATTAAATTAAATTGCACAAAAATTAACCTACGTTGGTTTGATCTATTTTCATGCAAAAAGTAACTCCAAATTATATCACCGTTGGGCAGAAAATAATAAGGAATTAATGGAGTGATTCAAAAATTTAAAACAATGTTGGTCTGTATTACAAAAATGATCACATTAATCTCATGTGTAATATCAATTTCCCAACATCAATAATTCATCATTTATTGATATTACCATGAGATGAACATAAATATGCCATAAGATGACACAAACATTAATTCATAAAAGTTTTCTAAGTAAAATTTCTCGTTGGTTCCATTTTATTCAGAAAACTAAAACGTAAATTTACAACATTATTTTTCTTGCAATTTTCTATTTATAGCAGTGCAAAAACATTCATAGAAAACCGTAATACATAAAGTACACTGAATAAATAGAAAATGCATAGAACTTTTATTTTAGCCCATCCACCCACGGCAGTCCGTTAAAATTCTATTCCCACGGCCATATAATCATTAAAGACAGGAAAAAAACATTTGCTGTTGGGCTGGGACAACCTGGGCAGAAGCCTGACCGAAAAACGGCCTATTAAGCGGCCGATGGCCTGTCCAGAGCCGCCCATCGATCTGGCCCGTTGGATCAAGCTGACGGCTCACATCGCTCCGGAACAGAGCAAAACCATGGAGTGGTCAAACCCTAGTCATAATCCCCATTTCCCCTGATCCAGCCGGAGTAGCGACGGAGAGAGGGCCGCGACGGCGGCCAAATCTCGCCAGCCATGGCGGCGCGGCAGCTGCCCTCGCTGGCGCAGCGTGCAGCGGATCTTGTCCCACGCACTGCTCCGGCGAGCGTGGCTCCAGCATCGCAGCCATGGCAACTCGAGCGGCTGACAGGAGGCATTTCGCCGGCTGCTGCCGGCGCAGGCGTTCGACGACGATGGTGGCGTGCAAGGCACGGAGGCCAGGCGACGCGAGCGCGCGTGAGCGCAGTAGCGGCAGCTACTGCTTCATTCCGCTCGCCGTCCCGAGGGGCGGCGGTGTTCCGGCCATTCCGTGCCCCAACGGCAGTGGACGTCGGTCCCGAAGGCCGGCATGCTCAACAAACGTAAGATCCAGCCCCTCCTTTGTTTAATTTCTTTCAATTTGAGACATGATTTTGACTTTCTAGGGTTCCAAAATTGGGGAATTTCTAGAGTTAGGGTTCGGCTGACTTTAACTTCGCCAGTTCAATCTAATTGCTAACAGGGACTAAAAGCAGTGTTAATTCACATATCTTGATGTAGAAGCATGGTATTGTTAGACTAACTGAATGGATTAATCATCATTATTGAATCATTAACACTAATCTCCTAGCAAATTAGATCTAAATCGAAACCACATAACCCTAGAGATTAAACATTGACTTCAACAGAGGGTAATCTAGCCTTAATCATGAACCATTATCCTTAACCTTAATTATTAGGTCGTAATCATGATCATCAAACTTAAACAGATCATCTTAGGGATCTAATCTAGGCTTAACCATGCTCAAGATACCATTGTTAGACAATTAATCCCGTAGGATCTACTTAACAGATCGTAAGCCAGACATTAGATCACCTAATTGCATCAATCAAAGAGATGGATTGGGTTCTTACCACCAATGGAAGCAGCCATTGGTGTCGATGATGCGAAGTCCTGTGCCTGCTCGATGCAGGCTTGATGTAGATGCTCGCTGCAGGTAGTGGCATCCCTCCGTCGTGCAACGCTCCCCCAGATCGGTTAGGGTTTTTTGGGATGTGGAGAGCAGGAGTAAACCGTATGAGAACTAGTCTGACATAGGTGCCGGCTGCTCCCCCATCTGTTTTTATTTGCGCTGGCGACAGGGGACCAAAACCACTTGTTGGTTAAGACTTAGGGTGCCCCCGATCAAGGAGCCTAAGTTGGGGTCGAGGGGAATGTACATTGGTTCGTTCCCCTTCCCTTACGTTAACTTATCTTCTGTTTTTCTTTTCTTTTCTTTTCTTTTCTGTTCAGCCTGTTGGGCCTTAGATCAATACCAACACACTAATGAGGGAGACAATAGATCAACATATATGATGATGGTCCAGAAGATTAGATCGTTACTTCGTCAGGATAATAGGGAGTTCATATTCAAGCATGTTAGGAGGGAGCAAAACATTGTTAGCCACTTTTTAGCAACTATGGTAGAATACAGAAGCGCAATGTAGTGTGGCTTCGGTCAGGACTGGACGAGGTACCTAACCTATATAATGCAGACTTGGCCGCCGCTTGATGAATTAATTCTCTTTTTCCTCACAAAAAAATGACTCAATTCTAGTTCTTCTCAATTTTATACACTTTCTTTTGACTTCTAGTATTTGTCTTTTGTTCGTTTCTGTTTTATTTTATTTTTCTATTTCGTTATTTTTTAGTTATGAGCTATTTTTAAATTCATGGTTTTTATTTTTATCTTCTCCTTTTTATCTTTTATCTTTTTTCCTTTCTTTCTTTGCTTACTTGTTTAAAATTCATGAACTTGTTTTCACTCTGTCAAATGTTTGCTTTGAATGTCGTGCAAATCCTGATTGTAGGTGTTAGTATCAAAACATGCAGATCTCGGGTAGGGGGTCCCGAACTGTGCGTCTAAGGATTGAAGGTAACAGGAGGCAGGGGACACGATGTTTACCCAGGTTCGGGCCCTCTTGATGGAGGTAATACCCTACTTCCTGCTTGATTGAATTTGATGAGTATAGGGGTTACAAGAGTTGATCTACCTCGAGATCGTAATGGATAAACCCTAGATGTCTAGCCTGTATGATTATGATTGCCTCTACGGACTAAACCCTCCAGTTTATATAGACACTGGAGGGGGCTAGGGTTGTACAGAGTCGGTTTACAGAGAAATGAATCTTCATATCCGCACGCCAAGCTTGCCTTCCACGCCAAGGAGAGTCCCATCCGAACACGGGGGAAAGTATTCTGTCTTGTATCTTCACGGCCCACTAGTCCGGCCCATGTCACATAGCCCGGACGCTCGAGGACCCCGTAATCTTGGACTCCCTCAGTAGCCCCCAAACCACTCTTCAATGACGATGTGTTCGGCGCACAGATTGTCTTCGGCATTGCAAGGCGGGTTCCTCCTCCGAACACTTCAAAGCATCTGAACCGAAGGGCTATATTCGGCCCTTACATCTTCGGTCTTGGTAAGGTGCACTCTTCGAACATCTCGGTTTTCATTAAATGTCATACCCTTCGGCTTCTGTGTTCCCATCGCCTCAGCTTCCATGTGGCAAATGAATACGAAGGGTCCAGGTGCTTTTACAGATAACCCCTTGACAACATACAGAAGGTGCCTATTTAAGGAGATTAGATCTCAGATGCCATTCCACACCAAGCAAACATCCTTCAAACTTGCCTCAAGAAACCACGCAATCATGGCCAGCACTCCCAGTTCTTACTCCCACCCCCACGGCCCTCAAAAAGGTGATTGGGAGAGCTGCTTTGTATCCCATGCCCAGCTGACCAAGCTCCAGGTGCAGGGCTACCTCCCTCCCGCGGATCTAGTCCCCGTTCGGGCGGGATTAACTTCCCTTACTGGCGAAGCCCTGGCAGAAAATTTCCCAAATCCTTTAGCAGGGGAGTGGGTGTGCTTCGTTTCCTTTCTCTTAAGAGGCGTTGGATTCCCAATCCATCCTTTCCTCTGAGGTCTCCTGGAGTACTATGGCCTCACACTTCACAATCTCACGCTGGGCTCTATTCTACACATCGCGGGCTTCATCACCCTCTGCAAGCTATTCCTAGGCTGTGCTACCTCTTGAGCACTGTGTTGGATTTCCCCGAAGAGGAGAGGATGATGCAGCAAAGTAGCGTAAGAATTTCCCTAAGTTTTTGAGAACCAAGGTATCAATCCAGTAGGAGGCTACGCTCAAGTCCCTTGTACCTACATAAAAACAATAGCTCAACGCAACCAACGCACTTAGGGGTTGTCAATCCTTTCACGGTCACTTAGGAAAGTGAGATCTGATAGAGATGATAAATAATATTTTTGGTATTTTTGGTATAGAAATGCAAAGTGAAAAGTAAAAGACAAAGTAAAAGCAAAGCAATAATAAAGTGATGGAGATTGATATGATGAGAAAGAGACCCGGGGGCCATAGGTTTCACTAGTGGCTTCTCTCAAGAGCATAAGTATTCTACGGTGGGTGAACAAATTACTGTTGAGCAATTGACAGAATTGAGCATAGTTATGAGAATATCTAGGCATGATCATGTATATAGGCATCACGTCCGAGACAAGTAGACCGACTCCTGCCTGCATCTACTACTATTACTCCACTCATCGACCGCTATCCAGCATGCATCTAGAGTATTAAGTTAAAAACAGAGTAACGCCTTAAGCAAGATGACATGATGTAGAGGGATAGTTTCATGCAATATGATAAAAACCCCATCTTGTTATCCTCGATGGCAACAATACAATATGTGCCTTGCTGCCCCTTCTGTCACTGGGAAAGGACACCGCAAGATCGAACCCAAAGCTAAGCACTTCTCCCATGGCAAGAACAACCAATCTAGTAGGCCAAACCAAACTTATAATTCGAAGAGATTGCAAAGATAACCAATCATACATAAAAGAATTCAGAGAAGATTAAAATATTATTCATAGATAGACTTGATCATAAACCCACAATTCATCGATCTCAACAAACACACCGCAAAAAGAAGATTACATCGAATAGATCTCCACAAGGGAGGGGGAGAACATTGTATTGAGATCCAAAAAGAGAGAAGAAGCCATCTAGGTACTAACTATGGACCCGTAGGTCTAAGGTGAACTACTCACACTTCATCGGAGAGGCTTGGATGATGATGTAGAAGCCCTCCATGATCGATTCCCCTTCCGGCGGAGCTCCGGAACAGGCCCCAAGATGGGATCTCGTTGATACAGAAAGTTGCGGCGGTGGAATTAGGTTTTTGGCTCCGTATGTGATTGTTTGGGGGTACGTAGGTATATATAGGAGGAAGAAGTACGTCGGTGGATCAACGGGGGGCCCACGAGGGTGGAGGGCATGCCTGGGGGGGGGGGGGGGCAGGCGCGCCCCCTACCTCGTGGCCTCCTATTAATTAGCTTGACGTAGGGTCCAAGTCTCCTGAGTTGTATTCGGTGAGAAAATCACGTTCCCGAAGGTTTCATTCCGTTTGGACTCCGTTTGATATTCCGTTTCTCCGAAACACTGAAATAGGCAAAAAACAGCAATTCTGGGCTGGGCCTTCGGTTAATAGGTTAGTCCCAAAAATAATATAAAATTGGAAAATAAAGCCCAATATAGTCCAAAACAGTAGATAATATAGCATGGAGCAATCAAAAATTATAGATACGTTGGAGACGTGTCAAGCATCCCCAAGCTTAATTCCTGCTTGTCCTCGAGTAGGTAAATGATAAAAACAGAATTTTTGATGCGGAGTGCTACTTGGCATAATTTCAATGTAAATCTTCTTAATTGTGGTATGAATATTCAGATCCAAAAGATTCAAGACAAAAGTTCATGTTGACATAAAAATAATAATACTTCAAGCATACTAACAAAGCAATTATGTCTTCTCAAAATAACATGGCCAAAGAAAGCTATCCCTACAAAATCATATAGTCTGGCTATGCTCTATCTTCACCACACAAAGTATTCAAATCATGCACAACCCCAATGACAAGCCAAGCAAGTGTTTCATACTTTTGACATTTTCAAAACTTTTTCGATCTTCACGCAATACATGAGCGTGAGCCATGGATATAGCACTATATGTGGAATAGAATGGTGGTTGTGGAGAAGACAAAAAGAGGGGAAGATAGTCTCACATCAACTAGGCGTATCAACGGGCTATGGAGATGCCCATCAATAGATATATATGTGAGTGAGTAGGGATTTCCATGCAACGGATGCACTAGAGCTATAAGTATATGAAAGCTCAACAAAAGAAACTAAGTGGGTGTGCATCCAACTTGCTTGCTCACGAAGACCTAGGGCATTTTGAGGAAGCCCATCATTGGAATATACAAGCCAAGTTCTATAATGAAAAATTCCCACTAGTATATGAAAGTGACAGAATGAGAGACTCTCTATCATGAAGATCATGGTGCTACTTTGAAGCACAAGTGTGGTAAAAGGATAGTAACATTGTCCCTTCTCTCTTTTTCTCTCATTTTTTGTTTGGGCCTTTTCTTTTTTATGACCTTTTTTTCGTCCGGAGTCTCATCCCGACTTGTGGGGGAATCATAGTCTCCATCATCCTTTCCTCACTTGGGACAATGCTCTAAAAATGATGATCATCACACTCTTTATTTTTCTTACAACTCAACAATTACAACTCAATTCTTAGAACAAAGTATGACTCTATATGAATGCCTCCGGCGGTGTACCGGGATATGCAATGAATCAAGAGCGACATGTATGAAAGAATTATGAACGGTGGCTTTGCCATAAATACGATGTCAACTACATGATCATGCTAGCAATATGACAACGATGGAGCGTGTCATAATAAACGGAACGGTGGAAAGTTGCATGGAAATAATATCTCGGAATGGCTATGGAAATGCCATGATAGGTAGATATGGTGGCTGTTTTGAGGAAGGTATATGGTGGGTGTACGATACGGGCGAAAGGTGCACGGTATTAGAGAGGCTAGCAATGGTGGAAGGAAATGCGTATAATCCATGGACTCAACATTAGTCATAAAAAACTCATATACTTATTGCAAAAACCTAGAAGTTATCAAAGCAAAGTATTACGCGCATGCTCCTAGGGGGATAGATTGGTAGGAAAAGACCATCGCTCGTCCCCGGCCGCCACTCATAAGGAAGACAATCAATAAATAAATCATGCTCCGACTTCATCACATAATGGTTCACCATACGTGCATGCTACGGGAATCACAAACTTTAACACAAGTATTTCTCAATTTCACAACTACTCAACTAGCATGACTCTAATATCACCATCTTCATATCTCAAAACAATTATCAAGCATCAATCTTTTCTTAGTATTCAACGCACTCAAAAGAAAGTCCTACAAATCTTGAATACCAAGCATATTATTATTAAGCAAATTTCCATGCTATTAAAGACTCTCAAAATAATCTAAGTGAAGCATGAGAGATCAATAGTTTCTATAAAACAAATCCACCACCGTGCTCTAAAAGATATAAGTGAAGCACTAGAGCAAAACTATAAAGCTCAAAAGATATAAGTGAAGCACATAGAGTATTCTATCAAATTCCAAATTATGTATGGCTCTATCAAAAGGTGTGTAAAGCAAGGATGATTGTGGTAGACCAACAAGCAAAGACTCAAATCATAAAAGACGCTCCAAGCAAAACACATATCATGCGGTGAATAAAAATATAGCTCCAAGTAAAGTTACTGATAGAAGTAGACGAAAGAGGGGATGCCTTCCGGGGCATCCCCAAGCTTTGGCTTTTAGGTGTCCTTAGATTATCTTGGGGGTGCCATGGGAATCCCCAAGTTTAGGATCTTGCCAATCCTTGTTCCATAATCCATCAAATCTTTACCCAAAACTTGAAAACTTCAAAACACAAAACTTAAAGTAGAAAATCTCGTGAGCTCCGTTTAGCAAAAGAAAATAAAAGATCACTTCAAGGTACTGTAATTAACTCATTATTTATTTATATTGGTGTTAAACCTACTGTATTCCAACTTCTCTATGGTTTATAAACTATTTTACTAGCCATAGATTCATCAAAATAAGCAAACAACACACGAAAAACAGAATCTGTCAAAAACAGAACAGTCTGTAGTAATATGTAGATAGAGCAAGATCTGGAACCCCAAAAATTCTAAAATAAATTTCTTGACGTGAGGAATTTATCTATTAATCATCTTCAGAAAGAATTAACTAAATAGCACTTTCCAAATAAAAATGAAAGCAGTTCTCGTGAGCGCTAAAGTTTCTGTTTTTTACAGCAAGTCCAACAAGACTTTCCCCAAGTCTTCCCAACGGTTCTACTTGGCACAAACACTAATTAAACACAAAAAACACAACCAAAACAGAGGATAGATAAATTATTTATTAATAAACAGGAGCAAAAAGCAAAGAATAAAAATAAAATTGGGTTGCCTCCCAACAAGCGCTATCGTTTAACGCCCCTAGCTAGGCATAACAAGCAAGAATAGATCTAGGTATTGCCATCTTTGGTAGGCAATCCATAAGTGGCTCTCATGATAGATTCATATGGAAATTTTATTTTCTTTCTAGGGAAGTGTTCCATGCCATTTTTTAATGGAAATTTAAATCTAATATTCCCTTCCTTCATATCAATAATTGCACCAATCGTTCTAAGGAAAGGTCTACTGAGAATAATAGGGCAAGAAGGATTGCAATCTATATCAAGAACGATAAAATCTACGGGCACATAATTCCTATTTGCAACAATAATAAAATCATTAATTCTTCTCATAGGTTTCTTAATAGTGGAATCCGCAAGATGCAAGTTTAGAGAGCAATCATCAAAATCACGGAAATCTAGCAAATCACACAAAGTTTTGGGAATAGTAGAGACACTAGCACCCAAATCACACAAAGCATAAAACTCATAATCTTTAATTTTAATTTTAATAGTTGGTTCCCACTCATCATAAAGTTTTCTAGGGATAGAAACTTTCAACTCAAGTTTTTCTTCATAAGATTGCATCAAGGCATCAATGATATGTTTAGTAAACGCTTTAGTTTGACTATAAGCATGAGGAGAATTTAGCATGGATTGCAACAAGGAAATACAATCAATGAAAGAGCAATTTTCATAGTTAAATTCCTTGAAATCCATAATAGTGGGTTTAGCAACATCTAGGGTTTTAATTTCTTCAATCTCACTTTTATCAAATTTAGCATCAAGATCAACAAATTCCGAATTCTTGGAACGCCTTCTAGGTAAAGGTGGATCATATTCAGTCCCATCATTATCAAGATTCATATTGCAAAACAGAGATTTAATAGGGGACACATCAATAACTTTTAGATCTTCATCATTATTTTCATAGGAAATAGAAGAACACGCTTTAATAAAGGCATCTTTCATAGCACGCGTCCTAGCGGTTCTTTCCTTGCACTCATCAATGGAAGTTCTCATGGCTTTGAGAGACTCATTGATATCATGCTTAGGAGGAATAGGTCTAAGCTTTAAAGAATCAACATCAAGAGAAATTCTATCAACGTTCCTAGCCAAATCATCAATCTTAAGCAATTTTTCTTCAATCATAGCATTAATATTCTTTTGCGGAGAAATAAATTCTTTAATATTAGATTCAAAATCAGAGGGCATCTTATTACAATTTACATAAGAGTTATTGTAGGAATTTACATAATTATTAGAAGGATTACTAGGATAAGGCCTAGGATTAAAATTCCCTCTATACGCGTTGTTACCAAAATTATTCCTACCAACAAAATTCACATCCATGGACTCATTATTATTCTCAATCAAAGTAGACAAAGGCATATCATTAGGATCAGAAGAAACACTCTTAGTAGCAAATAATTTCATAAGTTCATCCATCTTTCCACTCAAAACATTAATTTCTTCTATCGCATGCACTTTTTTATTAGTGGGTCTTTCAGTGTGCAATTGAGAATAATTAACCATAATATTATCTTGGAGTTTAGTAGCATCTACTAAAGTGATTTCCATAAAAGTGCCTCCCGCGGCCGAATCTAAAAGATTTCTAGAAGCAAAATTCAATCTGGCATAAATTTTTTGTATAATCATCCACAAATTCAAACCATGAGTAGGGCAATTACGTATCATTAATTTCATTCTCTCCCAAGCTTGTGCAACATGTTCATGATCAGGTTGCTTAAAATTCATAATATCGTTTCTAAGTGAGTTGATCTTAGCGGGAGGAAAATACTTAGAGATAAAAGCATCTTTGCACTTGTTCCATGAATCAATACTATTTTTAGGCAAAGATGAAAACCAAGCTTTAGCACGATCTCTAAGCGAAAAAGGAAATAGCTTCAATTTAACAATATCATTATCCACATCTTTCTTCTTTTGCATGTCACACAAATCAATGAAGCTATTAAGATGGGTAGAGACATCTTCACTAGCAAGGCTGCAAAATGGATCTTTCATGACAAGATTCAGCAGAGCAGCATTAATTTCACAAGATTCAGCATTGGTAAGAGGAGCAATCGGAGTGCTAATAAAATCATTATTGTTGGTATTGGTGAAGTCACACAATTTAGTATTATCTTGAGCCATCGCGACAAACAAGCAATCCAACACACGAGCAAACAAAGAGCAAACGGGCAAAAAGAGGCAAATAGAGAGGGAGGATAGAGAGAGAGGGCGAATAAAACGGCAAGGGTGAAGTGGGGGAGAGGAAAACGAGAGGCAAATGGCAAATAATGTAATGCGAGAGATAGGGATTGTGATGGGTACTTGGTATGTTGACTTTTGTGCAGACTCCCCGGCAACGGCGCCAGAAATTCTTCTTGCTACCTCTTGAGCACTGCGTTGGATTTCCTTGAAGAGGAGAGGATGATGCAGCAAAGTAGCGTAAGTATTTCCCTCAGTTTTTGAGAACCAAGGTATCAATCCAGTAGGAGGCTATGCTCAAGTCCCTTGTACCTACACAAAAACAATAGCTCAACGCAACCAACGCGCTTAGGGGTTGTCAATCCCTTCACGATCACTTACGAAAGTGAGATCTGATAGAGATGATAAATAATATTTTTGGTATTTTTGGTATAGAGATGCAAAGTGAAAAGTAAAATACAAAGTAAAAGCAAAGCAATAATAAAGTGATGGAGATTGATATGATGAGAAAGAGAACCGGGGGCCATAGGTTTCACTAGTGGCTTCTCTCAAGAGCATAAGTATTCTACGGTGGGTGAACAAATTACTGTTGAGCAATTGATAGAATTGAGCATAGTTATGAGAATATCTAGGTATGATCATGTATATAGGCATCACGTCCGAGACAAGTAGACCGACTCCTGCCTGCATCTACTACTATTACTCCACTCATCGACCGCTATCCAGCATGCATCTAGAGTATTAAGTTAAAAACAGAGTAACACCTTAAGCAAGATGACATGATGTAGAGGGATAGTTTCATGCAATATGATAAAAAACCCCATCTTGTTATCCTCGATGGCAACAATACAATATGTGCCTTGCTGCCCCATCTGTCACTGGGAAAGGACACCGCAAGATCGAACCCAAAGCTAAGCACTTCTCCCATGGCAAGAACAACCAATCTAGTAGGCCAAACCAAACTTATAATTCGAAGAGACTTGCAAAGATAACCAATCATACATAAAAGAATTCAGAGAAGATTCAAATATTATTCATAGATAGACTTGATCATAAACCCACAATTCATCGGTCTCAACAAACACACCGCAAAAAGAAGATTACATCGAATAGATCTCCACAAGAGAGGGGAAGAACATTGTATTGAGATCCAAAAAGAGAGAAGAAGCCATCTAGCTACTAACTATGGACCCGTAGGTCTGAGGTGAACTACTCACACTTCATCGGAGAGGCTTGCACTACTAGGAAAAGGCCTACTAATGGCGCACCAGTTTTGCCTACTAATGGCGCATCACTGGTGCACCATTACTAGCACGCCACTAGTAATTTTTACTAATGGCGCACCAGTGGTGCGCCATTAGTATCTGGTATACTAATGGCGCACCACCAAGTGCGCCATTAGTATATAACACCATGCGCCATTAGTGTGCCTACCAGGGGCCATATTTAACCATGTGCTTTGGCACACTAATGGCGCACTGCAGATAGATGAGCCATTAGTATACTTGGCATACTAATGGCGCACTCTGTCTTGATGCGCCATTAGTATCCTTTGGCATGCTAATGGCGCACTCTGTCTTGATGCGCCATTAGTATCCTTTGGCATACTAATGGCGCACCTTGTGGTGATGCGCCATTAGTATGAATATTTGGTTTTTTTACTTTTCTGATTTTTGCACAGGTTACAAAATATATTATTTGACAGAATATAGACAGTAGCACACAGCAACAGCAGATTCATCGAATACAACAGAAGATTAGTCTCCGAATACAATTCATCGTATTAGTCTCCGAATTCAAAAGACCGAACAAAGATAAAACATTACAAGTCTCGAGACCGCGAGTATCGAGTTTGTCTTCACATTACAAGTCGATATCAATCATCTAAACTACCATCACATAGAAGAGAGCTGCGGTCATCACGATGAGCATCATCGCGATCAAACTGGTCTTCATCCGGTTCCTCCAACGCTCCCTCCTCTCTCCCGCTAGATAGCGGGCGTATCTAGATTCGGCCTCCGCCCTAGTGGTGTACCCTTTGTAACTGTTACCGCTGAAACGGTGAACCTGTCTCCGACACTCCTCCCAGTCGTCGTAGACTCCGGGAACCTTACCCTTGTACACGACATACGACGGCATCTCTATGCACAAGCCAAACAACAGACAATACATACATAAGCAATATATAAGTATGCAACAAAAGGATCGGAAGAGAAAAGCAAGACATTAATAGCACGATTCATGGTCCTACTAATAAATAGCATCGATTACATGTAAGTTGAACGACTGTCCAAACCAAAGAGACATACAATTCATTAAAGTTTAATTACAACATGAGCCAATCAATGTTTCAGAACTACACATCACTACTTTCGACTCGACTCATGGACAGGAGCGTGGATGAAGCCGCCGTCTGTCGTGATGGTCATGAAATCGCGGGCATTGTCAGCCTGCATTTGTAGCATTCCGTCTATCTCAATGTTGTACGGTTGATATCCGAGGAAGAACTGCCCCGAGGTATGAAGGACATCTTGATGGATGATGTCCGCAAACTCCGACTGGATGCGAAAGAATTCTTGTCTGATGTCCGCGTCTTGGATTGCCGACAAGCTCGCGTCCCAATCTTTGAGATTATTTGGTAGAAGAAGGTGATGATGGTCCCTTACGATCGCCCACATGTGATGGGGGGCGTAGTAGGCATCCTTCTGACCGCCAGGCGGCTGCTTGATGCAGCAGAACATCGTATTGTGGGCGAACACGTGCTTGCCGTACTTACGAACTGCCCTGATGAAGGTGCCTCCAGATTTGGCGTAGCCAGGGAGAACATCATCAAGAACTTTCTTGATATTTGTGTAGTCTATCTTGGAGTTACGGTTCGGGTCAAAATACGTGGCCATGGAATATTTCGGGCTTAAGAGGATGAGTGTGCAATGTGTGTCACTGCACAGAACACGGAATGTTAGAAAAAAAGAACGATCGAAATCTAAGAAATCATATGTTACGGGGCGGTTAAGGGATGACTTACTCGGGAAAGTAAGCCACAAGGAAGTTATCCTTATCTGGGTTTGCCAGAATGACGTCTTCGAGGTGTGAACTCGCGACTTGGCGGTCCCTGGCACTGCTCAAGAGCTTGGCACGCATGTAGAAGGGGTCGACGATCACGATGTCCGGGCTCTTGTCTCTAATGATCCACATCTCCATACCAGCGAAAACAGCCAAACGAAGGTGTAGTGTAGCGGATGAAGGTTGAACATAGCAAAGATGTCATCAAACAGCAGGACGATCGTACCCCCGATGGCGCCATCCACAAAGCCCTTGCCCTCTGGCACCTTGGCCACGAAAACCGGGTATGCCACATCATTCTCTCTGAGACGCCGCTTCTCCAAAGAAAGAACACTGTCGTGCAGACTCCGCATAGCACTGGTTGCAGCATTGAGCATATTTGTCGGTAGCATCGCCCTACCCGCCACATGCACCCTCCTTGAGATATCCTTAGGTGAAGGTGGCCCGTCCTGAGCATGGATCGTACTCGGTGCCGGCTGGCTCGCACCGGTGCCCTTTTTAGTCGGCCGTTTCCGGCCCTTCTTCTTGATCTGCTATAATGGGACCGAGTTCTGCTCACAGACCGCCTTCTTGAGTGTGTTGGGGCTGATAATATTTGGCACCTCCGATATCTGATGCTCGGTGAAGGCAGCAGCTGGAGGCGTCTCCTGAGAACTGAACGCCAGACGACGCCTGTTGCAATTGGGTTTCTCCGCCGTACCAGCTATATCGCGGTCGTCTTGTTTGGGTTCTTGAGAAGGAGGCCCACAGAACTCGTCACCGTACCCATGTTCGGCAAAGTACTTATCGACGTTGGTAAATGTACCATCGTCGTTGTCGTCCGGATCCTGTGCCATATGCATGTCCGGATCCTGTGCCATAGGGATGTCCGACATGTCCGGTAGCGTTGCGGCATTCTTGCCATGGCTTGGCGCCGGCATGACTGGCGGTCTTATCTGTGGGGTGGTGTCCCCCGCCCCCAAACGAATCTGGCTCTTTGGCCAAAGCAGGGGCCAGCTTACACAGGCGCTGAGGGTCATCTCATCTTCTTCGTCAGCCCCAGCGGGTCGAATCGGAGGTAACAGCTCGTCGCAGCCTGGCAGCACCCGAACCACTTCAACCCTATACATTGTGGGTGGCATCGGATTACCGTGGAACATGGGGTTGCCCGGTTGAACGATTCTGCCCTTGGCGACATCGACCAACTCGCCGCCCACGAAGTGCAGGAGAGTGCAAGGAACATCGGCGGCGCCTTGCAAAAACATGTAGGGCGTCAGGGATGCCCAGTCAAAGGCAAGGAGATGAAGTCCTCGGCCGAGAGGCTTAGTTACCGTGATGCCGTCGAGCTCGGCTAATGTCGAGGCACCGCCAATGGCGGGCGTGCAACTGACGGAGGGGCTGCTTGCTGGCGAGGTGCCGACCGGCGTACACCCGGGTGCATTAAGCTCCAATGCCGGCGTCGGAGACACCAATACCGCCACCGCCGGAGACACCAATGGCACCACCGCCGTAGACAACAATACCGCCGCCGCCGGAGACACCAATGGCACCGCCTGTGCGTTGTGCGAGTTGCTGGCCGTGAAACTGGGAATCGGGGGTGGCCCCTGTTGGCCACCCGCAATCCACGTCGTTATCCCATGAATCAAGGTAGGCATAATGCCGATGAGCGTCGATCCCAGTTGTTGTTGCACTTGCTCTTGGACCATCTCCAGAATCCGCGCCACTTGCGCCTTGAGTGCTTCAACCTCGCGCGACTGGCTTTCCGAGCTGGTCTTTTTCTCCTTTCGCCCACCAGTGGTATAGTATGACGACCATTTTGTGGACAAGCCTTTGCCGGCCACACGACCAGCTAACGTTGGCTTACTGAGCTTATCCTTGTTTTTCATTATGTTCAACGCCCTATTCAAAGGGGTCTCGAAAGGGGAGCTCTGAGATGACCCCGCGCTACTGCTTTCTTTGTCCTGCGGAAGGAACGTGAACCATTTAGAAATATTGGGGATTAATTAGAATGCAACCATATGGAGCTAATTACGCGAGGGTGTATTCCTTACCAGAACAAGCTCAAGCTCCTTGGTCTTCGGATCCGTGGTAAGCTCCTTTGTTACCGGGTCCTCCTTGTACCGGGCCCTGAGAAAGTTCCTGGTCTGCTTGTCACTGTATTTCCCGAAGCGGGGCGGTAGGCCTTGCTCGGCACGCTCCGCGTCCTCCTTGTCCCATACAGGCTCCGCCACTCTGTAACCGCCGGGACCGAGTTGGTGGACCCCTATGTTCAACTGCCGCATTTCTTTCCCCCACTTACTTGATTCGGAGGTTGCGGGGCTCTCGCACTTGATCTTGAACTCCTTGTAGTCATCTTCGCTCATCAAAGGATATTTCGCCTTGATCTTCTCATAACTATCACCTTTGTCAATCATTGCCTTCACCGTGCTTTTCCAAGTAGACAGGGCCGTGCTCATCGTCGTGAGGGCGGCACCGTTCACTTTATTACCCGAGAGGCGTGTGTTTGCAAACTCATCAGGGAACTTGTATCGTTCGTGCAGCTTCGTGAAGAGGAGGCTACAAAAATTCCCTCGGTCCTTATGCCTTAGGTTCTCGGTGTTGATCGAGGCGGTGCTCCGGAGAATGCACCCGAGCTGAATCGAGTACCCCTTGACTACGTGTTTGGGCGCCGTCGGATGCCCATCGGAGTTCACTTCAGTAAATTCCTCCCTGATGGTGCCGAGCACGTTCGGGCGCCGGTCCTTCCATTGCCTCTTCGGTTGGCTGCCATCTGTGCGTGCGCCGCCATCATCAGTGGTGGCATCCGCGGCGCCATCATCAGTGGTGTCATCCCCGACGCCACTAGGGGTTGTGTAGTCAGGATCGGTGTCTTCCGCGGCGTCCTCATAGCGGTGAGGTTCTTCCTCCAACTCCTGGGACAGCTCCCAGAATTGCTTGTCGCCCGAACTGCCGGCCTCATCATTGTGGGCCATGTTTCGCTCTAAATAGGAAAAAAGTTTGGTCAAAAAGTTGGTTATTGTCAAGGAACAAGATCATGGTCTCATCATTTAGGGTTTGTCGACACCGAGGCATCCTAAAAGCTAAGCTTTTATCATTTAGGGTTTGTCGACACCGAGGCACCCTAAAAGCCTAAGCGTACATCATTTAGGTTCTCGTCGACACCGAGGCACCCTAAAAGCCAAGGTTTCATCATTTAGGGTTTGTCGACGCCGAGGCACCCTAAATGCTAAGTTTTCAGCATTTAGGGTTTATCGATGCCGAGGCACCCTAGGTTGGGCCTAATCACTTGGCACTAATTAGTTGGCTCTATTGCCACCTATGTTGGGTTTATCATCTAGGGTTTATCGATGCTGAGGAGAATTTCTAAGTTGGGCCTAATCACTTGGCTCTATTGCCACCTATGGTTTAATGCAGCAAGAATAAAGGGGCAGTTGATTCTACTTAATTAAGTGCTAAGATACCCCGGCCCATGCATTAGTAGCAAGTACCTCATATGTCCGATTTTTAGCAAAGTCATGCTAAAATTCACGGAAAATTTCAGCATGACCTTTGCTGAAAATAGGACATATGGAGCACCCGAATTTGCCGGAACGGAAGTTAATCGACATTCCGGAAAACTCAAGGGCCTCTCGGGGTACCTGCAAAATCATCACGACACGAAGGGCCTCTCAAGGGCCTCAAGCAGCAGCGGCGTCTCCCAGGACCCCATTTTTTTGCTAAATTTCTTTGAGCAACAATCAGAGCAGAAAATTCAGCATATTTCTATACAACAGCACTGTAAAGATGAGGAACAGTTCTATAGCAGCCCATTTATATACAATGGCATCTTTGGTCATACCAATTTCTGAAACAATTCAAATCTGAACTGTATCTTTGGTCATACAAATCTCTGAAACTATACAAATCTGAAATATATATGTTTGATCATCATCTTTGCATGTCTTTCTCAATGTGATCACAAGTAATTCAGAGGCATCACAAGTAATTCAGAGCATCACAAGGCATTAGTAGTTCAGTACATGAACAAGTTTTACAAAGCACATCAATATGTTACAGCAAACAAAAGTTTTGAAATTTGTTTCCCTAACTAAATTAACTGAATTTTTAGTAACCAAATAAACTGAATTTTCAAAACTGCAAGAAGCCATTTAAAAAAAAATCCTCTCATCTCATATGAGGAGTGTTAATCCTAAGACTAATAGTTTGTTGTGCAGTACAGCTACAGTGATGCCCTGTCCATTTGTCCCTCCCCAACTAGATACTAGAGTAGCACTGTTGATGCCTTGTTCTTGCTGAACTTTATGACAGTATATACAACAACTTATCCTAAATGTGGCTAGAACTGCAGATTTACAAATTAAAGGACACAAACTCAAGCAAGCTTCCTGAACAATACCCTGACAGAAAACATAGGACAAGCAATGAATTTCTATAACCAGTAAGAACAAGGGGATGATTTTAGCAAGTTAAGTGCAGCTCTAGCACCCTGTGCATGAAATGTATCATGTATCAAACCATCAATTAGCTGCTGAAAAACATAAATGTACCATGTGAACATATAATACCTTCACGAGCGAACTCAATGAGTGTGAACCAACAGAGTGTGGGTCACCACAGATTGTGTAGTCAAAAACCTTCAGGACAGAGTGAAAATAGTTACAATATGCTTGCAAGTAATTTGAGGAGGGAACTACACTACACTACATACCCCAATTTGAGAAGAGCGGGAACTACAGTACACAGCACTACACTACATGGTCACTACTACTCCAATTTGGAAATAATACTCCAGGCTGCCAAAGTATAGCACAGGAGCAACGATATTAAACCTAGTAGCACTACTGAACCTAATTGAACCTAGGAAATACTCCAACTGAATGCTGGACCATGCATGTTCTCACTACTAAACCCCAAGAGAAAAACTCAGTAACAAATGGAGTAACAGATTAACAAATAACAGTACACAAGAACTAAACTTTGGTTAACTGAATGCATTAGCTACTAAGCTGTCCAGATTAACAAACTACAGTGCACAAATCTCCTGTCATCATCAGTAACAAAATTCAGATTAACAGATTACTTCCATATGTCAATTTACAGTGTACAAACTTTACTGTTATCATCATCAGTAACAAAATTCAGACATTACAGGTGGAGTTGGGGGGTGAAGTAGTCATAGTAGAAGGCGTTGCAGGTGTTTATCTGCGGCCATCACGAATCCATTCATCATTACCCAGGGAACAGAGACTGATAAATTTGTCAATTTTAGAAGAAAAGGAATGAATTACTAGCATGGCATCTCCATTATCCATTGTCTTTCTATCTAAACCTAGGAACACAGTCATTACTGTCTGTCTAAACCTAGGAACCTAGGAACCTAGGAACACAGGAGAGGGAGGAAGGAGGAAGGAGGAGAGGTACCTGGGCGGGAGGACGGCGACAGCGGCTGGAGGACGGCGTCGTCGACGAACTCGAGGGCGGGGGCACCAGATGCTCCTCTCGTTGATGGGGGTTGGTGAGGAGCAGGTGGACGGCGTCGTGGTTGGCAAGGCGGCGTTGCCTCCGAGGAGGTGGTTGGTGCCTTGGCGGGCGGCGGTGGCGGAGGCCTGGAGGATGGAGGGACCGAGAGGGAGAGATGGAATCGGGGGCACGGGGGCGCGGGGGCGGCGGGGGAGGAGTCCGGCGGGGGTGGGGGCGCGGGGGCGGCGGGGGTGGGGGCGCAGGGGCGCGGGGGCGGCGGGGGTGGAGTCTGGTGAGGGTCGGGGCAGCGCACGGGTGGATCTGGTGGCGAGGGAGAGAGGGTCGAAGGGGATCTGGCGAGGGAGAGGGAGATAGCTAGGGGAAAGCTTACTAATGGCGCACCACACCTCGGTGCGCCATTAGAAATATTTTTTAGATAGCAATGGCGCACCCCGCAGCGGTGCGCCATTAGAAATCTTTTTTTAGATAGCAATGGCGCATCCCGCAGCGGTGCGCCATTAGAAATCTTTTTTTTAGATAGCAATGGCGCACCCCGCAGCGGTGCGCCATTAGAATTTTTTTATTACAGTTCGAGCATAGGTTATATTGCACCTAACCCAATCCACATCAGAACCCGCCCACTAGCCCGACTGGTCAGCACGCAGCACACACACCAGGAGCTCCTGGGTTCGATTCCCAGGCTCCACAATTTTTTTTTGCATTTTAAATGCTGTTTGATATTTATTTGTGTTTAAATATGTTCAAACTTTTTTAAATCATAACAGTAATATTTTTTTATAAAAACAGTAATAATTTTTTAAAAAATATATTCAAATTTGTTACTTGAAAATATCATCGGCGGCGGCGGTGGAGCGGGGGAGGGTGCGGGGGGTGCCCGTTGGCGGCGGTGGAGCGGGGGAGGGTGCGGGGGGGCGGGTGCTCGTCGGCGGCGGTGGAGGGGGATCGAGATCGAGTGTCCTCATGAATTCAAAAAGTGTCCGTGAAATTTAAAAATATTCATGATATCAAAAAGTGCCCATGAAATACAATCGAGAAATGAAGACTACGATTTAAATACAATCGATCTTAGCTAGCTATCTGTTCACAATCTTCTTGCCCTTCTTTTTCGCAAATGGAGTTCTTCTGTGGAACGGACGTCCTTTAGGTAGGGTGGTCCTGCTTCTTCTTGTGGTGTGTGCTGCTACTTCATCATCGTCGTCATGTTCGATCTTCGGGTCGCCATACTTGTCGAAGTCTTGCTCATTGGCTACTCCATCCATTCCGATGATCTTCCTTTTGCCTCTCCTCACGACAACATGACTGGGCTTTGATGGGTCGGTAATGAAGAAGCATTGGTCCACTTGGGAAGCCAGTACCCATGGCTCATTTTTCGCGGTGACGTTTGTGCCCGCTGTCTTGGATTTGGCTTCGGGATAACCATGGTGGTGAAATACAGGTCTTCTTTTAGGACGCTCTTGGCCCATCTGACACGGAACATCGGGACCTTCTCTCCAGCGTAGCTCAGCTCCCAGATCTCCTCGATCCTTTCGTAGTATCTGTCCTTGTCGTTACCGGTGTAGGATTCCATCGTTACCCCGGAGTTCTGATAACCATCGCTCTTCATGTCCTTGTTCTCGGTGTAGAATGTGTAGCCGTTGATATCGTACGCCTCATAGGTCATCAGGTTGTGCTTGGCACCCTGTGACAAGGCGAATATGAGTTGTTCTTCCGCGGAAGAATCCTCATGTAAAGGGTACGACAGAAGCTTTTGCTTGAACCAACGCTTGAAACATGAGTTGTGCTCTTTGATTATATCTCCGTCCGTCCTCTGTTGGCCTCAGTCATTGTACGTCTTCTCAATAAAGGTTTTGTGCTCTACCACCCAGGGATCGACCACGTCTATGTGTTGTAGTGCGACTAGGTTTGCTCTTTCAAAGTCGGCGAGTCGACCCTCGAAGTCGACATGCATTTCGCGGCGACCCTCACGGTGACCCCATCCAGCGAGCCTGCCAAGGTGCCTGTTGACGGGCAGACCAACGGGGTTCTCGATGCCTAGATAATTCGTGCAGTAGGAGATGCACTCTTCGGTCAGAAAGCCCCTGGCTATACTTCCCTCTGGACGTGACATGTTGCGAACGTATCCTTTGATGACACCATTCATCCTTTCGAACGGCATCATGCTGTGCAGGAACGTCAGCCTGAGTTGGATGATATCCTCCATGATATGGACCAGCAGATGCACCATAACGTCGAAGAATGCGGGCGGGAAGTACATCTCAAGCTCGCATAGTATCACCACGATCTCTTCCTGTAGCCTTCTGAGTTGCCTCACGCCAATCGACTTCCGAGAGATGACATCGAAAAAGTTGCATAGGCCAAATAGCGTTTCACGGACGTGCGCGTCCATGATCCCACGGATTGCAACTAGAAGTATCTGCGTCATCAGCACGTGACAGTCGTGAGACTTCATCCCGCTGAACTTCTGCTTCGCTGGGTCTAGGTATCTGCTTATCTTCCCCGCGTAACCGTAAGGAAGTTTTACTCCTACGAGGCAGGTGAAAAACTGCTCGATCTCCTCTTGACTTAGAGTGAAGCACGCGGGAGGGTAGTCACTTCCGGTCTTCTTGGCCTTTTTGCCTTTGCGACGAGTTTCTGTGTCCTGCTTCACCTCATCATCATCATCATCATCATCATCATCATTAGCGCGAAGCTCCTGCCTGATGCCCATTGATTTCAAGTCTGCCCTTGCTTTCGGCCCATCTTTGGTCCTCTCTGGCATGTTGAGCAGGGTACCAAGCAGACTCTCGCACAGGTTCTTCGTGATATGCATGGCATCAAGGCTGTGAGGCACACGGTGGATATTCCAGTATGGCAAGTCCCAAAAAATAGACCTCGTTTTCCATACCTTCAGCAGCGTCTTTGGTGCCTTTCGCTTCTTTCCCGGCTCTGGCGCCTTTTGCTTCTTTCCCGGCATTGGGCAATCTTTCCTATTTTTCAACAGCTTGTCTATTTCCTCGCCGCTCCTCGTACGTGGGCGTTTTCGGGGTTCGGTTTCACCATCGAACAGATCCTTGCGTTTCCTCCACGGGTCATCATTGCGAAGCCACCTTCGATGTCCCATGAACACAGTTTTCGAAGACCCGTGATCTCTATCTAGCTGGCGATACATTGTGTCATCCATGCACCTTACGCATCCAGAAAATCCGTGGACTACCTGCCCCGCGAGATATCCATAACTGAGATAGTCGTGCACCGTCGTGAGCAGTGCGGCTCTCATAGGGAGATATTCTTTCTCTGCGGCGTCCCATGTATTGGCTGGCGTTTTCCATAGCGTGTCTAGCTCCTCTTTCAGCAGCCCCAGATACAGATTGATGTCGTTCCCTGGTTGTTTCGTCCCTTCAATCAGCATACTCATGTGAATGTACTTCCTCTTCATGCACAACCAGGGGGAAGGTTGTACATCCACACAAACACAGGCCAGGTGCTATGTGTGCTTATCTAGCTGCCAAACGGATTGACTCCATCGGTGCTCGCGCCCAGCACGATGTTCCTTGGATCCTTCCCAAATTCAGGGTATTCGAAGTTCAACACTTGCCGCTGGCTCGCATCCTTAGGGTGACTCAGCATCTTGTCTTTTTTATTTATCTCCGGATCATTTCCGTCATCTTCCCGCTTCTGCTCCTCCCTATCTGCGTGCCAACGCAGGAGCTTTGCTACCTTAGGGTCCGCGAAATACCGCTGCAGACGAGGAGTGATCGGAAAGTACCACACCGATTTTCGAGGAGCTTTCTTCCTCTTCTTGTATCGAGTGACGCCGCACATCGGACATATGGTAGACTCCGCGTGCTCGTCCCGATAAATGATGCAATTGTTCATGCACACATGGTATTTCACATGCGGTAAATCCAGAGGACACACGATTTTCTTCGCCTCCTCGAAACTGGTCGGGCACTTGTTCCCCTTGGGAAGACATTCGTGCCAGAATGACATGTTCTCGTCGAAGCATGCGCCGGTCATTTTGTGTTTTACCTTCATCTCCAGAGCCATGAGTGTTACTTTCAGGCGGGTATCCTCGGGCCTGCATCCTTCATACAATGGAGTAACCGCGTCTATCTCTAGTTGATCCAGCTTGGCTTTCTCTCGGGCGGCAGCTCTTGCGTTATCCGTCTGCTTGAGAAGAAGCTCTTGAATATGAGGGTCCTGCACCCAGCCTCCATCATCGTCTGCTCCAGCATCTTCATCTTCATGATCATGCCCTTCGTCTTGATTTTCCTCATCATCATGTACGACATCTTCTACATGATGACTGTGTACAGCATCACCGTCATGATCATGTCCTGGAGATTCTTCGTCTTCTCGCCCACCCTCGCCGTGGTGGTACTTGTCTTGTTGCCCTTCCTCGTTTCTTGCCCGGCCCCCATGGACGACTTCATAGTCATCTTCATCACCTTGCCACCGATAGCCATCCATGAAACCACGCAAGAGCAGGTGGTCCCGCACCTGCCCGGAATCCGGGTCCGCAATAAGGCTCTTTAGCTTGCATCTTCGACACAGACATCTTATCTCCATCTCGTTCTTTTGAAGCATCTCGGCCTTCGCGGAGCTCAAAAACCTATTCACGATGCCTTCGGTCATCGTGCAGACCATGGTTGCCTGCGGGGTAGAGCAAAACGATATTTTAGAACCAAGAAAAAAATTTGGCATGACCTTCCCTAAAAATAGGACCAAAAAGAATGCATAGTGCCAAAATTCTCGCCGAAACGGAAATGAATCAACATTCCGGCAAAATATTGGCAACTATCGCATTTCAAATACCGGTACCTGCAAACACAAACATATATGCAACACCACAAACATACATAGATCTAGCTAGGCCACAAAAAGTGCATGTGCACATTGTTAGAGCGAGCTAGGGAGAAAAAAAGTAGATCTACATCATGAAGATAGCTTTCCCCTTACTTACCTATCAAAAAAAGGTAATTTCACCACTTAATTTTGATGAATCTTTGGTGGAAATGAGGTGAGGAGGAGGAGGCAGCCGAAAGCTTGGAGAAGGAGGTGGAGGGAATGAAGTGGGGAAAGTGAGTGGGTAGGTGTGGGGCTGTCCAAAATATCTTGTTGGGGTCCCAGGTTACTAATGGCGCACCACCTGCACATGCGCCATTAGTAACCCCGGTTACTAATGGTGCACCTGCAGGTGGTGCGCCATTAGTAGTTTTGCAGAAAAGTAAAAAATATATATATACTAATGGCGCACTTTTACAGGGTGCGCCATTAGTAGTTTAAACTACTAATGACGCACGATGAGGCGGTGCGCCATTAGTAGTTTTGCAAAAAAAAAGAATAAAAAAAATTCAGTACTGGCGCACTCCTTGTCTGGTGCGCCATTACTAGTTAGAACTAGTAATGGCGCACCAGACATAGGATGCGCCATTAGTATGTATGTAAAAATAAAAAAAATTATCACTAGTGGCGCACCTGTTTTCTGGTGCGCCATTAGTATCTTCCACACTAATGGCGCATCACCAACTGGTGCGCCATTAGTATATAGTAGCGGCGCACTACTTCCCTGGTGCGCCATTAGTGTCAATCCTATCTATAGCCCTTTTCCTAGTAGTGTTGGATGATGATGTAGAAGCCCTCCGTGATCGATTCCCCTTTCGGCGGAGCTCCGGAACAGGCCCCAAGATGGGATCTCGTGGATACAGAAAGTTGCGGCGGTGGAATTAGGTTTTTGGCTCCATATCTGATTGTTTGGGGGTACGTAGGTATATATAGGAGGAAGAAGTACGTCGGTGGAGCTACGGGGGGCCCACGAGGGTGGAGGGCGCGCCTGGGGGGGGGGGGGGGTAGGCGCACCCCCTACCTCGTGGCCTCCTGTTAATTGGCTTGACATAGGGTCCAAGTCTCCTGAGTTGTATTCGGTGAGAAAATCACGTTCCCAAAGGTTTCATTCCGTTTGGACTCTGTTCGATATTCTGTTTCTCTGAAACACTGAAATAGGCAAAAAACAACAATTCTGGGATGGGCCTCCGGTTAATAGGTTAGTCCCAAAAATAATATAAAAGTGGAAAATAAAGCCCAATATAGTCCAAAACAGTAGATAGCATAGCATGGAGCAATCAAAAATTATAGATACGTTGGAGACGTATCAGGCTGCGAGGCCCATTTCGAGCTATGGAGGAAGCTCTTCTGCCTCGTCCCTCGCTCCCAAAAGGGATCCATATTCAAGGTAGGCGGCGCCGAAGTATGTCGCATAGCCGAGACGGGATACCTATCCGGCACTCCGAAGAAGGCATCCGAAGAGTGGCCCTCGAAGTGGTTTTATATAGAAGACGTCGCTCTCTCGGACCCAACCCGGCGTGGCCTACCGGAATTCTCCAATGCCCCGTTAACGAAGCGCCACAGCTGGCGTCCCGGAAGCCTCGAGGCGGTAGACAGTGTGGAGCTTAAGATGCTGATGGACAAGATAAAAATACTCGCCCAATCTGGACTGTCCATAATTGAGGTCATGGCGATTTCCATAATGCGAGGTGTTCAGCCACTCCAATCCAGAGGACTTCCGATGTGGAATTTTAATGGGGAGGATGATACATCTCGCTACGGGCGCAAGGGCCCAGACAACTTCACCGCCCTGGCCGCCATGTTGGCTGATCTTTACAAAGGGGAGAAAGAAGAATTCACTCGCCTCAAGTGCCGAGATGGCTTTTCCATGTACAACCCCCTAGCTGGGTAAGCTCTCAATCCAGGAGCTCACTTAATCTTCTTCCTGAGCCGCAATCAGTCAAACTTAACCCGACCATTTTCAACAGGAATGGAGGAAGGCCACCGCGGGGATTTATAGCCCCGCTCCGCAGCCGGAGGACCACATTCGAGACCTGGATCCCGGATTCGAGGAGGATCCGGATATATTCGTGGAGCTCAAGGAGGGAGTCTTCTATCAGGCGAGCTACGACGGCTGTCGGTGTCAAAACTGGCGGATCTCGGGTAGGGGGTCCCGAGCTGTGCGTCTAGGATCGATGGTAACAGGAGACGGGGGACACGATGTTTACCCAGGTTCGGGCCCTCTCTATGGAGGTAATACCCTACTTTCTGCTTGATTGATCTTGATGAGTATGAGTGTTACAAGAGTTGATCTACCACGAGATCATAATGGCTAAACCCTAGAAGTCTAGCCTATGAGTATATGGTAACGAATCTGTCCTATCCAGACTATTCTCTCCGGTTTATATAGACACCAGAGAGATCTAGAGTTACATGAGGTCGGTTACATAAGAGGGAATCTTCATAGTCGGTCGCTTAGCTTGCCTCCCACGCCAAGGAGAGCCCAATCCGGACACGGGTATAGTCTTTGGTTTTCGTGTCTTCACAGCCCATCAGTCCGGCCCATGGATAACAGGCCGGACGCCCGAGGACCCCTTAGTCCAGGACTCCTTCAGTAGCCCCCGAACCAGGCTTCAATGATGATATGTTCGGCGCTCGGATTGTCTTTGACATTGCAAGGCGGGTTCCCTTCTTTAAGTAATGTTGACTCAATATCGTTCCCCTCGGCTTCTGCGTGCTAATAACTTCATCTTCCACGTGTCGAGCGAATGCGGAAAGTCAGGGCATTTTTGCAAACAACACCTCGTCCACACAAGGCAGAACGCCTATTTAATGAAATTGGATCTTAGATCCAGGCGATATCGTGCCGAGAAAATCCCCAGAAACTGCCAGGAGAAGCCATTCCAACATGGCTAGCATTCCCAATTCTTCCTCCCGCTCCAGCCCAAAGAGAAGCGAGTGGGAGAAGTGTTCTGTGAATAATAGTCAGCTAGCAAAGCTGCAAACACAGGGATTTCTTCCTCCCGCAGATCTGGTCCTGATACGTCTCTGCCGTATCTACTTTTCCAAACACTTTTCCCCTTGTTTTGGACTCTAATTTGTGTGATTTGAGTGGAACTAACCCGGACTGACGCCTGTCGGATTTCGGGTTCCGCTAGACCCTTGAGGTTCGAACACTGGGGTGCGCGCGGAGATTTCGCCTCCTACCTACCTGCACCCCTCCGCCACGCTAAGATCTAAGCTATGGAAAGAACAACACAAGAGACACAGGGTCTATACTGGTTCGGGCCACCGTTGTGGTGTAATACCCTACTCCAGTGTGTGGTGTGGTGGATTGCCTCTTGGGCTGATGACGATGAACAATACAAGGAAGAACAGCCTCACGAGGGTCTGTTCTTGGCTGGGGGGATGAACTGCTGGGAGGAGTTCAGTCACCCTTCTCTCTCTCTCTCTCTTCTCGATTGTCCCCTCTCCACCTCTTGTGGGAGGCTGGTCCTATTTATAGAGGCCCTGGTCCTCTTCCCAAATATCGAGCGGGAAGGGAGCCAACAATGGCGGGCTAATTTGAAGGGGGACAGCTAGTACCAGCTATCCTGACAAAAGTGGTCTTCGCCTGCACAAAGTTCTGGTGGTGACGCCGTCTTGGGCTCCACAATGACCTCCTTCTTGCAGTCCTCCTGGTCTTGGTCTTGTTGCACCGAAATGGCAACCTTTGCCTAATGCCTCGGTACTCCGCGGCTGCGCTTGCCCCCTTTGCACCAAAGGGGAAAGGAGGACACTGCGCGGGCTGGCACCTACCTGGCGCCCTTGGTCGTCATGGCTTGCATCACGGGCACCTCGTGTGGTACCCCGCCTTGATCTCTCCGCCTCCTCGCGAGCCAGCCTGATGAGGTCGTGCCTGAGGAAGCTCCGCGTCGTCCGCCTCGGGAGGCTTGGCCCCTCGCGAGGGTCTTGGGTTTGTGTTGGTGAAGATGGGCCATGCAGGGCCCCCCTTTGAGCCACGCCGCAGGCCGCAGGCAGGCAAGTCTGGGGACCCCCGTTCCCAGAACGCTGACAGTAGCCCCCGGGCCCAAGGCGCGCCCGTACTTGGCCGTGCAGGGAGGCGGAAGGGCAAGAGCGAAGCGCCGCGGGCCCTAACAACCTGCGGCTTTGGGCGCCGCGTGGCGGTTGATTGGACGTGGGTGCCTTAGAAACCGCGCGAGTTGATAAAGGAGCGGCATCCACCTAGGCTTTGCTTCTTGCTTTCCCCGGTTGCTGCTCAGATCCCCTTTCTTGCGCCTCTTCTTCCTTCCTCCAAAATTTCCAGATCTACTCCGACCGTGTGACCTAGGAAGCCATGGCGCCTCGTCAGCCCCCGGCCGTAGCTTGGTACTCGTCTGCCCTGGACTCGCCGAACGTGTCAGCGGCGAGCCTTGCCCGGTTGCGCCGGATGGCGACGGTGCGGGGCATCAACGGGGCAAAGGTGTTCAAGGTCGGCTCCGCCACCCCTGAGGGTCAAGGGAGCACCTTCTATCCGTTCTTCGTAAGTGCCATTGCTGCTGGCCTGGTGCCTCCCTTCTCCGAGTTCTTCTTCTCTGTCCTCCGCCATTATAAGCTACAGGCTCTGCATCTCCACCCCAACTCCGTCCTTCTCCTGGCAATCTTCGCCTATTACTGCGAGACTCACGTAGGGGTGCAGCCCTTAGTGGCCTTGCTGCGCCACTACTTCTACCTCCAGACCTCTCGCGGTCCTGCTTCCGCGTGCGCGAGCTTCATCGCGTACGGTGGCGCCATTGCCATTTTGAACCCCGGGAAAAGGATTGAGGGCTTCAGGAGCAAGTGGGTCTTGGTGGATGCTGGGCGCATCCACCCTCGGCTGATCTTGCCTACGGAGCAGCCCACGAGCTCCAGCGATTGGGGTCGAGCGAAGCTCGCGGACCCCCGCGCGAAGCTGGTGTTGACGAAGATGGATGCGGATCTGAGGCTTGACGTCCGCATCTCTTGGATAGGCTGGCGCCCGCAGCAAAGAAGTCGAAGGGAGCTCCTGAGGTTCCATCCGTGGCAGCGCCTCTGCCCGCAAAGGAGGGTGACCGCGACGCACATGCTTCTCCTGCCCGGTCGTCCTCGCGAGGCCTGGCTGAGCCGGCTGGGGCGAGCTCAGCCCCCACGGCCCAAGTGACTCCCGAGGTGTCCTTGCCTGCCGCCGCCACTACAGCCGTTGGGGCACGGCAGACCCCGCCTCAGGATGTTGTGGCCGCGCTGCTGCCTTCTCCTCCTACTCCACCAGCTGCTGTCTCTCCGACTCCTTCTGCCATTCTGGATCGTGCTGTTGCTGAGCTGGACCGACTGCGGCAGGATCTTCTTGGCGCCGACCCTCGCTTGGTGGCCGGACGCTTGGAGCTGGCTTCAGGATGGGTTCACTCCGACGCTTCGATTCAGGCGGCGCTGGTCCAGGCCTCGACGACTTGCGACGAGGAGAAGCAGGTCGTCCTTGAGGCGAAGGCTGCTCGTGACGCAGCCCTGGGGGAGGTGGTCGACGTCCGTGGTCGTTGCAAGGCGCTGGAGGACGAGCTGCAAGGCCTGCGTGACCAGCTCGCGAAAGAGGTCCGCCTTCGCCAAGAGCAGGAAGAAGGCGTGAAGGCTCGCGAGGCGGCCGTCAAGGAGAGGGAGGTCAAGCTCAGGAAATGCCGTGACCGCCTAGGCGCGCTGGAGCAGGAGTTGGGGGCGAGGAAGGCCGAGCTGGACGACAAGGCCCTGGTTCTTGCCGAGGACCGCGTGGCCTTCACGGAGATGGAGGCGAAGGCTCGCTCCTCGCTGAGGACACTTTACGACAGCGGCCTGGAGAGCCCGCTGGCTAGCGCCGAGGACGGCCCCACCAAGCTGCTTCCCTTCCTGGTTCGCGCTCTTGAAGATGTCGCCCTTGGCCTTGGCCCCACGGCCGAGGCCGAGGCGCGTGTCCTGTCTTCTGCAGCACTGACGCGGGTCCTCACCCACATCTACCTTCGCGATCCCGGCGTCGACCTCGACGGCCTGCTGGAGCCAGTAAGCGGCGAGCGTGCCGCTGCCGAGGCCGTGAAGGGTCGCACGGAGGCTCTGCTGGGGAAGTTCCGGACCTTCAGCACCAAGCCAAAGCAAGGCGCTACCGACCCCACTGCTCCATGAGGCGAACCCACTCCGCGCTGCTCCACCGCTGACAAGTGACTCCGCTGTGGCTCCTGTCCTGCCTTTAATTCCTGCACATGTATCATGCCTCGGGGAGGCGTTTAAACTTGCGTTTGGCATTGAGATAACAGTGTGGACTGTAATATTTGCTTTTGAATTCCTTGAAATTGGCGCTTTTCCTTCCTACTTGCTTATGTTCTACGCCGGCAGAGCCCGGCCCCGCGCATGCCTCACCCAGCGTTGGTCCCGACCGGAAACCAGGACAGGGCCAAGGAGTGAGGGGCTACGTGACAAGTTAGGCTCCTGAGTCGCGATGCTCAGGAGTCCCCCTTGGCGCACGAACAGCAAGTAGGGAGGTGTGATGTGGGTGGATCTACCGTTCTACGTCTGCAGAGCCCGGCCGCGCGCATACCTCAACCGCCGTTAGCCTTTCGGAACTAAGGAGTGAGGGGCTACGTGACCAGTTAGGCTCCTGAGTCGCGATGCTCAGGAGCCCCCCTTGACGCTCAAACGGGCTTCGTACCTTGGCTCCGCTCGGGGAGAGACGCATGACAAACCAGGCCCGGGGGGACCTGGCTGGGCGGCGTGCGTCTGGGTGTGACCCAGGCGCAGCCCCTGTGCCCAGCCTCCTCGCGCGGCACTCACAAGGGGAGGCGTTACGATGAGGCTAGACACTAAGCTCTGGGCTCCCTGAGGTTGATGCGGCCCGGGGGCCACTCTCAGTTGTTTATCACCAGCGCGGAGCATAGCGCTTCCGTATGTGTACGGGCATAGCCACTCCTCGGTAGTGTCGTCAGCCAGCGCGGAGCATGGTGCTTCCACTGGTACGTGGGAGGGGGCCCCCCTCCGGGTGGAGCCCCCGGGGCGTGTACAGCCCCGCCCTGACACGTGGCTGGCACGGTAGGGCCTGGCAAGGTGTATCTGGGCACCCGTGAGCCAGCGCGGGACTCACGGGGCCCTACCTCTAGGCGGGTTGCGCCTGGCACTGGGCCTTATCTTGTGATGTGTCCCTGCAAATTTGGTTAGATGTCGGCACTCTACTTCCTCGGGTCCCGGCCCTCGAGCTGGTCTCAGCCGTCGCTGGTATGCCAGGTCGCGATGCCGTGGACAAGGACAGAGGGTGAGGGCTGGAGAGACAGTAAGAGCCCTGAGTCGCGATGCTCAGGTACCCCCCATTTAACGTGCAAGTGGTCGGCATGGATAAGAAGAGGTGCCGTGGACCGGCATCAAATGATCAAGCATGGTGGGTCTAACGCATAACCGGAAATAAACGCAAATGGGATACATGCCGCTGGGCCTGGCCGGAGCGACTTGGGGATCATGCAGCCCGAGGGGCGCCCCCAACAAGGTAAGCTAACAACATGAAATAAAAGGGATACACGCCGCAGGGACGGACCCACGCGGCCTGGGAATAATGCAGCCCTGGGGGGCGCTCCCAGCTGGAAGTGAAACTTGAAAGATGTCACCTGATGACGTTGAGGACGAAGGGGTGTTGGTGTAGCAGACTTGGTGGGCTGCGGAAGCCGATCCTCACGAGCCCCCAGGCCCAGGGGCCTCGGGAGGCTCTGGAGGCGCTGGCGGCTCCTCGCGGACCATCTCCATCCCCGCCAGGGCTGTGGAACGCTTGGCCTCTCGTGCCTCCGTGATGCCCCTCATGAGGCGCTGGTACGTGGCAGCCGTGTTCGGCAAGCCGTAAGGCATGCGAACGTAGTTGTGGGGTGGACCTCCGCAGCGCGCCACTCGCGAGGGCCAGAGGCGCTCCAGAGAGGCGACTCGGTTGAGCCCTGGTATGTCGATGTAGATGCGCAGCCCACCATCCTCGCCTGGATGGGGAGCCACTGCTGGTAGGCGGCGGCCGCCTTTCATGACTCTTGACTCCTGTAGCTCCTGAATGGCCTTGCTGATGAACTCCTGAGGGTCTGGCTCTCCTTGCCTTGCTCCTTCTTGAGGGAAACGTGCTTCGAAACATGCCTCCATGTGGTGCCCAAGCGCCTCCTTCGTGACCCTAGCTAGGTCGGTGGCCCTCCAGGGGAGAGCCCCCGAGCCCTGCCTGAGGAGGGCGCCGGGCGCGCTTTCCTATGCGATGGAAGGAGGTTCCTCCTGGGCAGGCGCGGGCCCAGAGGGGCCTTCCTCCTGAGTGGTCGGGCCGGACGATGTCTTCTTCTTGGGGGCGGTCTCGGGAGGCCTCCTGCTTCCGCGATCCGGGTCTTCTAGTGACGCGGCCTGAAAGGCTCGTTCCAGGGAACACACCGCGTCCTTCTCTTCACAGGGCACCGTGATGACTCTGCCACTTCCTGGCATCTTGAGGACGTTGTAGCCGTGGTGAGTTACGGCCATGAACTTGGCCAGCGTTGGGTACCCAAGGATGGCGTTGTACGGCAGGCAAATGTGAGCGACATCGAAGTTGATAAGCTCGGTGCGGTAGTTGTCGCATGCCCCGAAGGTGACAGGGAGGCGGACCTGCCCAATCGGGACCGTGGAGCCGTCGGTGATTCCGGAGAAAGGCTTGGTTGGCTGAAGCTGGCTGTAGGGCACTTGGAGATTGTTGAATGTTTCCACAGACAGGACGTTGAGCCCTGCCCCGCCATCGATGAGGGTCCTGGTGACCACCACGTTGCTGACGATTGGGGAACAAAGCATCGGGAGGACTCCGGCTATAGCCGCACACTTGAGCTGATCTGCTGAGTTGAACGTGATGGCGCACGCCGACCACCTGAGAGGGCGCGTGGCTTCGAGCTTGGGGAGGACTGCATTCACTTCGCGGGCGAACTGCTTGAAGATGCGTTGAGAGGCTGGGGCTTGAGCCCCGCCCAGGATGCAGGCGATCGCACGCGGCTCCTGGAAGCCCCCAGCTCCCTCGTCCTGGTGGCGGTCCTCGTTTCTCCTTGGCTGCGGCGGCAGCGGAGGGAGGCCTGCGTTGCCTTGCGGGCGATCCTCGCGAGGCTGATCCCTCCAGTCTCCCTCGCGAGGTGGGTCTTGCCAGCGATCCTCGCGAGGTTGATCGCGCCACCATTGGCACGGGCCACGGTCTTCCCAGTGTCCTGCGTTCCTTCCTCCTCCTCGACCGTAGCCCCGGTCACCGCGGTCAGGGCGACGACCGATCCTTCCTTCTCGCACGGCTCGGAGCTCTTGACATTCGTTGGTGTTGTGGGTGTGGAGGTCGTGGTACACAGAGTACCGACTGCCCTTGGAAGGTTCGGGCTGATCTCTACCCCGCTTGGTGTCTGGTTCTGCCGCGAGCACGGCAGCCCCCTTGCACTTCACATCCTTGGCCTTGGGCTTCTTCTCTTCTGGGTCTGCGGCAGGCAGCTCGAGGAGGGAGAGATGCCCTTCCTCAACCCTGGCACACTTGGTTGCCAAGTTGAACAGCTCCAAGGAAGTGCACAGGTCTTCATGCATCGCCAGCTCCTCCTTCATCTTGACATCGCGCACGCCGTCAGAGAAGGCTGAGATGATGGCCTCCTCAGTCACCTTGGGAATCTTGAGGCGTGCGTTGTTGAAGCGCTGGATGTACTTCTGCAGGGTCTCCCCGGGTTGTTGCTTGATGCGGCACATGTCGCTCACGGCGGGCGGCCGGTCGCGAGTACCTTGGAAGTTGGTGATGAGGCGGGTGCGCATCTCGTCCCAGGAGGAGATCATGCCTGGAGCCAGGTTCAGGAGCCAGGTGCGGGCCCCATCCTTGAGCGCCATGGGGAACCAGTTCGCCATGACCTTCTCGTCTCCGTTGGCAGCTTTGATGCCCAGCTCGTAGAGCTGGAGGAACTCCGCAGGGTCAGCCGTGCTGTCGTAACGAGGAGGCAGGTCTGGCTTGAACTTGCCGGGCCACGCGACGCTGCATAGCTCGGTGGTGAAGGCGCGGCAGCCTGCTGTGGCCACGGGAGGCCTTGGGTGACGGAGAGCTTGGTCTTGCATGTCCCCTCGTGCTGCAGTTGGGAGCAGCGCGGGGTCTTGACGTGCAGGAGCAGGAGCATGGTCGCGACGTGCTGGAGCAGGGAGCGCCCGGGCAGCTTCTTGCGGGTGAGGGACTTCTTGGCAGCTCTGCTCTTGCCGCGCTGGCACCTGACGGAGCGGGTTCCGCCCAGGGGCCACGCGCCTTGGAGCCATGGCGCCTTCCTAAGGAGGAGGCGGCCGGGGCACCGCCGGAGCTTCGTCGCCCGCGCGGGACGGGGTGCGGTGCAGCGGAACGGACGGCGCAGGAGAGCCCCCTGCGGCACGGACGAGCTCGGCGACACGGTCGAGCCATTCTTCATAGACGTCATCGACAGGACGGTAGCATAGGAGCTCGTTTGCCACGATGAGCGCAGCTCGAGCCTCCATGGGCGTGCGGAGCGCGCGGGACGAAGAACCAGCTGGGGTGAGCGAGGGAGTTGCGGTGCGGCCGTCTTGCCACACGGACGGATGCTGAGACGATGCTTGCTGCTCGTCCCCCGCCGGGCCGGTGGCGGCGTTGACGGCAGGTGACGGGGGACGGCGAGGACGCCCGCCGACAGGGGCCGTTTGGGTGACGCGGGAAGCGAGAGCGGCCTGGCGCTCGGTGCGGGCCCGACGAGCGTAATACATGGGCGTGATGGTCGGAGGAGAACGGGGTGGTGGAAGACGAATTCCGGCGCACCCCTACCTGGTGCGCCAAATGTCGGATTTCGGGTTCCGGCAGACCCTTGAGGTTCGAACACTGGGGTGCGCACGGAGATTTCGCCTCCTACCTACCTGCACCCCTCCACCACGCTAAGATCTAAGCTATGGAAAGAATAACACAAGAGACACAGGGTTTATACTGGTTTGGGCCACCGTTGTGGTGTAATACCCTACTCCAGTGTGTGGTGTGGTGGATTGCCTCTTGGGCTGATGATGATGAACAATACAAGGAAGAACAGCCTCGCGAGGGTCTATTCTTGGCTGGGGGGATGAACTGTTGGGAGGAGTTCAGTCACCCTTCTCTCTCTCTTCTCGATTGTCCCCTCTCCACCTCTCGTGGGAGGCTGGTCCTATTTATAGAGGCCATGGTCCTCTTCCCAAATATCGAGCGGGAAGGGAGCCAACAATGGCGGGCTAATTTGAAGGGGGACAGCTAGTACCAGCTATCCTGACAAAAGTGGTCTTCGCCTGCACAAAGCTCTGGTGGTGACGTCGTCTTGGGCTCCACAATGACCTCCGTCTTGCAGTCCTCCTGGTCTTTGTCTTGTTGCACCAAAATGGCAACCTTTGCCTAATGCCTCGGTACTCCGCGGCTGCGCTTGCCCCCTTTGCGCCAAAGGGGAAAGGAGGACACTGCGCGGGCTGGCACCCGCCTGGCGCCCTTTGTCGTCATGGCTTGCGTCATGGGCACCTCGTGAGGTACCCCGCCTTGATCTCTCCGCCTCCTTGCGAGCCAGCCTGATGAGGCCGTGCCTGAGGAAGCTCCGCGTCGTCCGCCCCGCGAGGCTTGGCCCCTTGCGAGGGTCTTGGGTTTGTGTTGGTGAAGATGGGCCGTGCTGGGCCCCCCTTTGAGCCGCGCCGCAGGCCGCAGGCAGGCAAGTCTGGGGACCCCCGTTCCCAGAACGCCGACAACGCCGTTTTTAGCAGAATTACCATGGTGTTATTTATGTGCAGAAACAAATGTTCTCGGAATGACCTGAAACTTCACGGAGCCACTTTTCAGAAAATAAGAAAAATAGCTGCAAAAGATGAAGGCCAGGGGCCCACCACCTCTCCACGAGGGTGAGGGGCGCGCCCCCTACCTCGTGGGCCCCCTGTTGCCTCTCCGACTCCAACTCTAACTCCAACTCCATATATTGAGTTTCGGGGAGAAAAACATCAGAAAGAAGAAATCATCGCGTTTTATGATACGGAGCCGCCGCCAAGCCCTAAAACCTCTCGGGAGGGCTGATCTGGAGTCCGTTCGGGGCTCCGGAGAGGGGAATCCGTCGCCATCATCATCATCAACCATCCTCCATCACCAATTTCACGATGCTCACCGCCGTGCGTGATTAATTCCATCGTAGGCTTGCTGGACGGTGATGGGTTGGATGAGATCTATCATGTAATCGAGTTAGTTTTGTTAGGGTTTGATCCCTAGTGTCCACTATGTTCTGAGATTGATGTTGCTATGACTTTGGTATGCTTAATGCTTGTCACTAGGGTCCGAGTGCCATGATTTCAGATCTGAACCTATTATGTTTTCATCAATATATGAGTGTTCTTGATCCTATCTTGCAAGTCTATAGTCACCTATTAAGTGTTATGATCCGTTAACCCCGAAGTGACAATAATCGGGATACTTACCGGTGATGACCGTAGTTTGAGGAGTTCATGTATTCACTATGTGTTAATGCTTTGTTCCGGTACTCTATTAAAAGGAGGCCTTAATATCCCTTAGTTTCCGCAAGGACCCCGTTGCCACGGGACGGTAGGACAAAAGATGTCATGCAAGTTCTTTTCCATAAGCACGTATGACTATGTTCGGAATACATGCCTACATTATATCAATGAACTGGAGCTAGTTCTGTGTCACCCTAGGTTATGACTGTTACATGATGAACCGCATCCGGCATAATTCTCTATCACCGATCCATTGCCTACGAGATTTCCATATATTGTTCTTCGCTTATTTACTTTTCCGTTGCTATTGTTATCATCACTACAAAATACCAAAAACATTACTTTGTTACCTTTTGTTACCGTTACCTTGCTACTAAACACTGATACGTCTCCAACATATCTATAATTTTTGATTGCTCCATGCTATATTATCTACTGTTTTGGACTATATTGGGCTTTATTTTCCACTTTTATATTATTTTTGGGACTAACCTATTAACCGGAGGCCCAACCCAGAATTGCTGTTTTTTGCCTATTTCAGTGTTTCGGATAAACAGAATATCAAACGGAGTCCAAACGGAATAAAATCTTCGGAAACGTGATTTTCTCATCGAACGTGATCCAGGAGACTTGGACCCTACTGCAAGGGATCAAAGAGGAGGTCATGAGGGTGGGGGGCACGCCCCCCTAGGGCGCGCCCCCTGCCTCGTGGGCCCCTCGGTGCTCCACCGACGTACTCCTTCCTCCTATATATACACACATACCCCCAAATGATCAGAACAGGAGCAAAAAACCTAATTCCACCGCCGCAACTTTCTGTATCCACGAGATCCCATCTTGGGGCCTATTCCGGAGCTCCGCCGGAAGAGGGCCGTCATCACGGAGGGCTTCTACATCATCCTAGCCCCTCCGATGAAGTGTGAGTAGTTTACCTCAGACCTTCGGGTCCATAGTTAGTAGCTAGATGGCTTCTTCTCTCTCTTTGAATCTCAATACAAAGTTCTCCCCCTCTCTCGTGGAGATCTATTCGATGTAATCTTCTTTTTGCGGTGTGTTTGTTGAGACCGATGAATTGTGGGTTTATGATCAAGTCTATCTATGAATAATATTTGAATCTTCTCTGAATTCTTTTATGCATGATTGGTTATCTTTGCAAGTCTCTTCGAATTATTCGTTTGGTTTGGCCAACTAGATTGGTAGCTCTTTCCATGGGAGAAATGCTTAGCTTTGGGTTCGATCTTGCGGTGTCCTTACCCAGTGACAGAAGGGGCAGCAAGGCACGTATTGTATCATTGCCATCGAGGATAACAAGATGGGGTTTATTTCATATTGCATGAATTTATCTCTCTACATCATGTCATCTTGCTTAAGGCGTTACTCTGTTTTTAACTTAATACTCTAGATGCATGCTGGATAGCGGTCGATGAGTGGAGTAATAGTAGTAGATGCAGAATCGTTTTGATCTACTTGTCACGGACGTGATGCCTATATACATGATCATGCCTAGATATTCTCATAATTATGCACAATTTTATCAATTGCTCAAAATAATTTGTTCACCCACCGTAGAATACTTATGCTCTTGAGAGAAGCCACTAGTGAAACCTATGGCCCCCGGGTCTATTCTCATCATATCAATCTCCATCACTTTTATATTGTTTTGCTATTTACTTTTCTTTTACTTTTTACTTTGCATCTTTATATCAAAAATACCAAAAATATTCTATCTATCAGATCTCACTCTCGTAAGGGACCCTGAAGGGCTTGACAACCCCTAATCGCATTGGTTACGAGTAGCTATCGCTTTGTGCAGGTACGAGGGACTTGAGCATGGGCTCCTACTGGATTGATACCTTGGTTCTCAAAAACCGAGGGAAATACTTACGCTACTCTGCTGCATCATCCCTTCCTCTTCGGGGAAAACCAACGCAAGCTCAAGACGTAGCAAGAAGGATTTCTGGCGCCGTTGTCGGGGAGTCTACGCAAAATGTCAATATACCAAGAACCATCACAATCCCTATCTCTCGCATTACATTATTTGCCATTTACCTCTTGTTTTCCTCTCCCCCCAATTCACCCTTGCCGTTTTATTCGCCTTCTCTCTCTATCCTCCCTCTCTATTTGCCTCTTTTGTCTGCTTGCTTTTTGTTTGCTCGTGTGTTAGATTGCTTGTTTGTCGCAATGGCTCAAGGTACTACCAAATTGTGTGACTTCACCAATACCAATAATAATGATTTCCTTAGCACTCCGATTGCTCCTCTTACCGATGCTGAATCTTGTTAAATTAATACTGCTTTGTTGAATCTTGTTATGAAAGATCAATTCACTAGCCTTCCTAGCGAAGATGCCGCTACTCATCTGAATAGCTTCGTTGATTTATGTGATATGCAAAAGAAAAATGATGTCAATAATGATGTCGTTAAATTGAAGCTATTTCCTTTTTCTCTTAGAGATCGTGCTAAAGCTTGGTTTTCGTCTTTGCCTAAAAATAGTATTGATTCATGGAACAAATGCAAAGATGCTTTTATCTCTAAGTATTTTCCTCCCGCTAAGATCATCTCTCTTAGAAACGATATTATGAACTTTAAACAACTTGATCATGAACATGTTGCACAAGCTTGGGAGAGAATGAAATTAATGATACGTAATTGCCCTACTCATGGTTTGAATTTGTGGATGATTATACAAAATTTTTATGCCGGATTGAATTCTGCTTCTAGAAATCTTTTAGATTCGGCCGCGGGAGGCACTTTTATGGAAATCACTTTGGGAGATGCTACTAAACTCATAGATAATATTACGGTTAATTATTCTCAATGGCATACTGAAAGAACTTCTAATAAAAAGGTGCATGCAATAGAAGAAATTAATGTGTTGAGTGGAAAGATGGATGAACTTATGAAATTATTTGCTACTAAGAGTGTTTCTTCTGATCCTAATGATATGCCTTTGTCTACTTTTATTGAGAATAACAATGAATCTATGGATGTGAATTTTGTTGGTAGGAATAATTTTGGTAACAACGCTTATAGAGGGAATTTTAATCCTAGGCCATATCATACTAATCCTTCTAATAATTATGGGAATTCCTACAACAACTCTTATGGAAATTATAATAAGATGCCCTCTGATTTTGAATCTAATATTAAAGAATTTATTTCTTTGCAAAAGAATTTTAATGCTATGATTGAAGCAAAATTGCTTAAGATTGATGATTTGGCTAGGAACGTTGATAGAATTGCTCTTGATGTTGATGCTTTGAAACTTAGATCTATTCCACCTAAGCATGATATTAATGAGTCTCTTAAAGCCATGAGAATTTCAATTGATGAGTGTAAAGAAAGAACCGCTAGGATGCATGCTTCCAAAGATGCCTTTATTAAAACGTGTTCTTCCAATTCCTATGAAAGTAAAGATGAAGATCTAAAAGTTATTGATGTGTCTCCCATTAAATATTTATTTTGCAGTATGAATCTTGATGAAACTGAATATGATCTTCCTCTACCTAGAAGGCGTTCTAAAAATTCGGAGTATTTAGATCTTAATGATGAAATTGATGAAAGTGGGATTGAGAGAAATAAAAATCTAGATGTTGCTAAACCCACTATATTGGATTTCAAGGAATTTAATTATGAAAATAGCTCTTTGATTGATTGTATTTGCTTGTTGCAATCCGTGCTAAATTTTCCACATGCTTATAGTCGAAATAAAGCCTTCACCGAACATATTGTTGATGCCTTGATGCAATCTTATGAAGAAAAACTTGAGTTGAAAGTTTCTATCCCTAGAAAACTTTATGATGAGTGGGAACCAACTATTAAAATTAAAATTAAAGATTATGAGTTTTATGCTTTGTGTGATTTGGGCGCTAGTGTCTCTACTATTCCCAAGACTTTGTGTGATTTACTAGATTTCCGTAATTTTGATGATTGCTCTCTAAACTTGCATCTTGCGGATTCCACTATTAAGAAACCTATGGGAAGAATTAATGATGTTCTTATTGTTGCAAATAGGAATTATGTGCCCGTAGATTTCATTATTCTTGATATAGATTGCAATCCTTCTTGCCCTATTATTCTTGGTAGACCTTTCCTTAGAACGGTTGGTGCGATTATTGATATGAAGGAAGGGAATATTAGATTTCAATTTCCATTAAAAAAGGGCATGGAACAATTTCCAAGAAATAAAATAAAATTACCATACGAAACTATCATGAGAGCCACTTATGGATTGCCTACCAAAGATGGCAATACCTAGATCTATTCTTGCTCGTTATGCCTAGCTAGGGGCGTTAAACGATAGCGCTTGTTGGGAGGCAACCCAATTTTATTTTTATTCCTTGATATTTGCTCCTGTTTAGCAATAAATAAATTATTTATCCTCTGTTTAGGTTGTGTTTTTTGTGTTTAATTAGTGTTTGTGCCAAGTAGAACCGTTGGGAAGACTTGGGGAAAGTCTTGTTGAACTTGCTGTAAAAAACAGAAATTTAGCGCTCAAAAGAACTTCTGCCATTTTTATTTAAAGAGTGATATTTAGTTAATTATTTTTGAAGATGATTAATAGATAAATTCCTCACGTCCAGGAATTTATTTTAGAATTTTTGGGGTTCCAGATCTTGCGCTAGCTACAGATTACTACAGACTGTTCTGTTTTTGACAGATTCTATTTTTCGTCTGTTGTTTGCTTATTTTTATGAATCTATGGCTAGTAAAATAGTTTATAATCCATAGAGAAGTTGGAATACAGTAGGTTTAACACCAATATAAATAAATAATGAGTTCATTACAGTACCTTGAAGTGGTCTTTTGTTTTCTTTCGCTAATGGAGCTCACGAGTTTTCTATTTTGAGTTTTGTGTTGTGAAGTTTTCAAGTTTTGGGTGAATTCTTTTGATGGATCATGGAACAAGGAGTGGCAAGAGCCTAAGCTTGGGTATGCCCATGGAACCCCCAAGATAATCCAAGGACACCAAAAAGTTAAAGCTTGGGGATGCCCCAGAAGGCATCCCCTCTTTTCGTCCACTTCCATCGGTAATTTACTTGGAGCTATATTTTTATTCACCAACATGATATGTGTTTTGCTTGGAGCGTCTTGTATTATTTGTGTATTTGTTTGCTAGTATACCACAATCATCCTTGCTGTACACACCTTTTGAGAGAGCCATACATGAATTAAAATCTGATAGAATACTCTATGTGCTTCACTTATATCTTTTGAGCTAGATAATTTTGCTCTATGTGCTTCACTTAGATCTTTTAGAGCACGGTGGTGGATTTGTTTTAAGGAAACTATTAATCTCTCATGCTTAACTTAAATTATTTTGAGAGTCTCTTAATAGCATGGTAATTTTCCTAATAATAATATGCTTGGTATTCTAGATTTGTGAAACTTTCTTTTGAGTGTGTTGAATACTAAGAAAAGATTGAAGCATGATAATTGTTTTGAGATATGGAGGTGATAATATTAAAGTCATGCTAGTTGAGTAGTTGTGAATTTAAAGAATACTTGTGTTGAAGTTTGTGATTCCCGTAGCATGCACATATGGTGAACCGTTATGTGATGAAGTTGGAGCATGATTTATTTATTGATTGTCTTCCTTATGAGTGGCGGTCGGGGACGAGCAATGGTCTTTTCCTACCAATCTATCCCCCTAGGAGCATGCGCATAATACTTTGCTTTGATAACTTCTAAATTTTTGCAGTAAGTATATGAGTTCTTTATGACTAATGTTGAGTCCATGGATTATACGCACTCCCACCCTTCCACCCTTGCTAGCCTCTCTAATACCGCGCAACTTTCGCCGGTATCATACACCTACCATATACCTTCCTCAAAACAGCCACCATACCTACCTATTATGGCATTTCCATAGCCATTCCGAGATATATTGCCATGCAACTTTCCATCATCTAGTTCATCATGACACATCCATCATTGTCATATTGCTTAGCATGATCATGTAGTTGACATAGTATTTGTGGCAAAGCCACCGTTCATAATTTTCATACTAGTCACTCTTGATTCATTGCATATCCCGGTACACCGCCGGAGGCATTCATATAGAGTCATATATTGTTCTAAGCATCGAGTTGTAATTGTTGAGTTGTAAGAAAAATAAAAGTGTGATGATCATCATTATTAGAGCATTGTCCCAGTGAGGAAAGAATGATGGAGACTATGATTCCCCCACAAGTCGGGAGGAGACCACGGACGAAAAAAAGAGGCCAAAGAAGCCCAAATAAAAAAAGAGAAAGGCCATAAAAAAGAGAAAAGGCCCAAATAAAAAAATGAGAGAAAAAGAGAGAAGGGACAATGTTACTATCCTTTTACCACACTTGTGCTTCAAAGTAGCACCATGATCTTCATAGTAGAGAGTCTCTCATATTATCACTTTCATATACTAGTGGGAATCTTTCATTATAGAACTTGGCTTGTATATTCCAATGATGGGCTTCCTCAAATTGCCCTAGGTCTTCATGAGCAAGCAAGTTGGATGCACACCCACTTAGTTTCTTTTTGAGCTTTCATATACTTATAGCTCTAGTGCATCCGTTGCATGGCAATCCCTACTCACTCACATTGATATCTATTGATGGGCATCTCCATAGCCCATTGATACGCCTAGTTGATGTGAGACTATCTTCTCCTTTTTTGTCTTCTCCACAACCACCATTCTATTCTACTTATAGTGCTATATCCATGGCTCATGCTCATGTATTGCGTGAAGATTGAAAAAGTTTTGAAAAAGTTAGAGTATGAAACAATTGCTTGGCTTGTCATTGGGGTTGTGCATGATTTAAATACTTTGTGTGGGGAAGATGGAGCATAGCCAGACTATATGATTTTGTAGGGATAACTTTCTTTGGCCATGTTATTTTGAGAAGACATAATTGCTTTGTTAGTATGCTTGAAGTATTATTATTTTCTATGTCAATATAAACTTTTGTCTTGAATCTTTCTAATCTGAATATTCATACCACAATTAAGAAGATTTGCATTGAAATTATGCCAAGTAGCACTCCGCATCAAAAATTCTCTTTTTATCATTTACCTACTCGAGGACGAGCAGGAATTAAGCTTGGGGATGCGTGATACGTCTCCAACGTATCTATAATTTTGATTGCTCCATGCTATATTATCTACTATTTTGGACTATATTGGGCTTTATTTTCCACTTTTATATTATTTTTGGGACTAACCTATTAACCGGAGGCCCAGCCTAGACTTGCTGTTTTTTGCCTATTTCAGTGTTTCGGATAAACATAATATCAAACGGAGTCCAAACGGAATAAAATCTTCGGAAACGTGATTTTCTCACAGAACATGATCCAGGAGACTTGGACCCTACTACAAGGGATCAAAGAGGAGGTCACGAGGGTGGGGGCGCGCCCTAGCCTGCCTCGTGGGCCCCTCGGTGCTCCACCGATGTACTCCTTCCTCCTATATATACACACGTACCCCCAAACGATCAGAACAGGAGCAAAAAACCTAATTCCACCGCCGTAACTTTCTATATCCACGAGATCCCATCTTGGGGCCTGTTCCGAAGCTCCGCCAGAAGAGGGCCGTCATCATGGAGGGCTTCTACATCATCCTAGCCCCTCCGATGAAGTGTGAGTAGTTTACCTCAGACCTTCGGGTCCAGAGTTAGTAGCTAGATGGCTTCTTCTCTCTCTTTGAATCTCAATACAAAGTTCTCCCCCTCTCTCGTCGAGATCTATTTGATGTAATCTTCTTTTTGCGGTGTGTTTGTTGAGACCGATGAATTGTGGGTTTATGATCAAGTCTATCTGTGAATAATATTTGAATCTTCTCTGGATTCTTTTATGCATGATTGGTTATCTTTGCAAGTCTCTTCGAATTATCCGTTTGGTTTGGCCAACTAGATTGGTAGTTCTTGCCATGGTAGAAGTGCTTAGCTTTGGGTTCGATCTTGCGGTGTCCTTACCCAGTGACAGAAGGGGCAACAAGGCATGTATTGTATCGTTGCCATCAAGGATAACAAGATGGGGTTTATTTCATATTGCATGAATTTATCTCTCTACATCATGTCATCTTGCTTAAGGCGTTACTCTATTTTTAACTTAATACTCTAGATGCATGCTGGATAGCGGTCGATGAGTGGAGTAATAGTAGTAGATGCAGAATCGTTTCGATCTACTTGTCACGGACGTGATGCCTATATACATGATCATGCCTAGATATTCTCATAATTATGCACAATTTTATCAATTTCTCAACAGTAATTTGTTCACCCACCATAGAACACTTATGCTCTTGAGAGAAGCCACTAGTGAAACCTATGGCCCCCGGGTCTATTCTCATCATATCAATCTCCATCACTTTTATATTGTTTTGCTATTTACTTTTCTTTTACTTTTTACTTTGCATCTTTATATCAAAAATACCAAAAATATTCTATCTATCAGATCTCACTCTCGTAAGTGACCCTAAAGGGCTTGACAACCCCTAATCGCCTTGGTTGCGAGTAGCTATCGCTTTGTGCAGGTACGAGGGACTTGAGCGTGGGCTCCTACTGGATTGATACCCTGGTTCTCAAAAACTGAGGGAAATACTTACGCTACTCTGCTGCATCATCCCTTCCTCTTCGGGGAAAACCAACGCAAGCTCAAGACGTAGCAAACACTTTGCTGCAGATATTAAGTTTCCAGGTGTGGTTGAATTGACAATTCAGTTGCTAATACTTGAGAATATTCTTTGGCTCCCCTTATGTCGAATCAATAAATTTGGGTTGAATACTCTACCCTCGAAAACTGTTGCGATCCCCTATACTTGTGGGTTATCAAGACTATTTTCTAGCGCCGTTGCCGGGGAGCATAGCTCTATTATTTGAGTCACTTGGGATATATATCTGCTTATCATTATGAAGAACTTGAAAGTGAAGGAAATATGCCCTAGAGGCAATAATAAAGTTATTATTTATTTCCTTATATCATGATAAATGTTTATTATTCATGCTAGAATTGTATTAACCAGAAACATAATACATGTGTGAATACATACACAAACAGAGTGTCACTAGTATGCCTCTACTTGACTAGCTCGTTAATCAAAGATGGTTATGTTTCCTAACCATAGACAAAAGAGTTGTTATTTGATTAACGGGATCACATCATTAGTTGAATGATCTGATTGACATGACCCATTCCATTAGCTTAGCACCCGATCGTTTAGTATGTTGCTATTGCTTTCTTCATGACTTATACATGTTCCTATGACTATGGGATTATGCAACTCCCGTTTGCCGGAGGAACACTTTGTGTGCTACCAAACGTCACAACGTAACTGGATGATTATAAAGGAGCTCTACAGGTGTCTCCAAAGGTACATGTTGGGTTGGCGTATTTCAAGATTAGGATTTGTCACTCCGATTGTCGGAGAGGTATCTCTGGGCCCTCTCGGTAATGCACATCACTTAAGCCTTGCAAGCATTGCAACTAATGAGTTAGTTGCGGGATGATGTATTACAGAACGAGTAAAGAGACTTGCCGGTAACGAGATTGAACTAGGTATTGGATACCAACGATCGAATCTCGGGCAAGTAACATACCGATGACAAAGGGAACAACGTATGTTGTTATGCGGTCTGACCGATAAAGATCTTCGTAGAATATGTAGGAGCCAATATGGGCATCCAGGTCCCGCTATTGGTTATTGACCGGAGACGTGTCTCGGTCATGTCTACATTGTTCTTGAACTGTAGGGTCCGCACGCTTAAGGTTTCGATGACAGTTATATTATGAGTTTATGAGTTTTGATGTACCGAAGGAGTTCGGAGTCCCGGATGAGATCGGGGACATGACGAGGAGTCTCAAAATGATCGAGACGTAAAGATCGATATATTGTACGACTATATTCGGACATCGGAAAGGTTCCGAGTGATTCGGGTATTTTTCGGAGTACCGGGTAGTTACGGGAGAAGCAATGGGCCTTGATGGGCTTTAGTGGGAAGAGGAGAAAGGGCCAAGGGGCTGCTGCGCCCCCCTCCCCTCTAGTCCGAATTGGACTAGGGAAAAGGGGGCCGGCCACCTTTCTTTCTCCTCCACTTCCTTCTCCCTTCCTCCCCTCTTGGTGGACTCCTACTAGGACTTGGAGTCCTAGTAGGACTCCACATCCTGGCCGCACCAAGCCTTGGCCGGCCTCCTCCTCCTCCATCATTTATATACTGAGGCAAGGGGCACCCCATGGACACACAAGTTGATCTTCGTGATCGTTCCTTAGCCGTGTGCTGTGCCCCCCTCCCCCATATTCCACCTCGGTCATATCGTTGTAGTGCTTAGGCGAAGCCCTACGTCGGTGGAACATCATCATCGTCACCACGCCGTTGTGCTGACGGAACTCATCCCCGAAGCTTTGCTGGATCGGAGCCCGGGGAGCGTCATCGAGCTGTACGTGTGCTAGAATTCGGAGGTGCCGGAGTAACGGTGCTTGGATCGGTCGGATCGGGAAGAAGACGTACGACTACTTCCTCTACGTCGTGTCAACGTTTCCGTTGCGATCTACAAGGGTACGTAGATCATACTCTCCCCTCTCGTTGCTATGCATCACCATGATCTTGCGTGTGCGTAGGAAATTTTTGAAATTACTATGAAACCCAACAGTGGCATCCGAGCCTAGGTTTTATGTGTTGATGTTATATGCGCGAGTAGAACACAAGTGAGTTGTGGGCGATATAAGCCATACTGCTTACCAGCATGTCATACTTTGGTTCGGCGGTATTGTTGGATGAAGCGGCCCGGACCGACATTACGCGTACGCTTACGCGAGACCGGTTCTCCCGACGTGCTTTGCACAAAGGTGGCTAGCGGGTGACAGTTTCTCCAACTTTAGTTGAACCGAGTGTGGCTACGCCCGGTCCTTGCGAAGGTTAAAACGGCACCAACTTGACAAACTATCGTTGTGGTTTTGATGCGTAGGTAAGATTGGTTCTTGCTTAAGCCCGTGTCATGCCGGTGACGATAGAGATCATAACAGTACTTTGGAGATGGAAATCAAAGGCGCAAGATGATGATGGCCATATCATGTCACATATTTTGATTGCATATGATGTTTATCTTTTATACATCTTATCTTGCTTTGATTGACGGTAGCATTATAAGATGATCTCTCACTAAAATTATCAAGAAGTGTTCTCCCTGAGTATGCACCGTTGCCAAAGTTCGTCGTGCCCAGACACCACGTGATGATCGGGTGTGATAAGCTCTACGTCCATCTACAACGGGTGCAAGCCAGTTTTGCACACGCAAAATACTCGGGTTAAACTTGACGAGCCTAGCATATGCAGATATGGCCTCGGAACACGGAGACCGAAAGGTCGAGCGTGAATCATATAGTAGATATGATCAACATAACGATGTTCACCATTGAAAACTACTCCATTTCACGTGATGATCGGTTATGGTTTAGTTGATTTGGATCACGTGATCACTTAGAGGATTAGAGGGATGTCTATCTAAGTGGGAGTTCTTAAGTAATATGATTAATTGAACTTAAATTTATCATGAACTTAGTCCTGGTAGTATTTTGCAAATTATGTTGTAGATCAATAGCTCGCGTTATTGCTTTCATATGTTTATTTTGATATGTTCCTAGAGAAAAATTGTGTTGAAAGATGTTAGTAGCAATGATGCAGATTGGATCCGTGATCTGAGGTTTATCCTCATTGCTGCACAGAAGAATTATGTCCTTGATGCACCGCTAGGTGACGGGCCTATTGCAGGAGCAGATGCAGACGTTATGAACGTTTGGCTAGCTCAATATGATGACTACTTGATAGTTTAGTGCACCATGCTTAACAGCTTAGAATCGGGACTTCAAAGACGTTTTGAACGTCATGGACCATATGAGATGTTCCAGGAGTTGAAGTTTCACGCAAATACCCGAGTTGAGAGATATGAAGTCTCCAACAAGTTCTATAGCTAAAAGATGGAGGAGAATCGCTCAACTAGTGAGCATGTGCTCAGATTGTCTGGGTACTACAATCACTTGAATCAAGTGGGAGTTAATCTTCCAGATAAGATAGTGATTGACAGAATTCTCTAGTCACCATCACCAAGTTAGTAGAACTTCGTGATGAACTATGATATGCAAGGGATAACGGAAACGAATCCCGAGCTTTTCATGATGATGAAATCGATGAAGGTAGAAATCAAGAAAGAGCATCAAGTGCTGATGGTTGACAAGATCACTAGTTTCAAGAAAAGGGCAAAGGGAAGAAGCGGAACTTCAAGAAGAACGGCAAGCAAGTTGCTGCTCAAGTGAAGAAGCCCAAGTCTGGTCCTAAGCCTGAGACTAAGTGCTTCTATTGCAAAGGGACTGGTCACTGGAAGCGGAACTGCCCCAAGTATTTGGCGGATAAGAAGGATGGCAAAGTGAACATAAGTATATTTGATATACATGTTATTGATGTGTACTTTACTAGTGTTTATAGCAACCCCTCAGTATTTGATACTAGTTCAGTTGCTAAGATTAGTAACTCGAAACGGGAGATGCAGAATAAACAGAGACTAGTTAAAGGTGAAGTGACGATGTGTGTTGGAAGTGGTTCCAAGATTGATATGATCATCATCGCACATTCCCTATACTTTCGGGATTAGTGTTGAACCTGAATAAGTGTTATTTGGTGTTTGCGTTGAGCATGAATATGATTTGATCATGTTTATTGTAATACGGTTATTCATTTAAGTAAGAGAATAAATTGTTGTTCTGTTTACATGAATAAAACCTTATATGGTTACACACCCAATGAAAATAGTTCGCTGGATCTCGATCGTAGTGATACACATAATCATAATACTGAAACCAAAAGATGCAAAGTTAATAATGATAGTGCAACTTATTTGTGGCACTGCCGTTTAGGTCATATTGGTGTAAAGCGCATGAAGAAACTCCATGCTGATGGGATTTTGAAATCACTTGGTGCTTGCGAACCATGCCTTATGGGCAAGATGACTAAAGACTCCATTCTCTGGAACAATGGAGCGAGCAACTGACTTATTGGAAATAATACATACTGATGTATGCGATCCGATGAGTGTTGAAGCTCGCGGCAGGTATCGTTATTTTCTGACCTTCACATATGATTTGAGCAGATATGGGTATATCTTCTTGATGAAACATAAGTCTGAAACATTTGAAAAGTTCAAAGAATTTCAGAGTGAAGTGGAAAATCATCATGACAAGAAAATAAAAGTTTCTACGATATGATCGCAGAGGTAAAACATTTGAGTTACGAGTTTGGTCTTTAATTAAAACAATGTGAAATATTTTCACTACTCACGCCACCTGGAACACCATAGTGTAATGGTGTGCCCGAACGTCATAACCATACTTTATTAGATATAGTGCGATCTATGATGTCTCTTACCGATCTACCACTATCGTTTTGGGGTTATGCATTAGAGACAGCTGCATTCACGTTAAATAGGGCATCATCTAAGTCCGTTGAGATGACAACAATCTGGACTATGGTTTGGCAAGAAACCAAAGCTGTCGTTTCTTAAAGTTTGGGGTTGTGATGCTTATATGAAAAAGTTTCATCCTAATAAGCTCAAACCCAAATCGAAGAAATATGTCTTCATAGGATACCCAAAGGAGACTGTTGGGTACACCTTCTATCACAAATCCGAAGGCAAGACTTTTGTTGCTAAATTCGGAATTTTTTCTAGAGAAGGAGTTTCTCTCGAAAGAAGTGAGTGGGAGGAAAGTAGAACTTGATGAGGTAACTGTACCTGCTCCCTTATTGGAAAGTAGTTCATCACAGAAATCTGTTCCTGTGACTACTACACCAATTAGTGAGGAAGCTAATGATGATGATCATGTAACTTCAGATCAAGTTACTACCAAATCTCGTAGGTAAACCAGAGTGAGATCCGCACCAGAGTGGTACGGTAATCCTGTTTTGGAAGTCATGTTACTAGACCATGACGAACTTGCGAACTATGAGGAAGCGATGATGAGCCCAGATTCCGCGAAATGGTTTAAGGCCATGAAATCTGAGATATGATCCATGTATGAGAACAAAGTATGGACTTTGGTTGACTTGCCCGATGATCGGCAAGCCATAAAAAATAAATGGATCTTCAAGAGGAAGACGGACGCTGATAGTAGTGTTACTATCTACAAAGCTAGAATTGTCGCAAAAGGTTTTCGACAAAGTTCAAGGTGTTGACTATGATGAGATTTTCTCACTCGTATCTATGCTTAAGTCTGTCCGAATCATGTTAGCAATTGCCGCATTTTATGAAATCTGGCAAATGGATAAACAAAACTGCATTCCTTAATGGATTTACTAAAGAAGAGTTGTATACGATGCAACTAGAAGGTTTTGTCGATCCTAAAGGTGTTAACTAAATATGCAAGCTCCAGCGATCCATCTATGGACTGGTGCAAGGATCTCGGAGTTGGAATATACACTTTGATAAGTTGATCAAAGCATATAGTTTTATACAGACTGGCGGTGAAGCCTGTATTTACAAGAAAGTGAGTGGGAGCACTACAGCATTTCTGATAAGTATATGTGAATGACATATTGTTGATCGGAAATAATGTAGAATTATTCTGTAAAGCATAAAGGAGTGTTTGAAAGGAGTTTTTCAAAGATCTATAGAGATAGATCAAGACGCTTGATAAGTTTTTTCAATGAGTACATACCTTGACAAGATTTTGAAGTAGTTCAAAATGGAGCAGTTAAAGAAAGAGTTCTTGCCTGTATTACATGGTGTGAAGTTGAGTACGACTCAAAGCCCGACCACAGCAGAAGATAGAAAGAGAATGAAAGTCATTCCCTATGCCTTGGCCATAGGTTCTATAAAGTATGTCATGCTGTATACCAGATCTATTGTATACCTTGCACTGATTTGGCAAGGGAGTACAATAGTGATCTAGGAGTAGATCACTGGACAGCGGTCAGAATTATCCTTAGTGAAATAAGGATTATGGACGTGACAAAAAAGGTTCGTCGTAAAGGGTTACGCCGATGCAAGTTTTGACACTAATCTAGATGACTCTAAGTCTCGGTCTTGATACATATTGAAAGTGGGAGCAATTAGCTAGAGTAGCTCCGTGCAGAGCATTGTTGACATAAATATTTGCAAAATACTTACGGATCTGAATGTGACGGACCCGTTGACTAAGATTCTCTCACAAGCAAAACATGATCACACCTTAGTACTCCTTGGGTGTTAATCACATAGCGATGTGAACTAGATTACTGAATCTAGTAAACCCTTTGGGTGTTAATCACATGGTGATGTGAACTATTGCTGTTAAATCACATGGCTGTGTAATCTAGATTATTGACTCTAGTGCAAGTGGGAGACTGAAGGAAATATGCCCTAGAGGCAATAATAAAGTTATTATTTATTTCCTTATATCATGATAAATGTTTATTATTCATGCTAGAATTGTATTAACCGGAAACATAATACATGTGTGAATACATAGACAAACAGAGTGTCACTAGTATGCCTCTAATTGACTAGCTCGTTAATCAAAGATGGTTATGTTTCCTAACCATAGACAAAAGAGTTGTTATTTGATTAACGGGATCACATCATTAGTTGAATGATCTGATTGACATGACCCATTCCATTAGCTTAGCACCCGATCGTTTAGTATGTTGCTATTGCTTTCTTCATGACTTATACATGTTCCTATGACTATGAGATTATGCAACTCCCGTTTGCCGGAGGAACACTTTGTGTTCTACCAAACGTCACAACGTAACTGGGTGATTATAAAGGAGCTCTACAGGTGTCTCCAAAGGTACATGTTGGGTTGGCGTATTTCAAGATTAGGATTTGTCACTCCGATTGTCGGAGAGGTATCTCTGGGCCCTCTTGGTAATGCACATCACTTAAGCCTTGCAAGCATTGCAACTAATGAGTTAGTTGCGGGATGATGTATTACAGAACGAGTAAAGAGACTTGCCGGTAACGAGATTGAACTAGGTATTGGATACCGACGATCGAATCTCGGGCAAGTAACATACCGATGACAAAGGGAACAACGTATGTTGTTATGCGGTCTGACCGATAAAAATCTTCATAGAATATGTAGGAGCCAATATGGGCATCCAGGTCCCGCTATTGGTTATTGACCGGAGACGGGTCTCGGTCATGTCTACATTGTTCTCGAACCGTAGGGTCCGCACGCTTAAGGTTTCGATGACAGTTATATTATGAGTTTATGAGTTTTGATGTACCGAAGGAGTTCGGAGTCCCGGATGAGATCGGGGACATGACGAGGAGTCTCGAAATGATTGAGACGTAAAGATCGATATATTGGACGACTATATTCGGACATCAGAAAGGTTCCGAGTGATTCGGGTATTTTTCAGAGTACCGGGTAGTTATGGGAGAAGCAATGGGCCTTGATGGGCTTTAGTGGGAAGAGGAGAAAGGGACAAGGGGCTGCTGCGCCCCCCCTCCCCTCTAGTCCGAATTGGACTAGGGAGAAGGGGGCCGGCCACCTTTCCTTCTCCTCCACTTCCTTCTCCCTTCCTCCCCTCTTGGTGGACTCCTACTAGGACTTGGAGTCCTAGTAGGACTCCACATCCTGGCCGCACCAAGCCTTGGCCGGCCTCCTCCTCCTCCATCCTTTATATACTGAGGCAAGGGGCACCCCATGGACACACAAGTTGATCTTCGTGATCGTTCCTTAGCCGTGTGCTGTGCCCCCCTCCACCATATTCCACCTCGGTCATATCGTTGTAGTGCTTAGGCGAAGCCCTGCGTCGGTGGAACATCATCATCGTCACCACGCCGTTGTTCTGACGGAACTCATCCCCGAAGCTTTGCTGGATCGGAGCCCGGGGAGCGTCATCGAGCTGTACGTGTGCTAAGAACTCGGAGGTGCCGGAGTAACGGTGCTTGGATCGGTCGGATCGGGAAGAAGACGTACGACTACTTCCTCTACGTTGTGTCAACGTTTCCGTTGCGATCTACAAGGGTACGTAGATCATACTCTCCCCTCTCGTTGCTATGCATCACCATGATCTTGCGTGTGCGTAGGAAATTTTTGAAATTACTACGAAACCCAACAGAAAGATCCAAGAACCAAGATTTATCCCTCAACTACGAGGGGAGGTAAGGAACTGCCATCTAGCTCCGCACTTGATTCACCTTCTGTTTTGAGTAAGCTTGTGACACCTACACCTACTTCTGCTATTCGTTCTGATATGTCGCATGTTATTGATGATGCCACTTCTGCTATGCACGATACTTATGATGAAACTACCTCTATGCCTGATACTACTGTGCCACTTAGTGAATTTCTTGATGAACAACTTGCTAGAGCTAGAGAAATTGAAAATATTGAATCTTATGATACTGATGAAAGTGATGATGAAGAATCACTTGTTATTCCTAAGAGTTATGTTTTTGATCAAGAAGCTTCTTTAGCTATTTTAGCTTGCAAAAATAGAAATGAACTCAAAAGGTTATTAGCTAAATGGAGTAAGCAATCTCTAAATGCTAGAATGAAACCTGACCCAACTTTTGCTACTTCACCTATCTTTGTTACTGATAAGGATTATGAATTCTCTGTTGATCCTGATATAGTTACTTTGGTTGAATCTGATCCTTTTCATGGTTATGAATCTGAATCTGTTGTGGCACATCTTATTAAATTGAATGATATAGCCACCCTGTTCACTAAAGATGAGAGAACTCGTTACTTTTACATCCTTAAAATATTTCTGTTCTCATTAAAGGGAGATGCTAAGATATGGTTTAATTCTCTTGATCCTGGTTGTGTGCGTAGTCCCCAGGATATGATTTATTACTTCTCTGCTAAATATTTCCCTGCTCATAAGAAACAAGCTGCTTTAAGGGATATATATAATTTTGTGCAAATTGAAGAAGAGAGTCTCCCACAAGCTTGGGGGAGGCTTCTCCAATTACTTAATGCTTTGCCTGATCATCCTCTTAAGAAAAATTAAATAATTGATATCTTTTATAATGGACTAAACGATGCCTCCAGAGATTACCAAGATAGTTGTGCTGGTTCTGTTTTCAGGGAAAGAACACCGGATGAAGCTGAAATTCTATTGAATAATATGTTGGCAAATGAAAATAATTGGACACCTCCGGAGCCAGTTCCTGAGCCTATTCCTAAACCAACTCCGAAGAAGAGGGGTATTCTATTTCTCAGTCCTGAAGATATGCAAGAGGCAAAGAAATCTATGAAATAAAAGGGTATTAAAGCTGAAGATGTTAAGAATTTACCTCCTATTGAAGAAATACATGGTCTTAATTTACCACCTGTTGAAGAAACATATAATCTTAATCCATTACCTAAATCTTAATCCATTACCTATTGAAGAAACTCATGGCCTTGATAACCCGACACAGGTAGTAAAGGTAAATTCTCTCTATAGATATGATAAAGCTGTAATCCCATTTACTAAGTTTGCTAGCCCATGCTTAGATGAGTTTGATAAATTTATGGCTAAGCAAGAAGATTTTAATGCCTATTTTGGCAGACAATTGAAATACAATTCAAATATGCTTGAACACTTGGGTGATTATATGGCTAATGTCAAAGGTGAACTTAAACTTATTAGTAAGCACGCTTCTATGGTTACCACTCAAGTAGAACAAGTACTTAAAGCTCAAAATGATTTGCTCAATGAATTGAATAATAAGAATAATGATAATGCTGTTAGAGTTATGACTAGAGGTGGTAGAATGACTCAGGAACATTTGTATCATGAAGGCCATCCTAAGAGAATTGAGCAAGATTCTCAGAGAAATAATACAGATGCACCTAGTTCTTCTAAAAAGAAGAAAAAAGAAAAATGATAGGACTTTGCAAGCTTCTAGTGATCCTATTGTTGAAACACCTGAGAATCCAAATGATATTTCTATTTCTGATGCTGAAACACAATCTGGTAATGAACCTGAAACTAGTAATAATGCTAATAATAATGTTCATGATGATGCTCAACCTAGTAATGATAATGACATAGAAATTGAACCTGCAGTTGATCTTGATAACCCACAATCAAAGAATCAACGTTATGATAAGAAAGACTTTGTTGCTAGGAAACATGGTAAAGAAAGAGAGCCTTGGGTTCATAAACCCATGCCTTTTCCTCCCAAACCATCCAAGAAAAATGATGATGAGGATTTTGAGCGCTTTGCTGAAATGATTAGACCTATCTTTTTGCGTATGCGATTAACTGATATGCTCAAAACCAATCCTTATGCTAAGTACATGAAAGATATTATTACAAATAAAAGAAAGATACCGGAAGCTGAAATTTCCACCATGCTACATGCTTACTAATTATACTTTTAAGGGTGGAATACCAAAGAAACTTGGAGATCCAGGAGTACCCACTATAGAATGCTCCATTAAAAGAAATTATGTTAAAACTGCTTTATGTGATCTTGGAGCCGGTGTTAGTGTTATGCCTCTCTCTTTATATCGTAGACTTGATTTGAATAAGTTGACACCCACTAAAATATCTTTGCAAATGGCTGATAAATCAACTGCTATACCTGTCGGTATTTGTGAGGATGTGCCTGTTGTAGTTGCAAACGTTACTATTTTAACGGACTTTGTTATTCTTGATATTCCCGAGGACGATAGTATGTCTATTATTCTTGGAAGACCCTTTTTGAATACTGCAGGGGCTGTTATTGATTGCACTAAAGGCAATGTCACTTTTCATGTTAATGGTAATGAGCACATGGTACACTTTCCGAGGAAACAACCTCAAGTTTATAGTATCAACTCTATTAGAAAGATTCCATCGATTATATTTGGAGGTTTTGAATTTCCTCTTCCTACTGTCAAGAAGAAATATGATATTCTTATTATTGGGGATGTGCATATCCCCGTTGAGGTAACATAGTGTTATTCGAAATTTCTCTGGTTCCATGTTATTCGGAATGAGTTCGTTAACAAGACTTGATCAACCTTGTTAATGGATTCCTTTTGATGACCATGAGATGGATGAAACTAGAAGGCACAACCTTCTGTACCCCACTTTTACTTTCTGTTATTTATATTAAATAAAATAAAAACAAATATTTTTCTGTCTGTTATCTTATTATCCATGAAATATAAAAATACCTCGAAAATAAAATTTCTCCAAATGCCCTGAAATTTAAATATGATTTTTTCCCGAATATTTGAGAATATTTGGCACTGAGAACACAGCAGGGGGGTCAACCACCTGCCCACGAGGGTGGAGGGCGCGCCCTACCCCCTGGGCGTGCCCCCTGCCTCGTGGGCCCATGGTGGCCCTCCTCCACTTATTCCTGCACCCACACACTTATTCTTCCTCCCACAAACACGAATATCCAGCTCAAGCACGAGTTCTAGCTCATCTTGCTGCCATTTTCGATCTCCTTGCCCAAAGCACCTCTCACAAAACTGCTTGGGGAGATTGTTCCTTGGTATGTGACTCCTCCATTGGTCCAATTAGTTTTTGTTCTAGTGCTTTATTCATTGCAAATTTTTGCTGCTTAGGTGACCCTGTTCTTGAGCTTGCATGTCAAATTTATATGGTCAAAAGTAGTTTTGATACATGATATAGGTCCTAGGCACTTGTAGGAGTAGTTGCTATCAATATTATTGAGTTTGGTTTACTTTTATTTTGAAGTTACTAAAAAATTTCAGAATTTTTTAGAGGAAGAAATATGCTTCGGAAAATGTTCCAAGGTGGTTCTTCAAGGAAGCAAGGACCCAGGCTTGCAATGCGTGATGCTGATGATGAGCCACCAAGAGACGCTCCAGTGCGTCCTTGTGAATGGCCTTCTGAGAACTTTATGGATCGAGCGGGAATTAAGGAAGAATTGAACGCATATTTGCGTAACACTGATCTTGTGAGCTTCGAGGAAGAGAAGTGCAGCCAGTATCACAATCTCACTAGTTCCTTTGTGAGGAGGTTTGAATTTTCAACTTCACATAATTCTCCAACTGTCCTGTTTGATCTTTATGAAAATTCTTACACTATGGACTTAGAGGATTTTACCACTTCTTGCAAACTTCCACAATGGGGTAGTATAAAGGATCCTCACAAATCTGAATGTATAGATTTTCTTGCTAGTATAACTGTGGGGGAATCTATACACTACAAGAAATATGTCAACTTATGACCACCACTATTGGTCACTGAATGGTCACAAATTTCCATTTATGACCTTTTTGTGACCAAAAACATAAGGTCAAAAGCTGGGCGTCGTAAACTGACTATAGCGACCTTTCTTCTGGAATGGTCGCAAACGTTTCTGAGCAAAATAATCCTATTGTTCTGTTTTGGTCACTAGCAACCTCCCCAGTCCACGTAGGCATCCAGCGTGGCAAGCTGATGTGGCACAAGATTCAGCCCGGTCCAATTCAGTTTTCTACATGGGCCTAGCCCAACAATTTGGCCTTCTATATTATTATTTTTCTGTCAATTCTTGTGGGCTACTTGGGCCAAGCCTAGTATTTCAGCTTCTTTGTTTTTGGGCCTTGGCCTTCCTACAATCAATTGATTTCCTATTTTCAATAATTATATTTTGGAGCTGGTCCCACTAGTCAGAAGGGTCCCACAAGTCATAATGCCATACATGAGTCCCACATGTCAGAAATTTCAAAATTGCTCAGATTATATTCATAAGTGGGTCCCACTAGTGAAGTTTCCATATCTTCTCAACATACATAACTGCTATTTCAAACAGGACAGAACAAACATAGTTCATCAAATAACACTACATAGCCTTTTACAATCCGTTACAATATTACAGTTTACAGTCTACTACATAGCCAAAAGAACTCTTTGCAAAGTACGGCTTCACTGCTTCGCACTTGGCTTCACGGCTTCACACTCAGAAAAATTAGGACTGGAGTTCCTGTAAAAGAGTGAACATAAAGGAAAAAAATTAGGCTTGGAGCTCCTGAAAAAGAGTGAATGCATAAAGGAAAACAAGTAAGAAAACTATACAGGAAAACAAGTAGAGTGTATTGAGCATATATATGTTGTCCCTGGAAGGCGAACACATACAACAACAAGAACAGCAAGAGAATTATCCAAGAATAGAGCATGGAAGCGGATTAACTATATGGAACCAAAAACTGAATCATTGCAGATCAGATTACACAGGAACAGAATGTAGAAGCAGATCATATGGTAGCAAAACCAAATCATTATGGAGAACATAATAATACATGAAGAGAAAGATGCAACTATCCAGGCCAAAACTGGACAAACCACAAACAACAACAACAATAACAACAACACAACGAGAGAAGTAGCCCTATTTGCATCATGTTGACCAGCACAAGCAGCCATATATGCATCGCAAACAAAGAACACTCGACATCCAACATCTGAAGACATTGCAATTATTTCTAAGCACATCTAGCATACTAGTTTCCGCAAAGAGCATAAGCAAGCATGATACCATATCAATTGCATCACATCAACCAAATTATTCAGGGAGCACAATATGCACATGAACAAAGACAGGTTCTGGGTCCTGTTTGATTCACCTAGTTGATGAGGGCGGCTGAGCGGGAGACGAGCTTGATGTCGTTGCCATCAAGGACGATCTCATCCTTGACCTTCGCGGACTACAGCTTCGCCAGATGCAGCAGCAACACCTCCGACAACCACAGCAACAGCACCAATAATGACCTGCGTGACATTTCATATCATCATTACAGAATAAAAAAATTAAGACACAAGCAGCAAATATAGCTTCAGCATTACGAAATTATCATGTAACCGTTGAGCAGACAGGAATATAGCTTTAGCATTATAGAATTATCATGTAACTGTTGACTGTGAAGCTGTCAAACAGAAACCTGATTATAAACTATGGACTATGAGATGTCACAGCCGATCTAGTGGACTGTGAGATGTCAAGCAGAGCAACATCTGCTAGAGCAATAGCTCCATGGACTAAAATAAATGCCCACAAGGATCATGAGAAAGAGCTAAAAAGGTTTGTTGTAAAAGAGTGAACATAAAGCTACCATTGGAGTGTACTACTGCTGAGGCCAGAACCAAACAACTTCAATGGAAACACTAAATGTAAGCGGTGGAACAGATCTAAAAAGGTAAACAAAATATGAATTATGGTTCACTTAAAATGTGATAGATGTTTAGCAAAATTGTTTGTGGGAGTAACCTTAATCGTTCAAAATCAGAGTTGAAAATGCAAGGAAATTAAGTTGCAGAAGACAATCAGGTATTCTATTTACACAGCATTGTCAACAATAATAGAAGGAAGCAAACCTAATTAATAGTACTTTACAGTAGATAAACATTTGTTGATGCCAAAAAAAGACAAAGGCGTGTACCATGACATGTCCAGCAAGCCTAATTAATAGTGTCAAACTGTAGCTATAAATAGCACATCAGCAGCAGCATAATATTAATTTGAAATCTTAATTGAAGTCCATGTATCACTGTCCCAAAATTAAGAAACATGTCTACTAAAAGCCATGGGTCAGCTATAACTGTCCCAGAATTGTCCAAGGCTTGGCATCTGGTCAAGATGCCGACGAATAAACTCTACGTCCTTAACTATGTTATCTGCCCTGAAATGCTTCAGATACTCCGCCTGCTCTGCTGCAGATGTTATTTGAGAAAGAGATGATGTTGTCAACAGTGTTGACAATCCTGTTCCTCGCTGAAAAGTAAAAATAATGTCAGCAAAGGAAGAGCAAGCAGTACAGATTCATGTCAAATATACATGTGTAAGATACTAGAAGCATTCATTGCATATCTATGTGTACTGCAATAATTTTACGCCAAGCAGTGCACTAGTACATCAATTACACTAAGCCTCAAACGAGGTTCACCAAAGCTGAAATAGGCTGCATGGCTCGAACGGTCCACATCCCTCATATCTCATAGCTATGGGCCATCACGGATGGACTTAAAAGTAAACTAGTTTTAGCCACAAGCCACGGGTACAAAGAAATATACTAAAATGGCTTGAAGCTAAAACTAATCAACCATTCATCTCTGGTAATGAAATTTTTTCTTCATTGGGACACTACTACTTGAGCTAGATACGACAGATAAAGCTACTCAACAGGAAAATAATACACTCAATGGTACACTCTGATGTATAGTTGAAACCAAAGGATAAGTCGAACGAAACTGCAAAGAAATAGATGATTTCTCTTCTATAGTTAAAACTCACTCAACAGGAAAATAATACACTCAATGATACACGTGAATTAGAAATGCTCATTATACACAGCCTGAAATGCCCATTATACACAGCCCGGAGGCTGTTCTACAGAAAAACACTAATCAACCAACCAAGTAAAACCTTCTGAAAGTAGATGATCTCTTATCCGTCCTTGATATATTATGACTTCTACTAGAACTGCATTTACTATGAACTGCAACACTTTGTAACCTATAAGCAACAATGATTACTATCCCTGGTAGATATATACTACACCTCTTGATTTTGATGGACAAACACTCATACATTCATGAAATTTACTGAACATAAGCAACTCATATATATGACATGTTTGTAATGGCAGTTTGGTACTAGTGGCTGTAGAAATATGGAAAGAACACATTCAGGGTTGGAGGTCAGACACTTGCACGCCCATCTCCAAAGGTTGGCTGCTAGTGCTCCATTGATTAATATATGAAATTTGAAAGGGGCTAATCTGACCATCAACCTAAACATCCTTAACTACTCCGTAAATACAGTAGCACGAAATCTGGACCTGATAAGAGTCCTAGGTTATGTATGTACAGAGCAGAGCAGCGGCGAGGGTAATGCAAATCACTGACCAAAATAGTGGATCAAGCTGAAAATCAGTAACAGAAATTGCAGGATTGAGTATATTTAAGCACAGAAATGTACGATTTCCTACCATGACCCGTGCCGTGATTGAATCATGCAATTTTGGCTAGTAATAATAATTACGAGTTCTATTTAGAGTAAGTAGGAATCAAAACCCCATCAGGAGCACGGAGACGAAAGATGATGACTCCCTGACTCCATGCTTGAAAAGGAAGGAAGCGGCAATGGTCATGGCGATGCATGGCAGGGGACCCCCAAACCAGTAGCCGCTGCCCACTCCGTTCCTGGACGAACCTCCCTACGCGGCCAAGTGACTTTAGCACCGGCCCCGTGCCGTCCCGTTCGTCACCAGTAGCCCCCCACCCCGCATCGTGCCACAGTAAGTACGTACGTAGCAATTACTGCCGCTAATTAATCCCATGGGTAACTGAAGAAGAGGGGCGCACCTGGGATGCGAGGATCTCAGCGCCGCGGTGGAGGAAGAGGGTGAAGTGGCTGGTGAGGTCGAAGGGCCCCGTGAGCCACCGCCCCGCCGGCACCACCAGCGCCGCGCCGCGGTCGCCCGCGTGCCTGCCCAGGTCCGCCACCGCCCTGGCGAACGCCGCCGTGTTGAGCGTCTTGCCGTCCCCCACCGCCCCGTACTCCGTGACCCTCCGCATGTGCTTCCGGCACCCCGCGCCCCTCGCCGCAGGCGTCGCGCCAATGCCGCCCACGCACAGCGCCAGCGCCACCGCCGCGCACAACACCGCCTGTAGCAAGGAAGGAACTAAACCCATCCGTCAGCCTCGATCCACGCCGGCGCCGGCGCCGAGCAAAAAACTTGCTTACCTGAAGCCCGGGGTGTGCTGCGCGCCGGCGAGAGCCGCCTCAACTCGCCGGAATCGAGTGGAGTAGAGGAGTCGCGCGAGGGAGAGAGAGAGGGCTCGCGGGGGAGATGGGCGTGGGGGAGGCCATGGACGGCGGGGAGCTCGTCCGGAGGGAGGTGGATGTGGCGATCTAGAAAGGAGGAGGTGGCGGCTATGATCTGGAAGAGAGGAGGAGTGGTGTGCGGGGGAGAGAGGGGCTAGGGTTCGCTGCACGGGGGAGAGGGGAGAGGATCTGAGGGGGGAGGGAGAGAAAGAAAGAAAGAATGGAGGCGGGGGTGGGTGGAAAATGTCCATGAGGACAGACCTAGGGTTTCGGCTCGGGTGGGTTTGGGCCGTTGGATCCGAAAGCATCCGACGGTGGTTGATGCGTGATCCGCGTGATATGCTCATGGTCCAATCAGAACGCAGCAAACCATTTGATGACCTTATGACCAATATAAATTGGTCGTGATCGATTCAAGATAAAAAAATTCATTCCATTTTTCAGTGCTCAAAATGAGTATTTTTGTGAAAGTCCTATCAAATATTTGTTCAAATGATTCCATATTTCGCACAAGTTTGCATCTTGGAATGGCAAACAATATTGACAAAGGGAGTTTTCATTTTCTTTGGACGAAAAAACCATTTTCCATTTTTCGAGTGCCCAAAAGGAGGTTTTTTTGTGAAGAACCTATAATATATTTGTTGCAAAATTGGACCGAATCATTTTTCTAAAATACTAGGCCATATTTCATGCACAATTGACCAAATGGTTGGGTGTAAAAAGTTTTGATCCACCTCTCGTGAAAAAGACAAATTTTCGCCGGTTCAGCTTGAAGCGGGTCAAATTTGAACTGTAGCTGCCTTCTAGTTTGCTCTTTATTTTTTTCCAAAAATCATTTCTAGGTACATAAGTATCTATTTTATCATAGAAACACCAAAAAAATTCCAAGATTCAACCACTAGCTAAGAACGGTCATTCCCGCCGTTTTGACCGCATTTTGAAACGGGCATAAAAAATTCAAAAAAATCAAAAAAATGGAAAACCTTCGCATTGTGTCATCATATGTGACCAAGTTTCCAGGAAAAATAATAAACTTGTAATACGACAATTATTTTAAAAAAGTGTTCTCAGAAACGAGCTATCACGTGTGGAGATCCATGGCTTTCAAGCTAAATGATCAATCTTATGGCCACATCCATGGCATAGTTTGTTCAAATGATCTCATATTGTGCACAAGGGTGCATATTGGAATGGCAAACAATGTTGCCTAAGGAAGTTTTCATTTTCTTTGGACGAAAAAACCATTTTCCATTTTTCGAGTGCCCGAAAGGAGGTTTTTTTGTGAAGGAACTACCAAATAATTGTTGCAAAATTGGACCAAATCATTTTTATAAAATACTAGGCCATATTTAATGCACAATTGACAAAATTGTTGGGTGTAAAATGTTTTGATCCAACTCTCGTGAAAAAGACAAATTTCCGCCGATTCAGCTGGAAGCAGGTCAAATTTGAACTATAGCTGCCTTGTAGTTTGCTCTTTATTTTTTCCAAAAATCATTTCTAGGTACATAAGTATCTATTTAATCAGAGAAACACCAAAAAAATTCCAAGATTCAACCACTAGCTAGGAACGGTCATTCCCGCCGTTTTGACCGCATTTTGAAACGGGCATAAAAAATTCAAAAAAAAAATCAAAAAATCGGGAAATCTTCGCATTGTGTCGTCATATGTGGCCAAGTTCCTAGGAAAAATAACAAACTTGTAATACGGCAATTATTTTAAAAAAGTGTTCTCAGAAACGAGCTATCACGTGTGGAGATCAATGGCTTTCAAGCCAAATGATCAATCTTATGGCCACATTCATGGCATAGTTTGTTTAAATTATCTCATATTGTGCACAAGGGTGCATATTGGAATGGCAAACAATGTTGCCTAAGGAAGTTTTTATTTTCTTTGGACGAAAAAACCATTTTCCATTTTCTGAGTGCCCCAAAGGAGGTTTTTTTGTGAAGGACCTACCATATATTTGTTGCAAAATTGGACCAAATAAATTTTATAAAATACTAGGCCATATTTAATGCACAATTGACAAAATGGTTGGGTGTCAAAATTTTTGATCCACCTCTGGTGAAAAAGACAAATTCCCGTCGATTCAGTTGGAAGCGGGTCAAATTTGAACTATAGCTGCCTCATAGTTTGCTTTTTATTTTTTCCAAAAATCATTTCTAGGTAAATAAGTATCTATTTAATCAGAGAAACACCAAAAAAATTCCAAGATTCAACCACTAGCTAGGAACGGTCATTCTCGCTGTTTTGACCGCATTTTGAAACGGGCTTAAAAAATTCAAAAAAATTCAAAAAATTGGGAAACCTTCGCATTGTGTCATCATATGTGGCCAAGTTCCTAGGAAAAATAACAAACTTGTAATACGGCAATTATTTTAAAAAAGTGTTCTCAGAAACGAGCTATCACGTGTGGAGATCAATGGCTTTCAAGCCAAATGATCAATCTTATGGCCACATTCATGGCATAGTTTGTTCAAATGATCTCATATTGTGCACAAGGGTGCATATTGGAATGGCAAACAATGTTGCCTAAGGAAGTTTTCATTTTCTTTGGACGAAAAAACCATTTTCCATTTTCTGAGTGCCCCAAAGGAGGTTTTTTTGTGAAGGACCTACCATATATTTGTTGCAAAATTGGACCAAATAAATTTTATAAAATACTAGGCCATATTTAATGCACAATTGACAAAATGGTTGGGTGTCAAAATTTTTGATCCACCTCTGGTGAAAAAGACAAATTCCCGTCGATTCAGTTGGAAGCGGGTCAAATTTGAACCGCAGCTGCCTCATAGTTTGCTTTTTATTTTTTCCAAAAATCATTTCTAGGTAAATAAGTATCTATTTAATCAGATAAACACCAAAAAATCCAAGATTCAACCACTAGCTAGGAACGGTCATACCCGCCGTTTTGACCGCATTTTGAAACGGGCATAAAAAATTCAAAAAAATTCAAAAAATTGGGAAACCTTCGCATTGTGTCATCATATGTGGCCAAGTTCCTAGGAAAAATAACAAACTTGTAATACAGCAATTATTTTTAAAAAGTGTTCTAAAAAACGAGCTATCATGTGTGGAGATCAATGGCTTTCAAGCCAAATGATCAATCTTATGGCCACATTCATGGCATAGTTTGTTCAAATGATCTCATATCGTGCACAAGGGTGCATATTGGAATGGCAAACAATGTTTCCTAAGGAAGTTTTCATTTTCGTTGGACGAAAAAACCATTTTCCATTTTTCAAGTGCCCAAAAGGAGGTTTTTTGTGAAGGAACTACCAAATAATTGTTGCTAAATTGGAACAAATCATTTTTATAAAATACTAGGCCATATTTAATGCACAATTGACAAAATTGTTGGGTGTAAAATTTTTTGATCCACCTCTCGTGAAAAAGACAAATTTCCGCCGATTCAGTTGGAAGCGGGTAAAATTTGAACTGCAGCTGCCTCATAGTTTGCTATTTATTTTTCCCAAAAATCATTTCTAGTTACATAAGGACCTATTTAATCATAAATACATGGTTTGGTGGCGATACGTCGAGGTTTGGACGGTGGCCGAGGGCCCCAACTCTAGAGCGCGTAAACTCGCATGCTCGTCGCGTGGTCACCGCGTGGCCGTAATGTTGCCATGTGTTCTGGGCGGCCTAGGCATGTCTAGTGGGTTGGGCACTCCCCAGGTTGGTGCTAGGAAGAAAATTACAACATAAGATTCTCACGAGGAGACCGATCGATGCTCAAACATGAATTAGCAGCCAAGTGTTTGATTAGCGGTACGGGAAATGCACATGGCCAATGGGCGTGAGTTTTGGCTGAGGATGATCATCTACTAAGGAGAATGTCTTCACAAATTTTGAGCTCAAAAGGAGGATCCTAGGTGGTACTTGCTTTGCAAAGTACCACGCTGGATAAAAATATGAATGTTGAAGCTAGGATCAAAATAATGAATGGAGTGAGCTGAAATTTTGTGAAGGATGGTTATTTGGGCATAGGAAAGCATTGTAGAAAATTGATACCATTTGGACATGCCAAAGTAGTACTTCCTTCACAATGCTCTTCTATGGACAGAAACTTGGGAAAACTAGTGAGAGAGATTGGATGAATGAAATGAGCTCAAAATTGGTGTAGGTAAGTTACTTTGGTATGGTCATGCGCTGGTAAATTTTGAGATCATTTGGGTAAGCGTAGCTAGTACTTACTTCACAAAGCTTCTCTCGAGGTAGAAACTTTGGAAATTTCCCGAGAAAGATTTACTAAGAAAATTGAGCTGAATATTATCATGTGGCAATGATTTGGGTATGGAAGAGTGCCCAAAAAGTTTGAGGGTAATAGGAGGGGTATATATAACACTTGCTTTGCAACGTGCCAATTTGGCCATAAAATATAAATTGAACCTGGGCTCACATAGATGATTTGACTGAGCTGCAATTTGGAGGAGGGTGATAATTTGGACATATGAAGGAACAGTATAAATTTCATGTCATTTAGAGATATAAAAAAGGTACTTCCTTCACAATGCTTCTAGGTGGACAAAAACTTTGGAAATTTGCCGAAGAAGATTTGCTAGGCAAATGGAGCTTAATTTTGTCATGCGGTAATGATTTGGATAGGAAAGAGTGCCCAAAAATTCCGAGGGCAATCAAGAATATATAAATAGCACTTCCTTCATAAAGTGTTGTTGTGAACAGAATAGGAAAATGAATATTGTTGAATTAGTCAAATTTTCAAGGGACCTACGTCCGACCTCCGGATGCAGACGATTTAAGTCATATAATTCAACAGCCCAGAGAGTCAGCCCGAAAGCTTTGGAACAGGTTTCTCACTAAGAAGAACCAAATCGTCGACTGCCCGGATGCCAAAGCCTTAGCAACTTTCAAACACAGCGTCCGAGACGAATGGCTCGCCAGACACCTCAGCCAAGAAAAACCAAGAACAATGGCAGCCCTGACAAGCCTCATGACCCGCTTTTGCGCGGGCGAAGATAGCTGGTTAGCCTGCGGTAGCACCAGCGACCCAAGCACATCCGAAGTTAGGGATGGCAATGGAAAATCACGACGCAGTAAAAGCAAGCGTCGGAATAAAGAAGACAGCCCAGATAATACGGTGGTAAATGCCGGATTCAGGGGATCTCGACCAGGTCAGTGGAAACAACCTTTCAGAGGCAGCAGAGATGGACCGTCCAGCCTAAATAAGATTCTAGACAAATTATGTCAGATTCATGGCACCCCTGATAAACCTACAAATCACACACACAGAGAATGCTGGGTCTTCAAGCAGGCCGGTAAGCTAAACTCCGAACACAAGGGGAGGGAGACACCAAGCAAAGACGAGGACGAACCTCGCCAGCAAAGCACTGGAGGACAGAAAATTTTCCCACCAGAGGTTAAAACAGTAAACATGATCCACGTGATGAAGAGGAGAAGCAAACATGCACTCCGAGAGATAAGCGTCGTAGAGCCCGTCACCCCATGTTCAACCCCTGGTTGGCCTACCCGATCACTTTTAATCGCAGGGATCACCTGACAAGCATCCGACATGAAGGATTGACTGCCTTGGTGTTAGAACCAATAATAAACGGATACCATCTCACACGAGTCCTTATGGACGGCGGCAGTGGTCTAAATCTGATATATCAGGACACAATCCACAAAATGGGGATAGACCTGACAAAAATCAGCCACAGTAATACTACCTTCAAGGGAGTAATACCAGGCCCAAAGGCCCACTCCATGGGCACTCTATTACTAGAGGTTGTATTCGGTTCTCCCGACAACTTCCGAAGCGAAAAGTTAACCTTCGACATTGCTCCATTCCAAAGCGCTATCAAGCACTACTTGGAAGAGCGGCTTTCGCTTGTTTTAATGCAGTACCGCATTATGCTTCTCTCAAGCTTAAGATGCCCGGTCCACGTGGCATCATCATCATTAGCGAAAATATTGAGCGTTCTCTACGCGCGGAAGAACGTGTGGCGGCTTTAACATCCGAGCACTAGACAGCCTCACCAACCAGAATAAATGACAGGTCACCAAGACCGCGGACACGGTTAGACGAGTCCGGCGCATCACTAGATATACCTGAGATTGGTTCGTTGGTTAAACCCTCATAGACGATACGAGGGGCTTCCCGCGTGTAATCAGGGCTAGTTTGGCTCAACTTAACTTATCTTGAATTTTAAATGGTTTATCGAGAATAACCAATTTTTTGGCACGACAACTTTCACCTAAGTTCTTCTCTTTTACAGATGACAATTGTGCTACACCCATCCAGGACATGGCACAACAGAGACATAGGCGCAGACGTGCAGCAGGGACCCGCTCAAAGGTTTCTTTTCAGATTAAGACCATGTGTAAACCTTTTTTACTGTCTCTTGTTGTTCACATCCTCCGGATACTCAATACAACCGAGAAGGATGCTGACGTTATTGGCATTTTGCCACGTCAGAATATTGCACGTACCTGGACACTTGGGGTTTATTATTAAGGGCATTGTTCAGCCTGACATATGTTATGAAGACCGAATACCTTAGGGAGTGTTCGGCGTCACGAGTTTGGCCTTATATGCATCAGCTCCGAATCATGTCTTTGGTCAAATGTTGGGTTTTCCCGGCTCCCATGTTTTGCTACCTTACGTTCCGCTCTATCGGCTAAGGTGGCACCGGGAGAACTACTGCGATTGTGCCCTGGTTCATCCGGATGAGCACCTCAGTAGAGAAAGCCGAAAACTAATTATCATGATAAAGCGCGAGACTGGTCAACCACGCGATGAATTAGCGGAATCTTCGGGATTCCTCCACATTAACGAAGGGCCATTTCCCGGTCATGTACGTACACGCCCCGTATTCGGACGAGCGCGGAAGTACCAGGGGCTATATAGTAGTCCCACCGTCAAACTCCTATGGCTAAGTGAAAGTGTTAAAGCAATATAGTCCGATTGCCTCGTTCGCTGCGCTACCACCTCCTTAATGGACCAAGATGTTGGATCAAGTGTGACTACGCGTTTTTTGCGAACACCCCCGCATTATATGCGTGGGGGCTGAAGCCGACGACTGCAAACTTTCAGGTTATATACACATATACATAAACGGCCGCACAGGAGGCATCATAATACTTTCAGGCAAAAGTATAAACACAGCCTTCATAAGTCAATAAAACATTGTTTTTACAATGGGAATACATGTCACTAGAACATTATATTCTTCTAACACTGAGCCTCTATTGAACGAGCGCCTTCAAGGACTTCTTCAAAGTAGTGCTCGGCAGATACTCGACCTACGGCCGAACTCTGGGTTGCAATAGCGGCGGCCTCCATCTCTGCCCAGTATGTTTTGACACGGGCAAGTGCCATCCGCGCACCCTCTATGCACGCCGACCTCTTCATAGCGTCGATGCGCGGCACAACACCAAGGAATTGTTGCACTAAACTAAAATAACTATTCGGCCTTGGCCCTTCCGGCCATAGATGATCCACAACAGACCTCATGGCAAGTCCCGACAACCTATGGAGCTCGGCCCACTCGGCCATTCGCTCATTCAACAGCAGCAGACGCACTGGAACATGGAACTGTGACCAGAACAACTTTTCTACTTCACGATCTTTTTGATCCTTGAAGTACTCGGCCACATCAGTAGCACTTGCCGCCAAATCCATGTACGCGTCTGTAGAACTCCATAGTTGATCAAGAGGGGGATACTTTGGATCTTCAAACTTCGTCCGCAACTAAAAGGACTTCCCAGCCACGATATCTCCAACTTGACGCAGCTCCTCCTTCGCTGCTCTAATTTTAGAGCGGGCTTCCTTGGCTGCAACCATGGCCTTCTCCAGGTCCGTCGCCTTCGCTCGGTTTTCTTCTTCAAGAAGCTGGTAACGGTCGGCGGCATCTTTCAACTCAACGGCCATCTTGGCCATTTTTTCCTTGCTTTGGCAATGAGCAGCCTGTTCGGCCCTCAGCTCTTCGACCGCCTTTAGAGCGGCTGCATCACTATTCCTGGCTTGTTCCTTGGCTCGGGCAAGTTCCGCCCGAAGGGTATCCATGGCGGCAGCTCCATCTGCAGTCACAACATATTAAAGATACTAGCATCATGCTCCTCTTACCATGTGTTGATCATAGGAGAAATCACATACCCTGTGCCTCGTTGAGCCGCTTGTTGACAAGCACGATGTCGGCATCTGCCACATGAAATTGCCGCTTCAGTTCGGCAAACTCACCAGTCCGGCTAGCCACCGGACCTTCAGCCACCTGCACATGAAGGCGGCCTGATTATTACCTAGGACTATGATACTCTTTTTGCCGCCGTTCTCGACGGCAACCAGAGTCTCAGGGGCTACTATCTGCATAGGGCACACTTAACGTGTGCAGTACTGTCAAAAACATACACTATTTCACGTACCTCAAAGCCTTTCAGCAGACTCATAAAAGCTTCATGCAACCCGCTATCGACGGATGAAATCCTCTCAATCACCGTACCCATTAGCGTACGATGCGCTTCTGAGATGGCTGCTTGCTCCAGAAGATCCTTCAGTGCGTCTGGCCGCACACCGGACGGTTCCAGACTCTTTCTGTTGCTCTCTTTAAGAGTCAAATACTGAGGACTTTGGGTGGCCAAAGGATTACCCTCTGGCCTTGGCAGATTAGGAGAAACCCTCCGCGATGACACTTCAGGGTCGCCCGCCTCATGAGGTGGGGTGGCAGGGGGAGGTGTTTCGCTCTCCATCATCTCCGGAAGAAGATCCCCCGAAGACAAACTCTGTCGAGAAGGGCTACGATCCGAACTACAAGATATATACTTCGGTTATTGTCTTCAGAAGTAATGTAGGATATTTTTACTATTAAGTACTTTTTGTTTACTTACAACTCGGTAGAGGGCTGATTCCCTTGCGGGTACTGTGCGGCAAGAGTACCCTCCGAGGCAGGACCCTCTGGCGAAGATTTCTTTCCCCGTTTTGAAACCTTTGTTTCCGGGTCTTCAGAGGTGGTCCTCTTCCTTCCTTGGGGAGAGGGAATTTTAGACTCTTCTCGATTACCCTCCTTCACGGAGGCGCTAATTCCCCTTGGTTTGGATGAATAATGAGTGAGGCCCGCTTTCAGCCTCTTCATTCCCCCCTTTATCTTCCCCTGAGGGCGCCTAATAAGGCGCCGGCTCGAGCATTCTAGCTAGTACTGGATTGGCTGAGCCTTCGGGAAGGGGGGCCGAACACCTGATCATCTTCGCCTTTGTTACCCAATCCTGGTCAAAGAGCGACTTTTCAGAATGATGATGTGATAAATAAAAAGACAGCATGTTTGGCCACGGGATTACTTACTTGGGTATCTGGGCAATTACAGTTCAGACCCGCATCCTCGGTGGTGTCCGGACACTTTATTTGGGGTCCAAAAAACAATTTGTACATCTCTTCGAGTGTCATGCCGAGGAAGTGCTGGATAGTTCACGGTCCTTCTGGGTTGAATTCCCACATACGGAGGGGTCGACGTTTGCAAGGCGGGACTCGACGAACTAGCATGACTTGCATTACCGTAACCAGGCTGACATCTCTCTCGAGGAGATCTCGGATGCGACTCTGCAATATCGGCACATCATTTGCTGGCCCCCAGTCTAGCCACTTGTTGATCCATGACTTCAGTTGTGGTGGGGGGCCCGAGTGAAAGGCAGGGGCGGCTACCCACTTCTTACTTCGGGGAGCTGTGATATAAAACCACTCTCGCTGCCATAAACTGGACACCTCTGGGAAGGAACCCTCTGGCCATGGAACATCAGCGCTTTTGCTTATTATGACACCTCCGCACTGTGCGTGTCGCCCCTCGGGGTCATCTTCGGCTTCACATTGAAGGTCTTGAGCCACAGGCCGAAGTGTGGGGTAATGCGGAGGAAGGCCTCACACAGGACGATGAACGACGAGATGTGAAGGAGGGAATCCGGGGCCAGGTCATGGAAATCTAGCCCATAATAGAACATGTGCCCCCTAACAAAGGGATCCAGAGCGGGGCCTAGCCCTCGGAGGAAGTGAGAGATGGATACAACGCTCTCGCCGGGTTAGGGAGCGGGAATGACCTGCCCTCGAGCAAGCAGCCTGTGCCAGATTTCGCCGGCCAAATACCGGTCCTCTCTTAGCTTCTTGATGCCTTCCTCTGTGACAGAGGAAGGCATCCACCGACCTTGAAGTTGGATCCGGACATGGTTGAAGGTACGAAGCGCCTGACCTGAGCCTGGGGTGTTGGAACTCGAGGCGGGGGAATGATTCGATTGAGTACGAGAGGGGAAAAAGGGACATGCCTTGGCCTCTTTATAAAGAGGATGAATATCAAGCGTCCTCCTCGTGGCCGTTTGAGACTTGCCTAAAATCAAGGAGTCATACCGACGAGCACGATTGGGTTACCCACGTCCGTATTGATGAGAATCCCATAATAAGGGGGACACGATCTCTGCTTTGACAAGACGTGTCAAGAAAACCGCCTCGCAATACGTGCAGTGCTGGTTGAGAAAAATGGTTCGAATAATGACCGGGCCATGACATGATGTCATGTTTCTAAATGTGTCAGCAGATTAGATTTGTGGAAATATTATTCTCTCTACGGTGGTATGTGGAACTTGTTTTGCAGATCTGGGCACCATCCTTGTGTTCAAAATCTTCTATGGAGAATTCGGAGGAAGAACCCGCCTTGAAATGCCGAAGACAAATCTGCGCGCCAGACTCATCATCATTGAAGCCTGGTTCAGGGGCTACTGAGGGAGTCCTGGATTAGGGGGTCTCCGGACAGCCGGACTATATCCTTTGGCCGGACTGTTGGACTATGAAGATACAAGATTGAAGACTTCGTCCCGTGTCTGGATAGGACTCTCCTTGGCGTGGAAGTCAAGCTTGGCAATACAGATATGTAGATCTCCTCCCTTGTAACCGACTCTGTGTAACCCTAGCCCCCTCAGGTGTCTATATAAACCGGAGGGTGTAGTCCGTAGGACAAGGACAATCATACCATAGGCTAGCTTCTAGGGTTTAGCCTCTACGATATCGTGGTAGATCAACTCTTGTAATAATCATATCATCAAGATCAATCAAGCAGGACGTAGGGTGTTACCTCCATCAAGAGGGCCCGAACTTGGGTAAACATCGTGTCCACCGCCTCCTGTTACCATCCGCCTTAGGCACACAGTTCGGGACCCCTACCCGAAATCCGCCGGTTTTGACACCGACAAAAGCCCATTTCAAACTGTGGAGAAAATTGTTCTGTCTTGTCCCTCGCAACCATGAGGGGTCAATATTTGAAGTGGGCGGAGCCGAAGTGTGGCGCATCACCGATACCGGATACCCGTCTAACACACCAAGTAAGGCATCTAAAGAATGGCTTTCCGAGTGGTTCTACATCGAGGACGTTGCGCTTCCCGATCCAGTTCGAAAGGGTCTCCCTGAATTTGCAAGCGTTCCGCTAAAGAAACGCCACAGTTGGCGCCCCCGGAGCCTTGAGGAGGATGACAGTGCGGAGGTTCGTCAACTCTTGGGCGAGATAAAGACGCTCGCCTGGTCCGGATTAACAATGGTTGAGGTAATGGCGACCTCCATCACGTGAGGGGTTCAGCCACTTCAATACAAAGGGCTCCAAATGTGGAACTACAACAGGGAGGACGATGCCTCCCGCTGTGGTCGAAAAGGTCCGGGCACCCCCGCCGCTCTGCCAAAATACTGACCGAGCTGTTCAAAGGGGAGGAAGAGGAATTTCTTCGGATCAATCGCAGAGATGGATATTCTATGTATAATCCTCCCAGTTGGGTAAGCCCCAATCGTTCTGCTTTACTCATTTCGCTTCCCGGATTACTTTTGACAAATTTCTAATCCGCTTATAACAGCATTGGCGAAGAATCACCGAGGGGTTTTACAGCCCCGCCCCACAGCCTGAGGACCACAACCGGGAGCTGGATGCCGAGTTCGAAGATGATCCGGATATATTCGTGGTACTCGCGGAAGGGGTGTTTTTCCAGGCGAGCTACGATGGCACGGAAGTGGCCATTATCGCCGATTACCCGGGTCTTCTTCCTGCTTCCCACGTAAGTCGTTTGAGGAAAACCTCTCTCAAAAGAGCTCCCTCGCACTGCCTCACCCATCGCACTGTCTCGTACTCCACAGGGGAGACGTTCGGTGCATCATACTACTCCAGGGGTGGCTCCGGCGTCGAGCAAGGCTTCTAAAAGGAAGGTCGGTGAAGTCGCGTCTGGTCCCTCATCAAAGAGGTATGGATTTAAAGGTATACTATAACAGTCACATCCAACTATAACTTGTACACTTGTTTGACACCAGGAAAAAAGTTCACCAGACTAAACCCGAGGGTCCGGCCAGCCGTACTCCCCGCACCCGGGATTTAGACCCCGTTGGAAAGGCAGGAGCCAACATAGGAACAGTGTCGGACTGTCCTTCGGCCGAGGGTTCGGAGAATATGTCCGTTACCAACTCGGAAGTGGAGAGCGCCATGAATCATCGGCTGTAGGGTTGTTTTACAAGACCCTGAGTTTTCGGAAGAGGCATTTAATGCCTTCAGCTCGGCCGATGCGTACATCCGAACTGCTCGAAACGGCCTTAGTAGAGCCACGAAGCAATATTTAACAAATGTGTGGGTAAGCTTTCTTTTTCCGAAATAGGATAGCCATGAGCCAGTAGCCCTTGGGACTGAAAGCAGTTGGTACAACTGATTTGGGGACCGTTATATCGCCAGGTTCTTACCGACAAGAACGACCTGCTAGCCCAAGAGCTGGAATAGTGTCGGGCACAGTTAAATGCTGCTACCACCGAACTGGAAAATTTGAAGAAGTCGTCCACTGGTAACGTTCCTCTCTATTGAGGAATAGTGAACGTATACCAACTGTGCTAATATTGCCACTGATCGCATAATAGGGTCGCCTGATCAATTTGAGAAGGAGTTGAAGACCGCCCAAGAGGGAGAAAAAGAGGCGAAGAGGCAACACGCCGCGGGCGAACGCGTGCTGACCCGCGTCAGGGACAAGAAAAACAAGCTGCATGACTCCAACACCAAGTTGGGTGAAGAATTGAGGGATGTGCGGGCCCAGCTATCCGACTCCGTAAAGGAGAACAAGAAACTGCAGGGCGGCATGTTCAGTATGTTTCCAAACTTGTTTGTTTTTAATAGTTTGGAGAGAAATGAAACTGATATAGCCATGCTTGTAGGTATATTAACGGGCCGTCCTGAAGAGGAGGTGTCCGGATCATCGAGTGATCTGCTGCAAATTCTATCGCAAGTGCATGAACAGGCACGGCTGGCGATGCAGAGTGTTGCCAAGGCTCTATGGCCATCCGCCTCCCCTCCAGGAAGTATGGAGGAGCTTGTAGAGCGGTTCAAGGGAGCGCGACAGTGTATCCGGCTATGGAAGATATCGGCCTGTCGAGAGGGTGTGTGAGAGGCGTGGGCCATGGTGAAGACTCGGTATACCAAGCTTGATCCTAATCACATGGCGCGGGTCGGACCGGTAGGGCCAAATGGGAAAGAAATTCCTGTTAGTTTAGTATATGACCAAGTAGAGGTGGCCGCCAAATATTCCCAACATGATTGTAAATTAGATTGCCTGTTAGATGGTATAGAGGCAGAAGTGTTTGAGTCCAAGTGACTATGTAATTTCCTCACCATGTGGAATTTCTAGCCGAATTGTATATCTTTTGTCATGGCAGACCTTTTCTCTTCGACCTCCGGACCCGAAGGTGTGGAGTGTTTCCGAATACCGTCACGGCCGAATAGGCCAGGGTATGCGTGGAAAACTAAGTGTAGGGGTCATAGTTGCTTGAATAGACAAGTTGTATCCAGCTAGTTATGTTATATTTCAATGAGATTGTAAGAAACATCTTCCAGGGAGAATAGTTCCATTAAGGGTTCCTTTCCCTGGGTGTGCACGCATTAGTAGACATGTCAAAATTGCGATGTGAAGATCACAGTGTGTATGACTTCTGGGGGTTCACAATAAAGTGAGTGCAATAAATAGTTTTCATCCACCGACCGAATATTCCCTTAAGAATGCTACCTTTCGGTTTCACCCAGTCTGAGGTACACATCTGGATGACCCGACAGTAACAATCGGAGAGGTGCTCCCTTTACCACCTAGCCGAACAATCAGGAACGTAGGGGTAAGCACAAGAGCCAGGCAGCCCGGCTTGGCCAAAACTTAAGTTATATCGATGCATATAATGGTGAAGAAAAGACATACGGGAAAGACGCCTATGTGTGATGAGCTTAATGCTCTACAGGTAATATTAACAAGCTTCTGTTAAAAGAAGCCTCCAGGGCGTACGTTTGTAAGAATGTGTACGTCAGCAGTATTCGGTCGAGCCGAATGAGAGCTCTAAAGAGAAAAATTGTGAAAAAAGAAAGAGGGAAAGAATTATGGAAATTGTGGGGGAGAAGGAGACTAACAAAGGGTTCGGCGCTAGGCATAGAACCTTCGGAGTCTGGCCATGTTCCAGGGGTTCGGCTCTAGGCGATTGTCTAATGCATCACGAAGACGGTACGCTCCTCCGGTAAGAACTTCGTCAATTATGAAGGGACTCTCCCATTTGGGCTTGAGTTTGTCCTTTTTCTTCTCCGGCAAACGTAGAATGAGTTCGCCAACGTTGTAAGTCTTGGCCCATACTTCTCTGCTTTTGATATCTTAGAGCCTATTGTTGATAAAATGCTGAACGGGCTTTGGCAACGTCGCGCTCCTCCTCCAGGGCATCTAGGCTGTCCTGTTGATCCAACTCGGCCTCTTTCTCCTCGTACATACGCACTCGGGGTGAGTCATGTATAATATCGCAGGGCAATACAGCCTCTGCACTGTACACCATGAAGAAAGATGTGTATCCGGTAGTACGGTTGGGCGTGGTCCGCATCCCCCAGAGTATGGAGTCGAGCTCCTCAACCCAGTGTTTGTCTGATTCTTTCAAAGAACGCACTAGTCTGGGTTTGATGCCGCTCATGATAAGACCATTGGCTCGCTCGACTTGACCGTTTGTTTGCGGGTGGTAGAGAGAGGCGTAATCGAGCCTAATGCCCAGATTAGCGCACCAGGTTTTCACCTCATCGGCTGTGAAATTCGAACCATTATCGGTGATGATGCTGTGCGGTACACCGTAACGGTGTACCACATCGGATATAAATGCAATCACCGGTCCGGACTCGGCCATTTTAACCGGTCTAGCCTCTATACACTTGGTGAATTTGTCCACCATGACCAATAGATGTTTTTTCTTATGGATTCCCCCTTTAAGGGGTCTGACCATGTCCAAGACCCAGACCACAAAGGGCCATGTAATGGGGATTGTGTGTAGAGCGGTTGGGGGCATATGGCTTTGGTTGGCGAAGAGTTGGCATCCAACACAGCGTTGGACGAGGTCCTGTGCGTCTGCCTGGTCCGTAGGCCAGTAAAATCCTGTACGGAAGGCCTTGCTGACAAGTGCCCAAGCTGCAGCGTGGTGTCCATCGAGACCGGCGTGAATTTCTACCAAGAGTTGCCGCCCCTCCTCCTCGGAGATACACCTTTCAAGGACTCCGGTAGTGCTTTTCTTGTAGAGCTCTCCTTCGTGAACTTTATAGGCCTTCGAACACCGGATTATGCGGCGAGCCTCATTCTGATCTTCTGGGAGCTCCTTCCTATTAAAGTAGGCCAAGAACGGTTTGGTCCATGGGGCAATTATTGCCATGATGAGGTGGCCCGATGGTGTTACTTCGGTGGTTGAGCCTCCGATGATATCGGCGTGTTCGTTATCCGAGTTTGTGTTCGGAACGGGATTGTCGTTGCTATCTCCCCCTTGCCATACCATGGATGGCTTAAAGCACTACAAAAAAATGCACTTCCGTGATGATACGTGTTTGTCACAGTAGGTCGTGTTTTCTGTCATGCATGTACATCCATGACAAATTTATGACAGAATCAAGATAGTCATACCTGTGCTGTCGTAGAAGTGTTCCATGACATTGCCAAAATTATCATCACGGAAGTGTCCACTTCCATGACGATAAATCGCGCGTCACAGAAGTGCTTTCGTCAAGGGTGACCGACACGTGGCATCCACCGTAATGGAACGCCGTTAAGCTATCGGGTCGGATTTTGGATCCGATAACCCGTTAACAGCCACGACCAATGCCAATTTTCCACGTGTAAAATTCTTATTGGCTGACGGATCCACGCGCCAGCTCCGCGTTGGCACAGGTGTCACTCATCCAACGGTCGAGATGGGCCTATGATATGTTGACACGTGGACCGGCCCAAAAGTGGCCCACAAAGTTTAAATGGGCCGGCCCAACCGAAGGCCCATAAGATTTAGCGGACCATAATGGGTCGGCCCAGCTAAAGGCCCACAAAATTTAGCAGACCATAATGGGCCGGCCCAGCTAAAGGCCCACAAGATTTTGCAGACCACAATGGGCCAGCCCAGCTAAAGGCCCACAAGATTCTGCAGACCATAATGGGCCGGCCCAGCTAAAGGCCCAACATTCTCTGTCAAATCGTCCCGTCAACGGCCCGTCCTAAACTTGTCATCAACGCGGCCCATGGTCACTTTTGGCCCATTAACAGTCCGCTAAGTAATTGGGCCGAATTATGGCTCGGTGTATTTCCGGTCTGTTAAAGGTCCGGCTTCATTTGGGCCCATTTACAGGCCATCAAAACTTTCGGCCCATAAACGACCGTGAAGGATTTGGGTCATATTCAGCCATGTCTGACATTCGGCCTGTTAGAGGCCCGCTATAGCTTTGGGCCACTTTCGGCCTGTTGTCATTTTCGTGCTGTTAACGCCGGATGTAAACCATGGGCCATATGTGGCCCAACGTCATATCGGGCCCATTAACGGCCCATATAAAAATGACGATAATCTAGACCGACCGAAGTTCCGGCCTATTAAAGGCCCGTGTATTAGGTCGACGCATTTACGGCCCGTCCGAATTTCGGCCTGTCAAAGATCCGCATCGTGAATGGGCCACCATTTCGGCCTGCTAAGTCCAGTGGGTTATTTGGCACAATCAGGGCCCAATCTCACTTTCGGTCTATTAAAGGCCCATGTTTTTTATGGGCTCAAGATATTTACACCTGGTCAAAGAAGGTGTTAAACTGGGTATTGTCTTTCTCATTCCTGTACTGGATCCATGTTGGGAGGATACGTGCATGACACCTAACAGCAACTGCTGCCTCTGATACTAACTTGGCTGACTCTGTAGCATAATGTGGCCTTTTTAAACCTGCCTTAAAATGTATCTCCATTCTTCCTCCTTTAGATTTTGTTAATCTGTCAAGCATTATCCCTGATGTCTGTTTCCACTTGCGCCGTGGTGCTAGTTCAACAACGAATATGGAAAGTGTTAGTGTACATCAAACTGTGAGAGTACATATAAAGGAGCATGCAACTGCAACTTGACTCGGTCAAGTACCGTCTTGGTGTTGATGCTCATGAGGTTCATCTGATCTTGCCAAGTCCTGTTGTGTCAGCAGTGCTTCGGAAGTAGTGTTAGGTGTGAAGGCAGCTTGGGAACTGGCCAGTTCCGGAGCAAACGAACGAGTAACTGGTTGAGATGCTGGTACAGTTGATGCGGATGCTGCAGCTGGTGGAGCAGGTGATACTGTGTTTGTAGATTTGGCCGGTGGACTTGGACCTTCTACTGCACTATAAGTACCAGCAGAATCTCGACGGCAGAACCTTTTCCGTTTCACCCGACGAGTAACAGCACTCCCTACTATATTATTTTCCTTGCTCTTTTTTGACTTTGCCATGTCAAGCTGTACCCACAACACAAAAGAATAAAATCACTCTTCAGAACTCATTGATGCATGATACAGACAAGCAATACTTTGATGTAAGACAACCATATGAGGATGGAATATGTAAGAAAAATAGGACGGCATGACATATTCACAGCTACGATGTGCAAACTAAGCAGAAGGATTTTCAAGAAAATAGAAGTAATGCAAGCTAGACACCATATGAAAGATGCAACCTATATTACTCTGCCAAGTTAAAAGTGTCTTGTCATAAGTGGCAAGTCGAAAAATTAGAAGCAGTACAACGTAGAAATCAATGCAAGATGCAACCACTATCAAACTGCCATGTTAAAAGCGTCCAATCATGAGTGACTGACGCGGGATACACAACAGTGGTACTTTGATGTAAGAACATGGTATGATAGATAGATGCAATGTATTCTAGACATAGAAAGCCATGTTATATGCACATGTATAACGTATAAACTCAGCAGGTGCAATTTAATCAAAATAGAAGAAATACATGCTAGACAACATATGAAACATGAAACCAATTATCACACTGTCAACTTAAAGCAAGCACCTGCGATGGTGGAGTACGGGAGATGAACTCATCATGTATACTTGGGACTTCAACTTCATTAGCAGTAGCAGTGGCAAATCTAGAGAGTCTCTGTTTGCGTCGGTGCGGAGGACCACCAACATCCCCTAACTTACTCTTTTCCTTCCTATTTTCTGATATTTCCTTATGAAGTCAAAACCACAAGAAGATGAATAAAATTAGCTCTGCATAACTGGTTGATGCATGATATAGACGAACACTACTTTGATGTAAGGCAAGCGCAGGATAGGAGGATGGAATATATACAAAAAAGACAACGTTTCATATTCACACGTACGATAGGAGGATGGAATATGTATGAAAAAACAGTAAGCGGAAGGCATTTCAACAAAATTAGAAGAAATGAAAGCTAGGCACCATATGAACATGCAACCAATATCACTCTATCAGGTAAAAAGTGTCTCGTCCTAAGTGCCATTTCAAGAAATTAGAAGCAGTACAAGCTAGAAGACAATGCAAGATGCAACCTACATCACAGTCCCAAGTTAAATGTGTCTTATGGGTAAGTGATCGTTGCAGGTATAAGTTGTAAGCTACGCAGATGCAATTCAACATAATCAGAAGCAATACAAACTAGACATCATACGGAAAATGCAACCACGTATAACAGTTCCAATTAAGAGCAAGCACCTGTGATGGTGGAGTAGGGGAGATGTGCTCATCATGTACACGTATGTTCTAGAAACAGGAACACGTGTCATATTCACAGGCATTATGTGTAAAGTAAGCAGATGCAATTCAAGTTAGAAGCAATACAAGCTAGACATCATACGCAACATGCAACCACATATAATAGTGTCAAGTTAGAGCAAGCACCTGTGATGGTGGAGTAGGGGAGATGTGCTCATCATCTACACAGCTACATTGACTGTCCAGCCTTGTGTTGTCTTGCGAATCTTGTTGGGAGGATGGCAGAGTAGAATCTGTAGAGACCCCCTATTTGAGTTACTCCGAAGGACCACCATCATCCACTGCCCGACTAATTTCCTTCAGCTGTAATGATTTTGCATTGTGAAGTCAAACCGATAAGAAAAAGGAATAAAATTTGCTCTTCAGAACTCATTTATGCATGATACTGACGAACACTACTCGGATGAAAGGCAAACACATGATGCGAGGATGGAATATGTATGAAAAACATGATGGTGTGACATATTCACACCTATGATGTGGTAACTAAGCAGAAGGCATTTCAACAAATTAGAAGCACTACAAGCTAGACACCATATGAAAGATGCAACCAATATCACTCTGCCAAGTTCAAACTGTATGGCGTTTCAACAAATTAGAAGCAGTACATGCTAGAAATCATATGCAAGACACAACCAATATCATAGTGGCGACTTAAAGGTGCCTTATCATAAGTGACTGATGCGGGATATGCAAGAATAGTAGTCTAATGTAGAAACAGGAACACATGTCATATTCACAGGCATTATGTGTAAAGTAAGCAGATGCAATTCAACAAAGTTAGAAGCAATACAAGCTAGACATCATACGCAACATGCAACCACATATAATAGTGCCAAGTTAGAGTAAGCACCTATGATGGTGGAGTAGGGGAGATGTGCTCATCATCTACACAGCTATGTTTACTGTCTAGCCTTGCGTTGTCTTGTGAATCTTGTTGGGAGGATGGCGGAGTAGAATCTGTAGAGAACCTCCATTTCAGTTGCTCGGAAGGACCACCATCATCCAATGCCTTGCCAATTTCCTTCAGCTTTATTGATTTTGCATTGTGAGGTCATACCAATAAGAAAAAGGAATATCATTCGCTCTTCAGAACTCATTCATGCATGATACTGACGAACACTACTCTGATGAAAGGCAAAGTCATGATACAAGGATGGAATATGTACGAAAAAATGGACGGCTTGACATATTCACACCTATGATGTGGTAACTAAGCACAAGGCACTTCAACAAATTAGAAACACTGCAAGACACCATATGGAAGGTGCAATCAATATCACTCTGCCAAGTTAAAACTGTCTCTTCATAGGTGGTGTTCATCAAACTAGAAGCAATACATGCTAGAAATCATATTCAAGACGCAAACCAATATCACACTACCAACTTAAAGGTGTCCCATCATAAGTGACTGATGCAGGATACACAAGAAGAGTAGTTTCATGTAAGAACATGGTGTGATAGATAGATATAGTATGTACCAAAAACAGGAAAGCGTGTCATATTCACATGTATCATGTGTAAGCTAAGCAGATGCAGTTTACATAGGAGCAATATGAGCTAGACACCATATGCAACATGCAACCAGATATCACACTGCCAAGTTAGAGCAAGCACCTTGGATGGTGGAGTAGGGGAGCGGAGACTTGGACCTTGTAGTGCACTATCAGTACAAGGAGAATCGGTACAGATGCTCCGTTTATGTTGCTGCAGAGGACCACCATCATCGTCTTCCTTCCTCTTTTCCTTCCTCTTTCTTGATTTTGCCTTGTTAAGTCAAACCCACAAGAAAAAGGAATAAAATTTGCTCTTCAGAACTCATTGATGCATGATACTGACGAACACTACTTTCATGTAAGGCAGCCGCATGATAGGAGGATGGAATATGTATGAAAAATAGGACGGCGTGACATATTGACATGTATGATATATAAAGTGTAAACTAAGCACAAGGTGCTTGAACTTGTTAGAATCGATGCAAGCTAGAAACCATACGAAAGATGAAACCAATATCACTCTACCAAATTAAAAGGGTGCCCTAACAAATGTCTTTGACCAAATTAGAAGCAATACATGGCAACAGGCTAGAAATAATATGCAATATGCAACGAATAAAGGTGACTCATCGTAAGTGATTGATGCAGGATATAGAAGAGAGGTGGTTTCATCTAAAAACAAGGTTAACACATAGATGTAGTGTGTACCAAAAATAGGAAGGCATGCCATATTCATAGGTATAGTGTGTAAACTAAGTAGATGCAATTTACCCAAATTAGAAGCATTACAAGCTAGACACCGTATGCAACATGCAACCAGATATCACACTGCGAAGTTAGAGCAAGCACCTGTGATGGTGGTGTAGGGGAAGTGCGGTCTTCAGGTACAGAGCTATGTTCAATATCTTCATTTAGGCTTGCTGTTTCTTGAGAATCATGTGGAGAGGATGAAATTGCATTCTTTATAAGAGTATTGCGTCTCATATTAACCCACGCGCGTGACTGTCTCATCATAAGCGATAGACGCAGGATACAGAAGAATAGTAGTTTGATGTAAGAACATGGTGTGATAGGAAGATGTAGTATGTACCAAAAACAGGGAGGTGTGTCATATTCACATGTATAATGTGTAAGCTAAGGAGATGCAGTTTAACAAATTAGGAGCATTGGTGAGGGATACACAAGAAAAGTAGTTTGATGTAAGAACATGGTTAATAGAAAGACGTAGTATGTACCAAAAACAGGAAGGCATGTCATATTCACAGGTATAATGTGTTACCCTAATTAGAAGCATTACAAGGTAGACACCATATGCAACATGAGACCACATATCACACTGCCAAGTAAGAGCAAGCACCTGCGATGGTGGTGTGGGGGAATTGCGGTGATCAACTAGAGAGCTACGTTGACTATCTTCATTTAGCCTTATTGTTTCTTGAGAATCATGTGGGGAGGATGACACTGCACTCTTTAAACGAGTAGGGCGTCTCACAGTAACCCACTCGGGTGACTGTCTCATCATAAGTGATTGACGAGGGATACAAAAGAGCATTAGTTTGATGTACGAACATGGTTAATAGACATATGTAGTATGTCTCAAAAACAAGAAGGCATGTCATTATCAAATGTATAATGTGTAAAGTAAGCAGATGCAATTTAACCAAATTGGAAGCAATACAAGCCAGACACCATATGCAACATGCAACCACATTTGACAGCGCGAAGTTAAAGCAAGCACCTGGGATGGTTGTATGTGGCAATTGAGATCATCAACTGCAGAGCTACGTTTACTGTCTCCAACTGCTGACACTGCACCCATTAGAGCGTTGAAACGCTTAGTGCTTATCTTCGAATTACACTGGAGCGACTTCTGTCTTTTCTTTTCTGCATTCATCAACACTGCGTCAGAGTCTGAAATACCCATGCATAAAAAACAATAGTGTGAGTATGGGTGAAGTGTGTGCACAATTAGTACAGTGTAAAGGTAGCAGATAGCAGGTCGGTGAGAAATAAATGACGGGAGACATATGATAGCTCTACAACATGCATGGCACACTAAATTACTACATGATTCTATGAAAATAACAGTCAAATGAAAGCAAATAGGTCAGTCTATTTTTTCCGCACCATGCGATGTACAAAGAACGGGCAGATCGCCTTCATCTACCTCCAGCCAGTCAGTGTTGATGATCTTCCTCGAAATGCCAGCGACCACCAGCCTAGTATTCCTCCCCTGCCTGCGCCCTCCCCTCGACCTCACCGCACCGCCGTGCTTAGCACCGCCCCCGGCCATCCATTCAAGCCCCGCCGACCTCCAAATCGGGCGCAAGCAGCTCCTGCGCCCCCACACCACTATGATAGACACTGATGCGCCGCTTCCCTGGGGAACAGGTGGACTAGGTGCTCCGCGCACCTAAGCGGGTGCTGCTTCTTTTAATTGTGGTTCGACTAACCCTGAATTAAAATCTAGGTGGGCTACTGACCGCTAGCAAAGGTGAAATAGTAAAAGGGAGGAAACCTTGTGCATTTAGTATCACAAAGAAGATGCAGTAAGAAGTGCTCAACTAGTTTCTTTCGTGGGATGAATACGGTGTGAGCGGAGACGTAAGATTTGCACGAATAAGGGAAGAGGAGTACCTCTTTCTGCTGGCAGTGCTGTGTCCCCCTTCTGTTTTTCCGATGATCTTCTTGTTGTTCGCTGGAAACCAGAAGTTGTGGAGGACCGTGCAGCCTTGGACAAACCCATGGCCAAGTTATTGAGTGTGGTGCGGTGGCCGTCTGTCGGCGGCGGGGAAGCAGATCTGAGGCGGCGAACGACGACATAGCGGGAACAGCTCCGGTGCGGTGGACGGTTGCGACAGTGGAGCCACAGCAGTGAGGCGCAGGACGGCGTGGTCGGAGTGGTTCTGGTACGCCGCACGTCGGTGTCGTGGAGGCAGCTCTACCTCGGCTTCAGCTGCTAAGTCCTTGAGGGCATTGCGGTTGCGGTTGCATTGGACGACGACATCGGGGTACCCGCTCCGGCGTGATGGAGGAGGGCGGCGGTGGATTGGCCACTATGGGGTGGAGGACGGAGGAGGCTGGGGTTTCGCGGCTGGTGGAGAGGGTGTTTTTGCGCCCACGGAGCATGAATGGGGAAACGGAGGGAGGCGGGGAACTAAGGGGGAACAATGTTTCGGTTTGAGACGCGCTTGTTTGAAATTTGGGGAAGTTACAAACTTTGCCCCCATATAAAATTTCGGACATATTGCGGGTTGGGGGTAGGACAGTCATGTTAGGTGTCCCAAATGTGGGCGGGATATATTTCGACCGAGCGCATGGGTAGGCGCCCACGGTGTATGCATGCTTCTCGGAGGCGGTTGAGACTGGCGTCTTGGTGAAGTTACAAACCTACCCTGGTTTAGACCTTTGGACATCAGGCCGATAGGCTACACGGGCCAGAGTCAGGACAGTCATTTCCTACTACCAAAACATTAGTCTCGCGCGTTTTCGGGTTACCAGAGGCCTATTTGGCGCTTCGTTCAATATTTGGGAGCGGAAGCATTAACGTTTTCGGTTCTCTTGAATTGAACTTTCAGGATTTGTCAAACTTCACAAATCTTTACTCTTGAAAATCCTAAAGCTACGATTATTTTGGAATGGAGGGGGTACATTTGAATATACATTGTACACGAGTATATATTAAAAAATATGCAACTTACCTCAGTTCATGCATGGTTCCAGATATAATCTCCTTGGTTGCAAAAAAAAGTTAGATATGCGTATTAGTATATATAGCATGTTCAAACTCACAACAAAGATTGATGCCCCCTTTTACATCTGATTTACAAATGCCATTATCTCGGGTTCAAATAGATGAATGCACTTCCTATGAATTTGAATCTTCGAAACCCACAACATGTTGAATTCGACATGTATTCTATTTCGTAGCTAGCAATTTGGAATGTATCCATGCAAGTGACAAATGTATAAAGTGCTTCACACTAACAACATGGAGTGCACTAATTAATGTTTATATATGAATTGCAAAAGCAATCATTGCCTGTATTTTAAACCGCTCTCACTCTATGGATCTATAATATGAAATAAACACATGCAGATGCTAGAATTCAATAGAGTATGGGTGTCTAATAGACCGATTTTCATCCATACGCAATTTGCAAAATTCATGATCTCATCCAAAAATAATAATGCCATCTATATTTTAATTTAATGCGTAGAACCGCCTTTTACACGTAGATGCACTATGCCTCGCCCCGTTCTCACAAACGCGTTATATATCTCTCTATCTAACGCATAAGTGCACACACTTTATATGCATCGTCATTTCTCTTTCACACATGCTCACAATCTCTCTCAGGGTGTCGGGGTGTCTCATGCACATGCTCTCTCTGTTTCTCTCTCTCTCTCTCTTTCTGACTACTATGTAGCACTCTTTTCACTAATCTCAGTTGGAAAACACTATTTCTCTCACATGCATATATACACATGCACGGTCTCTAATAGCCCTCTATATGCACATATATGTGCCTACGTGTCTCCTGCATGCACATTGTCTTTAGGCCTCTCTCGCACACATTGCCCCCCAACACACCTCTCTCTTAGTAGTTGGCAGATATGATTTCATCATATCATACGGTAAGATATCCCTGGCTGTTAGGCTGGATGGTAATACGAGGCAAAGTTTTACCCTAGTTCGGATCGGACCCTTGCAGTTGAAGAAAGAGCCTACTCCTGGTACTGTATATTAGTGATAGGGGTGTGTACAAAGTACACATGAATACCAGGCATTGTGCGTGTGTGTATACTATCGACGAACTAGCCCCCAAGCTTGTATAACATACTAAGGGCCTAGGGTTACAAATCATATATAGTCGGCTTATCACCAGTGGGGATAGAGTCCTCCGCGCCCCTGGTAGCTTCGTGTTGTACGCCGAGTCCTCCACATGGGTCTTCGTATAACACATCTCGGTCCAACCTATATGTGGCGCAGGATGGAACCGACCCATGAGTCTTCATGTTGACCCACCACAACTAGAAATGATGTGCCCACCACACCACACACGCAATCGGCCACTAAGAAAATAAGCATATACAATAGTACACCGGTATCTAGCTCATGATACGTCTCCATATTTTTTTGATGACACTAATGGACTTTGCATTTGATGTGTGCTCCGTATTTTGTTGACGACACTTACGGTCATTGTATTTGAAGCGAAAGCATGATAGGTTGATATGGTCACTGGACTTCAGAATAAGCTCATCACGGTCACCACATACATTTTGTCGTGCTAACCAACAAGTGGTTGGATGGTTAGAGGACAGTGGTTTCTCGAGCCCACCAAGGTTAAAGTCCCGGTGCTCGCATTTATCTTGTGTTAATTTCAGTATTTTCCGGCGATGTACGTTCAGTAGGAGGAGACGTTCCACTCGACTACGAGGCACCTATGGTGACTTCGTAAAATCTCAAGATCATATATGCTGGCCCACTCTCTCGAAGGTGCTCATAGGGGTAGGGTTCGCATGTGTGCGCTTATAGCGGTGAGTGCTTGCGCATATATATGAGCCCTTGCGTCTGTACCGTGTTAAACAAATACATATCATGATTATACGGTCACTGGCTCACCCGTACAACTCCGTATTTTGTTGATGACACAATCAATTGACCAGTCAAACGTTCCATGCAGTGCAACTAGTGTTGTACCATCGGGGCGCGTAACCGTGGGGCCCACCTGTCAGCCCATATATGAAAGAAAGAAATGGTAGTTTGAGTATGTACTATGTTAATAAAATAGGAGTACATTTTAGGGTGATCATACGATCACTGGCTCACCATACAGCTCCATAATTTGTTGATAACACAATCAATTGACCAGTCAAACGGTCCACATTTAGCAGCGCACATTACCATAGGGCCCACCCGTCAGCGCGTATATGAAGGACAGAAATGGTAATAAATTAGTGGTCGGTGGGTATTCGAAGTCGTGAGACCTCTGGTTGGCAGTCACCGGCGGTTGGGGGCGTTCATTGGCCGGTGGGGTGGGGATCCCCGGAGAAAAAGCTCGACATGGGGGGGGGGCTAGAGGGATGGCCGGTGCGGTGGCGGACCGAAGTTGGTGGGGAGTGGTTTCGGGGAGGGCGGGCCGGCCGCGGGCAGCGGGGGCTGGCGGTTCGGCCGGTGGTGGCTGGCGGCTCAGGGGGTGGAGTTTGATGATAAACTGGAGGCCCTTGATTTCGTATCCAACGGCTGGAAAATCTAATGACCAGAGATGAAAAAGTCAGTCGACTGACGTGTAGCCTCACCCCGCACGTACACATGCATGCACGCAAGACACGCACGCATGTAGGCATGCAACACTGACACGTACACACACACGCATGCTAGCGTGCAACACTGACACGTACACATGCACTCACGAACACACGCACGTACGCACGCATGCATGCAACACTCAAACGTACCCTTGCACACACGCAACACTCGCACGCCTGCATGCACACAGCACACGGCGCGAGACACACGCTCAACCTATACGTGCATGCACCCTTTGTTAAGGACATGGATTGTTACGGGTATTAATCAATCTTATCTGTGATAAGCAGAACATTGATGTTTGCAGCGGTCTTTATGAATCACAACATATCGAACGGGCTATCAACATAGTAGGCTTATCTACATGAAAAAGATGACGTCACACTCAATGAACAATCATTGGTTTATGAAATGCCCACTTCTGACCGCCCTGGCCCACCAAAGGTTCCTCTGCTGTGCGCTGCCTGCGTTGGGTCACTGACATGCATGCCATGCACCCAAAGAGCCCACACGTCAGTGGAAGAACGACACGGTGTCCTAGGTCAGAGTCGAGGGCGCCACTCGCGGCACGCCCGGCTGAATACGCCTCCGTGCCGCATTCAAACACCTTCATGAAACCCGCCCGTGTGGAGGCCGAGAAACCCACTCTGGACACACGTCCGTTCATGACCGGGCCAACGTTAAACGCAACGCCGGCCGAGCTCCTCCCGTTCGCCGTCTATTTAATGTCCTATTTAAACGAGACCAAACGCCAGCCAAGAATCACACACCTCCGCCGCTCCCCTATCTCCTCCATCATTTTGTCCACTCTTACAATGGCTTACGAAGAGTAGTTATTCCGCATCCAAGCTGGCTGGGTAGCCCGCCAAATACGAGCTATGCAGCTCGCTGATCCACCTCCCTCCCCTCGCCCGACGGAGCCAGTTGCCGTCCCAATCTGGCACGCGGTTCAGCAACTCGCCACTCCAGGCCAGCTCGACGAGGAGCGGCACACGGGCGTCGTTGCTGCCGCCCACGCCGCTGCCTCGTACCGCGTCTCCCGTTTCTGTGGCCGAGACTCCCATGCCAGCGGCCGCACCATGCAAGTAGCGACAGAAGCCGGGTGCGCGGAGAGCGACGAGTCGGTGGCCAGTGCCTCCGCGTCCACCGCCATCATCGAGGATAAGTAGAACACGGGAGGCCGCCGCCGCCTGGGTCCCATGAAGGCCACCGCGGAGGCGACACCTGCGTACACAGCAGGTGTCTTGCTGGATCCTTTTGTTGCGAGGACCTTCATCGACCCTGCATGGGCTCCACGGAAGAGGGGAATGTTAGGATGAACTCGAGCCGGTGCCGACCATGGCGAAGTAGTGGCCGGTGATGAACTCAAACCGGTGCCGGCCACCATCATCTTCGGCACCAGCCAATGATATCAGTTGGGAAGTGGGGAAGCGAGTCGTCCTTTGCGCTGAAGCATATACCTCTGGGGCTCCCAGCAGTCCGGTGATCGTGCTGCCGGACATGAGGAACACAAATCGATCGGCGAGCGACCATTTAGGCCTGGTATTATATACCTGTGTTGTCCAGAACTAGCACCACATAGTTCATTTGAATGTAATGAAATCCGTCATGTTTGTATGAAAATCCAGTATTTTATATGATTTCTGTCGTTGTTTATATGAAATACCAGTTTGTCTACGTGTTTGCGTGAATTTTGTCCGGTTGGTTGAGTTGTTGTCATAATGTGTGCGGCTACGGTTGGATGGTTTAAAATTGCGGGTCGCCGGTCGGTCTGCGGGCGGCACGGGCGGCGTTGTGGGACAAAAAAACACAGCTCATGCGAGCTCGTCTCCAACGTGCGCGCTGGAGGATGCATGACAGCATGAGCACTCGAGCCATTCCTTGTTCATCGGTGGCAAAGGCACCGGTGGACAAAAGGGTCGCCAATATTTTGGCTACCTCGGGCAAGATCCAAACAGCCCCTCCCAACAGATTCAAATCCCTCGTTCGCCGTGGAATTTTGCTATGTGTTGTTTTCATGGACTAGCAAGATGCCCATGCATTGCACGGAACGTCAAGATGCATTTTTTACAAACTCCCGCATGCATGAAAGGGATAATTAATGTCCTCCTTTGCTAGTACCACGAGGAAAACACCATTAATATTGCATCGACTAGTGTTAGTGGCCTTGTATATCTGCAAATTGTAATTTTGATAGTGGCCCCTTGTATATAAAAATGGAGGGAGAAAGATGAGAGATAAGGTGAGGAGGAGTGGGGCGTGGTGGTGACTGGTGGTCGGACTAGGCGGAGGCATGGGGATGGACGGCGCATTATGTCTAGGTTTGTATCTCTCTCACACACACCGATGTAGGTGGGGGACGTGCATAAAGAGAAGAGGTGCACGCACGGCGCACGTACTCCCATCTCTTTCCCAACCACACCCGCGCGGGTACATGGTGGAGCTCATTTCTATACGAAAAAGGCAGCCCACGTGGTAATTTGGCACGTGTACTGGTTGTCCACTTGGTGGAGGGAGGATCATCTACCACGGCTGAACAAACAAATTGTGACTTGACGCGTTATGTTAAATTAAAAAAAGAGGCAAACCATGTGGGGCCTACCTTAGAGGCAAGGCTCTATACACTGGAGTACTTTTGATGTGTTCCGTCAACTTGCAGAACGAGGAGAAGCTTGCTTAGTACGCCGTCTCCCCCGCCCACGGGCGCGGTGGCTCGCAGGATGAGGTGAAGCTTGCTTACGAGTAGTAGTAGTACTACTACTACTACTACTACTACTACTACTACTGTACGCCTTTACGCCCGCTCCCTCGCCCACGCGCGCGGTGGCTCACAGCACGAGGAGAAAATTTTACTACTCCCTCTGTTTACTTCTCGTCCCTACTACATACTTAGGTTAGTATTCCCTCCATTTACTTATACAAGGCCACTATAAAAAAATAGATTTTGCATCTATACAAGGCCACAAATAGTAATCGAGACAAAAGTTACTACTCCCTCCTTTCCAGTTTATGGCTCAATTTCAAAATCTCTCCAACCAAGGTAGACGGTGAGTGGTCGAATTAATTTCGTAGTTTGCACAAGTAATTAGTACGCTTGTTTTTCTCAATAAGTTATGTTTACTGAGGCATTAATTAGAACGAATGCATGAATGGCCACTAAATTTCCATGAACTTGTACATGCATTGGTTAGTTTCCTCTAGACACTGCTTGCGTCGGGTGATCTAACGCACCTTGAAATCCAACATGTAATGGTACTACTACTAGTATAGTAGAATTGAGATTTGTCAAACGGAAAAACGAATGTTTTTTAGATGAGCCCTATGAACCCTAGTGGGTACGTACTCCGTAAAAACAGATTTTTCCAAAACTAAGTCGCTCCCTTTCATGAATTTTGTAGTATACTCCTCCGTCGACGCTCCCTTTCATGAATTATGTACTTCCTGTCGCCGACATGTGGGACATATAGCAACCGGGTCGACGTGTCAAGCACCAAATAACAGTGCAGAATAGCAGGGGGGCGCACCCCACTCGTACCGGCCCAGTAGTAGTAATGAGCAATGAGACGTCAAATCACAATGCCGCACCTTCCCAGACGGACGAAGCAACCATTATTTCACACTTCGGTTCGCCATCATCTCAAACCATGTAGTATTGCTTCTGCCTCAAGAGGGACACGCGCATCGCCTTGGTACATCATGACATGTGGGACCGCATGACAGGCCATGCTCCCCCGCCAATCGCTCGGTAAAATCACCTCATTTTTACTATACTTCCTCCGTATCGGTTTACTACATGGCATGCACGTCGTTCTAGGTTGAGAATTTAACTGGCTATATATGTGATGAACAGTACTCTAGCCTTTTAAAAGATGTATACTTTTGTACAGTAGTACTATCGATGGATTACGCCATGGAGCAAAAATTGAAATTAAAAAAGGTGGTACATATAGAGAGCGCTCGTCGCCAAATTATGCATATAGTACTATTAAAAAAGCTAGTACGTGCTTAATTGGGGTGCTAAATTCTATTAAAGAAATACTAGTAGTATGTACATACTGAAGAGTTAAAGTAACGAGAAGAAACATAACATAGTTCTGCTGGGGGCTCAGCACAACACACCCCTCAAATTAAACTAAGCACACCTGAAATTAAACTATGAAACTAATCCCATAGACACTGCATTAGAAGTTTAGAACCACCATGAGCAACGGCACTGCCACCTTACTCGGAGTCCTCGTCCACGTCCTCAACTTCGTCCTTGTCCCTCTCCCTCTTGGCCGATACTTCTTTGCTTGAACCGCACACTTGGTTGTTTCTCTTCATCCAGCCCTCGTAGATATTGAAACAAAGGTAGCCATCCATTGCAGCGTAGTGGATGTGGTCTATATCTAGTACATTCCGCTGCCATGCATGACGATGAAACTTCTGATGAGGTTTCCCCAGTTTACGGTATGAAGGGTGAACCATGGCTCCTGCCAGGGTCAGCATTGAAGGCTGACGAGAGGGCACCAGCCGATTCTTCTAGAGGTCGAAGGGGTTGCCTACAACGATGACTATCCGACTCAAGACTTCTTTGTCATTCTTAAAGTCTACAGTAACGAATTTCACTGTTTTGTCCTGGAGGAAGTTCTTAAAATCCTGGCACTCAACGTCGGCATGGCATATGTGGTAGACCAAGCAAACGTTATGTACGCAAACCTGGATCATGGCGGGCTTCTTCCTCTCTTTGTCCTTTAGATCCTTCTCTGGTCCCAGGACTGTGGTGTACTCAACATCTAGCCCAGCGACCCACTCATCGTCTGAGTTTTTGAACATGCGTCTGAAGCGAGAAAGGCATCCTTTCACCGTCGCGGAAGAACGGGTGTAGATGACGTCGAAATCATCACCGATGATGGTTCTAACCTTGTACCCACCACCGATCGTGGAGATTTGGGATGCCATGGATTTGGGAGGAGGGTTAGGATTAGTGGAACTACCGTAATGTGAATGGACGGGACGACTAGGAGCGAACCATCGTAGTATTGAAGGACGTGCGAGGACGAGTAGGAGAGAACTGCCAGCGTGCGAACGGCAGGGTAGTGGCTTTCCATTCTCCCATGATACGGGCTTCCGAGAGCCCTTGGATCTGAGATCGAACGGTTGCATGGCGTGATTCTAGACCTATGGGTGAATATCCTATCCTGGAGGGTTATTCTGCAAATTTTCAGCAACTTAGCATGCGACCGTTTGATCTCAGATCCAAGGGCTGCCAGCAGCCCATATCATGGTCGCGCCTACCACGACCATTGCGTCGCTCGTGCGGTCGCGCCCTTGGAGATTTAACATGGTGCATTAGGCTATATGATGTTGGCATGTCATACATAGTCATCACTTAGTCACTCATACTACAACAAGGTTGGCTATAAGTGTATTTTTTTACTCCTCTCTATCTCTTTCTTCGTAATGGAGGTGGTCAGGAATCGGGAGACTCACGCCAGTCGTAGTGCCGCAGTTAAAATGATAATGGCAAGTCAAATCATGGGGCCCCACCTGTCCAGCAGTAACTCGCTGTCAAATCACATAGCCCTACGTTTGCAGCATCCTACTCCCTTGTCTTCTCGCGTCTCTGTCGAACCGACTAGGCGGAACTGCCCCGCCTACCGCGCAGGAAAAGCCCCGCCCTCGACTTTTAAATACAACTACATCCGCTTAAGAATCCAATGATATACTTTCTGTGATATAGTAACTCATATTTAGTTAGTCAAATGGATGACCTAGAACTCCGTGCAGGCCCTATAAACCGAGATGCCTAAAAATAAAAAAACCGAGACGGAGAGGGTAGTTCAGAACGTATCTTTTTAGATCAATATAGTCGGGATTCACCAAGGAGCAAAACCAAGTGGTAGGCTGCTGCTGTCGTGTTGGCATAGCAACTCAAGCAGGGTCAGTCCGCACACGAAATGGCGACACACTTAACAGGACCCCTTTGGCTAACATGTGGCTCGTCCACTGTCTTGTTCCACATGCGATGCACCAAATTACAGTTCGGAGCATCGGTTGGAATTGGAGGCACCCCGGTCGTAGCGCCGCAGTAGTAGAAAATGAGCGATGAGGGGTCAAATCACAAAGCCCCACCTTTCCCGCATTATGCTGGACGGACGAAGCAACCATCATTTCACTCTAGGGCGCAAGAGCATAAAGAAAAGAGAAAACAATGATGCGTGCGGCAGCTACCTAGGGCACCCTAGGGTAGGGGTCTCCACTACATATCCTTTTTTTGAAAGCGCCTCCACTACAAATCGGCTTCTCCCTCGTCCTCTTGAAGAAAACTGATGATGAGTGCGGCGGTAGGGTTTGTAGGAGTACTACGGCGTGCGGGGCCACGTCGTAGTAAATGGGTTTGAGTCGACGCCTTAAATATGTGTGGGCCGCTTGGTTTTAAGGGAACGAGGCAGCATTTTGGGTTCGGGGACCAGTGGAGATATAGTACGTACAAAAAATTGTGGACGTAGGTTCTACCGAAAGGCAATGATGCATGGGCCCTGCATTTTGATATACCCGGGGCCGCGTGAAATTTCCTACTCTACTCAAAATTAGTAAGGTACACATGTATTGAATGCATGAGGGTACGAAACCAAATTATGAATAAATACACACTATAGCATGTAAAGCTTTGAGTCATATATGCATGATGTAGATGTTCGTTTAGTTCTTATAGTTCATCTCATTCAAAATCAATTAGTTTTATAAAAATGTTAAGATTCATGGGGTTGTGCATTGTAAATCATAAAGTAAAAAAACAAATAATGGCAATTTATTTAGAAAAAATAATCAATTATGATACAGAAGATTCTAGAACAAAGGAGAAGTGCTTATGTTTTGAGGTTTGTGCATTATGCTTAAGTTCAACCATGGAGTCTTCTAAATTGTACATGTGGCAGATCTGGTGGAATGTTGATGATATCCAACGGTGAGTAGTGCTCGGATTTGCCTATCTCTGCACTGTCGGGTTAGCTTCATCTAGCGACCATCTTTCAAAGTTATTGGCACACTATATAGTTCTTGTGCCATAGTTGCATGTTTTGGGAAAAAGCTACTAGTGGGTTGTACTATCTATTTAGGAATAGAAGATGTATACATGGAAGTTGTAGGAAAAGAGATGACATGGAGCATCTCAATTCCTATGAGTAGGGATTGGAAAAGAGGTGTCATTTGGTTCACATCATAGGAACTTTTCTATTGAATCTAGAGATGACATGTATCTCAATTCCTATGAGGAGGGATTAGAAAAGAGATGTAATTTGGTTCATATCATAGGAACTTTTCTATTGAATATACGCTAATGTTTATTTTCCTTTGAAATTAAGGGAGTATAGTAATCCATTCATATGAACCAAGTGGATCTAAAGCTATAGAAATGATGTCATGTTTATTTCCTTTGAAATGTGGAGTATATGAATCTATTCCTATGAACCAATTGGCTCTAAAGGAAAAAATCCTATGAAAATCATATCATATAGAGTTCCTATGATATTCCTCGACACTAAAGGATGCTTCAAATTGCTGCGGGTGATACGATGGTCTTTCTTTGTAGACTCCTATCCCATCTTTATTGTTACCTCTCGAAGATGAATGAAATGATATATAGTACATGGTATTCTACATGTGCAATTTGGTACATGAAAACTCGGTAAAAGTTTGCGAGGTTCAAATTTTCAATAAATCTATATGCACTGCATTTCGGAACGGAGGGAGCATACGGTAGTTGCTAACACTCACGTGGAAGATTTGTGTGGAGGAGGAGTGGCTGTTCTATTAAATGACATGGCAAAACTGACACTGTCAGATGCCGATCTAACGGTTCTTACGGAATTCGTCAGAAAAAGGCTTGTGGCGAACGTTTGTCGGATAATGATTTACGGACACATGCATTGCATTGATACGTGCCCTGATGTCTACTACACAACCTTCTTCTTGTAGACGTTGTTGGGCCTCCAAGTGCAAAGGTTTGTAGGACAGTAGCAAATTTCCCTCAAGTGGATGACCTAAGGTTTATCAATCCGTAGGAGGCGTGGGATGAAGATGGTCTCTCTCAAGCAACCCTGCAACCAAATAACAAAGAGCCTCTTGTGTCCCCAACACACACAATACAATGGTAAATTGTATAGGTGCACTAGTTCGGCGAAGAGATGGTGATACAAGTGGTATATGGATAGTAGATAAAAGTGTTTTTAATCTGAAATTATAAAAACAGCAAGGTAACTAATGATAAAAGTGAGCGTAAACGGTATTGCAATGTGTGGAAATAAGGCCTAGTGTTCATACTTTCACTAGTGTAAGTTCCCTCAACAATGATAACATAATTGGATCACATAACCATCCCTCAACATGCAACAAAGAGTCACTCTAAAGTCACTAATAGCGGAGAACGAACGAAGAGATTATGGTAGGGTACGAAACCACCTCAAAGTTATTCTTTCCAATAAATCCGTTGGACTATTCCTATAAGTGTCACAAACAGCCCTAGAGTTCGTACTAGAATAACACCTTAAGACACACATCAACCAAAACCCTAATGTCACCTCGATACTCCAATGTCACCTCAAGTATCCGTGGGTATGATTATACGATATCCATCACACAATATCAGATTCATCTATTCAACCAACACATAGAACCTCAAAGAGTGCCCCAAAGTTCTACCGTAGAATCACGACAAAAACATGTGCCAACCCCTATGCATAGGTTCATGGGCGGAACCCGCAAGTTGATCACCAAAACATACATCAAGTGAATCACGTGGTATCCCATTGTCACCACAGATACGCATGGCAAGACATACATCAAGTGTTCTCAAAACTTTAAAGACTCAATCCGATAAGATTACTTCAAAGGGGAAACTCAATTCATTACAAGAGAGAAGAGGGGGAGGAGAAACATAAGATCCAACTATAATAGCAGAGCTTGCGATACATCAAGATCATGCCAAATCAAGAACACAAGAGAGAGAGAGAGAGAGAGATCAAACACATAGCTACTGGTACATACCCTCAGCCCCGAGGGAGAACTACTCCCTCCTCGTCATGGAGAGCACCGGGATGATGAAGATGGCCACCGGAGAGGGATTCCCCCTCCGGCAGGGTGCTGGAACGGGTCTAGATTGGCTTTCGGTGGCTACGGAGGCTTCTGGCGGCGGAACTCCCGATCTATTGTGCTCCCGGATGTTTTTAGGGTATATGGAGATATATAGGCGGAAGAAGTACGTCAGGGGGGCCACGAGGGGCCCACGAGGGTGGAGGGCGCGCCCAGAGGGGGTGGGCGCGCCCCCCTGCCTCGTGGCCTCCTCGAAGGTCCCCTGACGTGCACTCCAAGTCTTCTGGGATTCTTTCCTTCCAAAAAAGAGTTCCATGAAGTTTCAGGTCAATTGGACTCCGTTTGATTTTCCTTTTTTTCGAAACCCTAAAATAAGGTAAAAACAGAAACTGGCACTGGGCTCTGGGTGAATAAGTTAGTCCCAAAAATGATACAAAAGTGTATAATAAAGCCCATAAACATCCTAAACAGTAGATAATATAGCATGGAGCAATCAAAAATTATAGATACGTTGGAGACGTATCATGCCCTCCTCTCTCTCACGCACATGCACCCTCATGAGTCACGACTCTCCCGAGTCCTCTCGCAGACTCGCATGTCGCACCCACCGTCTATCTGCAGGTAGACGTCACGCACATATGTGCTCTTCACACCCTACCCTCAGAACTTCTAAAAAACAAAAGACGACGCGCACATTTTATTTTAGCTCACACGTCACACACTTATACTATTACTCCTGCGGCGAACGTTCTTTGGGCACAGTATATTGTACTCTCACGAAGGGAAGCGGTGCACGCACGCACTAGTTCTCTCACACCCACTCACGGGTACACGTAGGAGCGCATTTTTTTTGAAGCTGGTACAACAAAATCACTCCACTATATATAAAAGCGGGAGCCTTAGCGCTTGCTATACTAGGGTTCCTCTCGTTCACTCTCTCATGCTCTCCAGATCTAAGCAACACATAGGTTTCCACACACTCTCTCAGCTCACGGCTGGTCACAAATCCGGCCGGACAACCTCGACCGGGGTAGGGGTGTAGGTGCATCGTTCACGCTGTCGTCGGCGGCGAAGGAGAGGACCAATGGCTGCCCGCGCGTCCCGATCGGCGGCCGTGCCGTTCTCTCCGAGAGAGTGCCGGCTCAGGAGGGCCTCCGACCCCTTCTTCCTCCCTACGGTATTGTGGCCAAGATGCGGCCTCCCGATGCCGTCTTTGCCACATGCCGACAACCCTCAGGTATATATTCCTTCGAAACCTGCCTTGCTCTACTGCCCCAGCTCCCTTCATGTGGATCCTTTTCTACTTCCGTCCGCTGTTCCAAAGCCATCTAGACTTCTACTATTATTAGAAGTAAAGCTAGTTCATACAGTCGACTCAAAGCGTTGGTTCAAACAGGGAAGAAAGTGGGAAAGCTGTAGCATGAATCTAGGACTTTGTTCTAAGAGGAAATGGGGGAAAGTAGTAATATCTGTCACTGTTTAAATAACCGTATTTTGTATTTGCGCAAACAGGGATGTCTGTCTCCATATCGTTTCGGGATGTCTGTCTTCGTATTGTTTCTATCCGTGCAATCAAAAGCACACACCTCAGTTTTAGTACAACTGTGCAAAATGAGATGGCTATCCCTCGTTGCCGTCGTCTAACCTCCCGTCCTCAAGGTATCCCTATATTGGTAGTAACTAAGGTAGAATGACCAACGCAATCTAAAAGAAGCTGATTCGTACGTTTTACTTCCTGATTGCAATGTAGGGATGAGCGAAAACAACTGCATCCTAGTCCGGAATGTAGTTTCTACCAGTTCATCCATTGACCGAGGACTAGCTGACACGGCTGCACGACGGTTTTTTGGACAGGTGCGCGGACAAGAGGCATTGTGGTCTGCTTATTTCTGCAAATAGCGGTGCTCAAATTTAGTGGAATGCACAAGCATTTCAGCTGGTCAGTACACTGCATGGTTCAGTTCAGCATTCCAGCTGAGACCACAATTATAATTGGTTATTCTGGAGTGAGAGAACCTAACCCTGAATGGTGGCAACAAGAAAAAACCAGAGTGAACTCCAGGAAATTTAAGCCTGCCGGGAGGCCCTTTGCTCAGAGAAGCCTTGCTTGTTTTTTCCTAATCTGTAAACCTTCTCACAACTTTGTCTTTTGTTGTGAACTAGTATATGTTAGTTATGTTCTATGAATCATTGAGATGTATAAAATTGCTTAACTTATGCTTTTCAAGTTTTTTATGAAGACGAGTTTGATGTGAGTGTTCCACATGAGCGCTGGACTAGCGTGTGAACGTTTGGAATTTATTACATTGTGGCCTCAATTAACTGAATGAACCACTGTAACAAGATACATAGTTGCTTATATGTCAGATAGCAGATTGTTGATTATTAGCTGGTCGATAGCCTAGTGTTGAAGCGAGCTGAGCCAATGTGCCGTGTTTTGCACAACTGCTTACAAGTGGGGTAGCACCAACAGTGTTTACAAGTACTTATGTATACGTCAGCGCACGGTTCTCGAACGTGTGCTCTATTTCATCAAAACACACACTGCTCGTATGATAAACCGTGACAACTTATGTCTTACCATGACATATTCATGAAAAAACTAGTGAGGATGCATCTGTTTCGGCAACAATTACGATGGTTCTTAAATGATTCACGGGCACACAAAAGTAGCAGCAGTTCCCATAGACGGATTCAAAAAGAGTACTATCCCCAGAGGGGTTGATAACAGGCAAGGTTCGGATAATTAGACACAATCCAAACTACTATTAAACACTAGCTGGGGCAACTACTTCATGCCTCGATCTAATTTGGGCTGGACATAAGACAGACCTTGCCATGAACATCATCGAGGACATCCCGCAACAGCTCAATCTTGTGAACCTTCATGAAGACAACCTTGTGGCCTTGCCACTGAGAAACTTGTTTGTGGAGGCATGCCACGTCATCTTCCTGTGTAAGCTTGACAAGAACAGTATGCCTCACAAACGAAGGAGTAGCTTTGAACTTCTTGTGCTTAAGTACACCCTGGACAACACGCCTGACAACAGTGAGGATGGAATACAACTCTTCATTTGTATAACCGCAAATGGCTTCCAGGATCCAACAGCCTAAGAACTCTATTTTCCAAGTGTGTATATTCAGGTTGTCCGCCTCATAGCGAGTGACATGTACAACCACACAATCCTTGTCTGCATCAGGGCTCTAATTGAAACAGAAACAAATTCTGAATTACTTTTCAGTATAAGAAACACAAGTTATTTAAACCACTATGTATAGCATGGCATCGAAGCTAATAAAATTTTGCATTATTAATCACCACATACTTCCTTTTCTAAAACAATCACCACATACTTAGATGAAAAACCACAATCGAGATCGGCAAAGAAGGAAATCACCTTGGGCAGCTCAGCGGGGGGGGGGGGGGGGACACATCCTCGAAGGGGGAAAACTGCTCCTGAAGTGCCACGGGGGCTGTAACCTCAAACGGGGCGTTAACCATCTCAGTAGTGGCCATGAGCGTACCTGGGGTCGGCTCGGTGGTTGCCTCCATCATCTTGGAGCTCTTTGTCTCGTGGGGATCAGCCTCCCGCATGTGCTCCAATATCAGCAGATCTTTGACTGGTTCTCCTTGGTCCATCATGAAACTGACGAATACTAGGAGACCACTGAAAGGAAAACACAATCGCAATGACAATTAAACAAAAAAGAGAGTGAGGATCGGTTACTGCTTTGCAAAAGTTCTTTTTTTCTCTGAACGAAAATATACCAACATCACGGATCCGCTTACCTTCCCTTCGTTCGGAGAGAAGAACAGTGGCAGATGCGAGTGTTGCCTTTCTTGAAGACGGTGAGGGAGAAGGGGATTCAGCAAAGAGTGAAATGATGGTTGCTTCGTCCGTCAAACTTAGACTGCGGGGAGGTGGGGTTTTGTGATACGACGGCTCGTTACTGCCGCGCTACGACTGGGGTGACTCTCCGCCTGCATACTGCCTTCTAATTTGGTGGATGGCATTTGGGCCCACGCGCTGCATGGCCCGCATGTCGGTGAACAAAAGTATAACGGCATTCAGTAGAGGGAGATGTTTCAATGACCTAGGAGGAGCCAGAAGCGGTAGAGTGTCTCCACTGTACTAGTAGTAATTGTTTTTCTGGGTAGCTGTGGCGTGTCTCCACTGTACTAGTAGTAATTGTTTCTCTGGGCCCAAGACAAAACAGCCCATCCACACTAGTAAATAGTAAAATCAATTCAAAAGCCCATATATTTACTGAATTGACGGATGGGTATGTCGAAGAGCAAAAAAAGGAGTTTCAGGTGGGCAAAAGAGCTTCTGAACGTGTCGAGCTTCTATTTACAACATATTGTGGTCATAATCCAGTAAATTTTACGACCCAGGATGTTCATTCTATGGACCTGACCGATCCATTTGACTGTGACTGCCGAAAACAGTGCTGGAGTTAGATGTTGTTGCCCTTTTCAATCTGTTTTTTTTCTAAACCTAATGAACAATTAACCCTCGTGCTTTTGTACAGTTTGTAAGCTGGAGTTAGATGTTCCTGCCATTTTCAACTTAGCTGTGACTGTCATATTTTCTTTGAAACAAGGCAAATGGCTTGCCATTCGTTTAATTTAGAGTGAAATATTGTAACAAATCCCAACCAAGGGAAATAACATCACCCTCGCCGGCTGCTTGAGCTCACTGGACATCTGGGGCTCACGCCATTGTCAACGTAGTCAATAAATGAGAGAATTACACTACGAGCGGCTGACACTAGGGACCCAGCAATTCGCACAGTTTTTTTGAGGAACAAGCAGTTGTTATTTATACTAGTTTTAGCGACGGATCAGGGTAACAACGGGGTTGTGCGGGGGCTGTGGCCCGTCTAGCCAGGGTTTTATTTATGTTTACCACATCATGAGCCCAGTTGTGTTTTTTTCTTGCTAAAAATGGCTAGCCCAGTTCTATTTTTTAAGAAATACCCAAACAAGGCCTACTTGCTTTATCGGCCCTGCTGGGTGATGACCCACAAGTATAGGGGATCGCAACAGCTTTCGAGGGTAGAGTATTCAACGCAAATTTACTGATTCGACATAAGGGGAGCCAAAGAATATACTCAAGTATTAGCAGCTGAGTTGTCAATTCAACCGCACCTGGAAACTTAGTATCTGCAGCAAAGTGTTTAGTAGCAAAATAATATGATAGTGATGGTAACGGTAACAAAAGAGTAATGAAAGCAAAGTAATGTTTTTGGTATTTTGTAGTGATTGTAACGGGAAAGTAAATAAGAGTAAACCAGTATATGGAAAGCTCGTAGGCATCGGATCAGTAATGGATAATTTATGCCGGATGTGGTTCGTCATGTAACAGTCATAACATAGGGTGACACAGAACTAGCTCCAATTCATCAATGTAATGTAGGCATGTATTCCGAATATAGTCATACGTGCTTATGGAAAAGAACTTGAATGACATCTTTTGTCCTACCCTCCCGTGGCAGCGGGGTCCTAATGGAAACTAAGGGATATTAAGGCCTCCTTTTAATAGAGAACCAGAACAAAGCATTAGCACATAGTGAATACATGAACTCCTCAAACTACGGTCATCACCGGTAAGTATCCCGGTTATTGTCCCTTTGGGGTTAACGGATCATAACACATAATAGGTGACTATAGACTTGCAAGATAGGATCAAGAACACTCATATATTGATGAAAACATAATAGGTTCAGACCTGAAATCATGGCACTCGGGCCCTAGTGACAAGAATTAAGCATAGCAAAGTCATAGCAACATCAATCTCAGAACATAGTGGATACTAGGGATCAAACCCTAACAAAACTAACTCGATTACATGATAAATCTCATCCAACCCATCACCGTCCAGCAAGCCTACGATGGAATTACTCACGCACGGCGGTGAGCATCATGAAATTGGTGATGGAGGATGGTTGATGATGACGACGGCGACGGATTCCCCTCTCCGGAGCCCCGAACGGACTCCAGATCAGCCCTCCCGAGAGGTTTTAGAGCTTGGCGGCGGCTCCGTATCGTAAAACGCGATGATTTCTTCTCCCTTATTTTTTCTCCCTGAAAGTAGATATATAGAGTTGGAGTTGGAGTCGGGAGGTCTCCAGGGGGCCAATCAGGGAGGGGGCGTGCCCTAGGGGGGGCGCCCCCCACCCTTGTGGAAAGGGTGTGGGCCCCCTGGTCTTCATCTTTGTCGAGGATTTTTTATTATTTATTGTAAGATATTCCGTGGAGTTTCAGGTCATTCCGAGAACTTTTGTTTTCTGCACATAAAACAACATCATGACAGTTCTGCTGAAAACAGCGTCAATCCGGGTTAGTTCCATTCAAATCATACAAGTTAGAATCCAAAACAAGGGCAAAAGTGTTTGGAAAAGTAGATACGACTGTGACGCCCCCGATTTGACCGTACACTAATCATACACGCAAATGTGTACGATCAAGATCAAGGACTCACGGGAAGATATCACAACACAACTCTAGACACAAATTAAAATAATACAAGCATTATATTACAAGCCAGGGGCCTCGAGGGCTCGAATACATAAGCTCGAAAAACACAAGAGTCATCGGAAGCAACAATATCTGAGTACAGACATGAGTTAGACAAGTTTGCCTTAAGAAGGCTAGCACAAAAGCAACAACGATCGAAAAGGCAAGGCCTCCTGCCTGGGAGCCTCCTAACTACTCCTAGTCGTCCGCGGTCTTCACGTAGTAGTAGGCATCCTCCGGGTAGTAGTAGTCATCGGTGGTGTCGTCTGGCTCCTGTGATCCGTCATCTGGTCGCAACAAACGGGTATGGGGGAAAAAGAAGTAGCAAAGCAACCGTGAGTACTCATCCAAAGTACTCGCAAGACTTACATCAGATCTAAACTAAGTATGCATCTGTATCAAAGGAATGGGCTATATCTGTGGACTAAACTTCAGAATGCCAGAAGGGAAGGGGAAAGCCTAGCCTATCGAAGACTAGCATCTTCTGGAAACCACCATCTTGCAGCAACGGGAGGGGGTAGAGTAGCATAAAGTAAAGTAATAGAAGTGTTATCAACCTCGGCCAGAGATCCTTCCTCGACTCCCTGCGAGAAAGCAATCCCAGAGCCATACTATCCAAGTGTCAACACATTCCAAAACTCATCACCATCCAGTTCTCATCACAAGTATCCAGTTCTAGTTGTATTGATCGGGATACAACTCCAAGTGTCCGTTACCGTAGGACAGGCTATCGATAAATGTTTTCTTCCCTGCAGGGGTGCACCAACTTACCCACCATGCTCGATTAACTCCGGCCGGACACACTTTCCTGGGACATGCCCGGCCTCGGCCAAACAATACGCCGCAACCCGACCTAGGCTTAATAGAGAGGCCAGCACGCCGGACTAAACCTATGCCCCCAGGGGTCATGGGCCATCTCCCCGGGAACTCCTGCACGTTGCGAACGCGGCCGGTGAGCAGACCTAGCTACCTCCTTCAACAAGGTAGGTGCTTTCCAGTCCAACCCGGCACACGCCGCTCAGTCGCTGACGTCTATTAAGCTTCGGCTGATGTATACGACGCAGAACGCCCATACTATGCCCACGTGATGGTTAGTGCTATCAGGCCAGAGGCCCCTCGGATCAAATATCCAAAACATAGTGGATTAGGAACGCGCGGTAACGAGCAGAGACTCACGATCGATGTGACCCCGTCGCCCCGTCTCGAGTACTTGCGGCAAGGGCTAAGAATGCCCGGCCACGCCTCGTAAGTATCTCGCGGGCACCTTCCAGGTCAACCCAACTCCACATCACTCGCTAATTAAGCTCGCGCGGGTACCCCTCAGGGTCGACCCGTCTTTAGTAACATGGCTCAGTGTAAAGTCATAGTAACCATAGTAACTGTGTGTCTAACACCAAGGGGAAAACCCGAGGAATCACCCCCGGTGAATCCCACTCGATGTTATCATCAAGGTGAACGCAAGAGGATCCACCCTCGAGGTTCACACTTGAGGGGTTGCACGACAGAGCGGTAACAGAAGTGGTTAAGGAGGAAATCACCCTCGATGACCTCGATCGTATAGCTACACTACGGAGATCTCATCAGGAGTGATGTAAGAGGTTCCACCCTCGGCACTCGATGGTAACTCTGCAGAGTCGTACAACTAGGGGGGGTGATGTGCGGTGTCGGGGCCTGGACGTCGATCACGTTGATCGAGTTATCAAACATAAAGCGAGGCAACTGGGACAAGGTGTGGGTCACTGATGGATCACTAACCAACCTATACTAAGCAGTTTAGGATAAGCAGGTAAGGTATGAAAGCAGGTAACAACAACAGGCTATGCATCAGAGTAGGATCATACAGAAAGCAGTAGCAGTTCTAATGCAAGCATGAGAGGGAAAGAAATGGGCGATATCGGAATGCTCAAGGGGGGGTTTGCTTGCCTGGTTGCTCGAGCGAGAAGAAGGGGTCGTCGTCGACGTAGTCGATCACAGGGGCATCATCGGTCTCGGTATCTACCGGAGAAGAGGGGGGGACACTAAATACGGGGCAAACAAGCATCACAAAATATGACAAGGTAAAACACGGTGCCAGGGGTGACCTAACGCAGTACTAGGCGATACTGGCGAAGGAGGGAAACATCCGGGAAAGTTTTCCCAGAGTTAGGCATTTTCGGACAGATGAAACGAAGGGGGCGGTTGCAGGTTTGCTATGCTAGGGACGTGTGGCGGACGAACGGGTTGCGTAATCGGGTTCGTCTCGTCGTTCTGATCAACTTTCATGTACAAAGTTTTTCGATCCGAGCTACGGTTAATTTTAAATTAATTTATTAAAGTTTTAAACAATTTCTGGAATTCTATTAATTCGAAAAAAAACTGGAATTTGCCATGGGTACACAGAGTATAACCAGCCAGGGTGTATGAAAAGTGGGGCCAGTCAAAGTCAACATAGTTGATGTTGACTTGGTCAAAAGTGAACAGTGCAGGAGGGTCCCATACGTCATTGACTTAGACATTTTTTTATAAAACTAATTTTATTTAAACTAACTGTAGATTCACGTGTCACCGGCAATTAGACTAACTTGTCACTAACTTTAATCCTAAACTAAACTAGTCCTAATTAACACAAGGGCCGGCCACACACGGCCAGGGGCCCTGGCCAAGTCGGCCCCACACACACACACAAGCACGCAACACACAATGCTAGGAGTCAATTCTGTTGTTTTGCTAATAGAAGATAGCATTTTTTTGATTTTTGTAAGATTTAATTCATGCATCGAAAGGATTTGGTCCAGTGGTATAAAATAAAGTTTGTCAAGTATACATTCTCTTCATATTTTTCTTAGCCTTTTTGACAGTTGTTTAACCACTGATTAGGGACAGTTTAGAGGGTTAGTCATTGCAGAAAAACAAAAGCTAGCTAGTAGCATCTACAGTAGCAATCAACAGTAGCAACATAACTTCAGCAGAGTAGCGGCAACAGAGTAGCAGTAGCAACTAGCGACAGTGGCAGTATTAAGAAGAAGCAGCGGCTGGGATTAGGAGCAGTAGCAGGGAGTAGCATCAGCGGCGGCACGAGCAGCAGCAAAGCAGTCCGCGCACGCATCAAGCAGTGAGGAGCAGCCGAACGCAGTAGCATCGCCAGCAGCAGGCACGCGGGCGTGGGCGCACGCGCACGCGCAGCTGGCGCGCGGGCGGGGAGCGACGAGTGCGAGCGGGCAGGTCCTGGGTGCGGCCGGTGCACGCGCCGACAGCGCAGGGGCGAGGCCAGGAAGCCGGAGGCGCGCGAGAGTGCGGCCACAGGCGCGGCGGCTGCGAGCTCGCCCGGAGCTCGGGCACGGTGATGCAACGGCCTACGACGAAGGATTCGACGGTGGGAAAGGGGGAATCGGTGTAGGGGCTCACATTGGTACGGCTGGGGAGGTTAGTGAGGTCGGGGGAGCACCGGAGGCGGCGAATTGAGCGGCGAGGTCCGGCGGGGCAGAGGTTGAAGACGGCGTCGACGAGCTTGATGCGGAGGCGCTGGGCTCCAGCGGGCGGCCTCGGGCGACGGAGACGACCGTGGTGGAGCCCCTGGTCACCTTGGCGCGGCTCCGGGTGGATGCGGTGGGCGACAACGACAGTGGCACGACGATGTCAGTGGCGGACGAGCTCGAGATTGAGCGAGAGGGCGAGAGGCGAGGGGGAAAGTGTCCTAGGGTTTCCAGCGAGAGGGAGGCGGGTCCCTTGTAGGCAAGGGGGGAGGCTGTGGATGGCCTCCATGCAAGGCACGGTGCGTCCATGGCCTGCCGATGGGTGCCACGACCCCCCTGCCTCCCTGTAGCAGGAGGTTGGGGATGGCAGGGGTGGGCTGGACCTATTTTTGCTGCTAGCTAGGCCAAGGCCCAGTGGGACAGGGGTGGACTGTAGGTTTAGGTCCATAGGGAAAAGAGGGGGGCTTTTCTCCCTTTTTTATAAAAGTGCTAGTGTTTCCTATTTAGTTTAGATAGTAATTGATTATTGTCGGAGCTCAAACTATGCACAAAAATGCTATGCAATATTCTAGGGCTGCACAAAAGTTTTCGAGGCATTTGTAAAGGTTGAGAAGATTTGATTAATTGAAAAGGCCAATTTAAAAGCCTTTGGACCACTTATTGAAATCCTAGGAAATTATTTGTGAGTCAATTTAAGTTGGATTCAACTTGACAAAGGTCAGGAGAATTTATAGAAAATTTTGAACATATTAGCTTTACTGTTTATAGAATTATGATTTGACTTGGCCATAGAATTTGGATTTGAGTTCGGTTTGAAGCAAAGTGAGGATTATCAAAATAATTATGATGACATAGCATCATTAGGCATGAGATTACTGTAGCATGACACTGGGGGTGTTACAAGTCTCCTCCACTACAAGAAATCTCGTCCCGAGATTTAAGTGGGGAAGTAAAGAGTAACTTCGGAGAACTGACCCTTAAAGGGTTGATTATCTAGTGAACAATTCAGGGAATGAGGCAGAAGTATCTCTCGAGCTGAAACTTAATAACATCGAGAGCAAAGTATGAAGGTACAATAAGAAACTACAACCGAATGGACAAACGATTGATACCTGAACAGAGTGTGAGAAATGGGTTCAGAGCATCGGGAATAGATCATCTCTCGGAAGGTGGCTCGTGACATTATATTAAGCCAAGTGTAAATAATATTTCGGCATCAAGGTTGTACAGGAGAGTCAGGTTTCGATCATGTGGAACTGTGGGTTATGGGCCCACCATGTGGGTTAAAAGAAGGAAAGGCGCTATTCATTTTGAACGGTCATGATAGCAAGGCAAGTCAGAGGGTAGCCTGCGAGTTATGTCGGCAACAATCGTCGGTACCAAGGGCGAGGGACGAAGAGAACCATTCTCCTGCTCGTTGAACGAGGTGGACCAATAGGCAAAGTTCTCATCCATCGGTGGCTACCGGAAAGTTGTCCACAATAGTAACAGGGTCTTACTGACAGTTTGTACACCAAGGTGTTTACATAAGCAGGGAAATAATTCTGCTTATATCATATAGATCACCAGAAAGGTCAAACAAACCAATGGAAAGGAAAATGTGATCATCAGGTTAAGCAGAACAATGGAAAGGAAAATTGTGTTTAAACACATATTTCAAGGGTATATCCTTCCCAAGGACAAGCAGAGCATGATATCCCTGACAGGATAGAAGTATAGAACCATTTAGGTAAGGGGGAAGAAAATTCCTGACATTACCCATAGAACGGTGTTTGGATAATTGATAAAGAAAATTTAGTATCGTGCTTCAAATGTTCTCATTGGAGATCGTATCACCACAGACATGCTTCGAGATAGCATTAACATGGTTTCAAACAAAGGTCAGACTTTGGATACACCAAGGATCCATCGGGAACAACTTAGAAAATAAGTCATGCAATTTTAGTAGGGAAAAGATAAGAGTGTGTCCGACAGGCTCAACCACAATCCATCGACATGCCAAAAAGGATGTATTTCCAAAATTATATGAACAAGTTTGTGTTGGGGAAGGCAAGAATGTTGTCGATGATAACATAAATCATCGAGGGGAAGGATTGTATTTCCCCTCATTAATTTGTTTGATATCCTGGAAAAGCTCAGAATGTTCATGATGATCACGACACATTTGTCGAGAGATTCCATGAAGATGTAATTGATCGGCGATGTCCAGTCAAAGGAATGATGAAGCAAAAGGTTATTGGAACCATGAGTACGACACAACTCGAAATTAAGCTTGCTGTTCAAGGCGAATGATAAGATGAGGAAGATCGACGTAAGCTTAGCTCATCGTCGGAAGTTGCTCCGGGCATAAGGACCAGGTAGCACAGTTAAAAAGTTGACATGATAAAAGTATAGCCGTTCAGGCTAGGAATGATGCGGTGGGGTATAAAGCTTCCCAGTATCAAGTACTAGGTGTAATCCCAGAAGGTAAATCGGAGTAGAGGTTGGGCGGGGGAATGATTTGCAGAGGATAAGTAATTGTAACTTACCCAGTAAATGGGATCAAGGAGGAAATATGGTCGGGACCATAACTACAAGGGATCCAATTCACGATACCGGAAGAATTATTCAAATGATTAAATATCCTTGCAAGAAGCTTTCATGATAAGTCCCACACCGTGTCCGTGGGTATGAACACAAGGTTCAGGGTCGACTCCCACTTCTACAATGCATAACCTTTCATTTTAGTTCTCGCTCTTGATGAAGTTGTAGTATTGAAAAATTTTATCTGACAATAGCCAGTAGAGCATAATCCGCATAACTTTCGAGTTCACACAGATTAGGGAAGGCATAGGTTCAACCCATCGGGGCATCTTAGGAACATATATCATAAATTTCAAGAATAATAACACAAGCTCGGTAGTAGAGCCTGCTTGAGAAAGCGGAGGATACAATTTACTAGAAGCATTATGTATCCGAGGAAAGGGCTACAAGGTTACTGGATATGAAGGATGTTGTCGGATAAAATCCGAAAAAGGGGTCTGGTGGTCCACAAGGGATCTGATGTGAGCATCAGTACTCAACCAGAGGAAGAAAGAATGCAAGGAGATCAGATTATAGAAACAACTGACTAACTCAAAGCCCAATTGCAAAGGAATTATGACTTCCAAGAGAAGGGATCGGAAGCAATGCTCTGATTAGGGATGGATAGGTAGAATAGCCTTAGGGGTATAATCGATGGCGATTTGATTGATCGAGATTCAGCACATGTTAAAATGACATCTGAGTCAGAAGGATGAATTCTAGGATCTGATTGAGGATTGCGAGCATTCGCAACATATTGTATCAACGGACTCAAAATGATAATGACAAAGGATGACAATAAGATTACTAGACTTATGGTATTAACCATAATGCAAGCAAGCAAGAAATTCAAGAACAATAGGCTGTTGAGGATTTTCACAAGAACGAATAGGATTTCAAAGATTTTTTGTGAAACACTCAAACAACTGGGGATGAAGAATCTTCGGTAATAGAGAGGAATTATTCGTAGGGGTATTCAGATGACAAGGAACTGCAAGGCAGTAAGCTCAAAGGATCCTCGGAACAAAGGAGAGCAGTTCAGGGCATCTGGTAATAACAAGATCAGTGGGATAGAATGTAAGATTGGCAAGTGTGTATAGTTATCCATGAGGATATTTTGGTGGTAGGGAATTGCAAGGCAACAGGCACAAAGTCTCGACAGAATATCGTAGAGTAACTTCGGAATCTTCTGATGCAAAAATCGATCATCTGAAATAAGGGGCTCTCCGGGCAGATGTGATCACGAGATCCTAATGTTCGAGTTAGTAAAACCATTTAACCCGAATAGAAGAGAGATCAGAGTCCTAGAGTATAGACGAGGAATAAAAGATCCTAATACCACCCAAATGGCGACGTGGACCCGTAAGACAAACAGCCATGTTAGTAAAAGTTTTCGTAGTGACTAGACTCAACTTCAGCCAAGGAGTTGGAAAGGGGGCTACCTACAGGCAGTCGGCTCTGATACCAACTTGTGACGCCCCCGATTTGACCGTACACTAATCATACACGCAAATGTGTATGATCAAGATCAAGGACTCACGGGAAGATATCACAACACAACTCTAGACACAAATTAAAATAATACAAGCTTTATATTACAAGCCAGGGGCCTCGAGGGCTCGAATACATAAGCTCGAAAAACACAAGAGTCATCGAAAGCAACAATATCTGAGTACAGACATGAGTTAAACAAGTTTGCCTTAAGAAGGCTAGCACAAAAGCAACAATGAATGAAAAGGCAAGGCCTCCTGCCTGGGAGCCTCCTAACTACTCCTAGTCGTCTGCGGTCTTCACATAGTAGTAGGCATCCTCCGGGTAGTAGTCATCGGTGGTGTCGTCTGGCTCCTGTGATCCGTCATCTGGTCGCAACAAACGGGTATGGGGGAAAAAGAAGTAGCAAAGCAACTGTGAGTACTCATCCAAAATACTCGCAAGACTTACATCAGATCTAAACTAAGTATGCATCTGTATCAAAGGAATGGGTTATATCTATGGACTAAACTGCAGAATGCCAGAAGGGAAGGGGAAAGCCTAGCCTATCGAAGACTAGCATCTTCTGGAAACCACCATCTTGCAGCAACAGGAGGGGGTAGAGTAGCATAAAGTAAAGTAATAGAAGTGTTATCAACCTCGGCCAGAGATCCTTCCTCGACTCCCTGCGAGAAAGCAATCCCAGAGCCATACTATCCAAGTGTCAACACATTCCAAAACTCATCACCATCCAGTTCTCATCACAAGTATCCAGTTCTAGTTGTATTGATCGGGATACAACTCCAAGTGTCTGTTACCATAGGACAGGCTATCGATAATAGTTTTCTTCCCTGCAGGGGTGCACCAACTTACCCACCACGCTCGATTAACTCCGCCCGGACACACTTTCCTGGGACATGCCCGGCCTCGGCCAAACAATACGCCGCAACCCGACCTAGGCTTAATAGAGAGGCCAGCACGCCGGACTAAACCTATGCCCCCAGGGGTCATGGGCCATCTCCCCGGGAACTCCTGCACGTTGCGAACGTGGCCGGTGAGCAGACCTAGCTACCTCCTTCAACAAGGTAGGTGCTTTCCAGTCCAACCCAGCGTGCGCCGCTCAGTCGCTGACGTCTATTAAGCTTCGGCTGATGTATACGACGCAGAACGCCCATACTATGCCCACGTGATGGTTAGTGCTATCAGGCCAGAGGCCCCTCGGATCAAATATCCAAAACATAGTGGATTAGGAACGCGCGGTAACGAGCAGAGACTCACGATCGATGTGACCCCGTCGCCCCGTCTCGAGTACTTGCGGCAAGGGCTAAGAATGCCCGGTCACGCCTCGTAAGTATCTCGCGGGCACCTTCCAGGTCAACCCAACTCCACATCACTCGCTAATTAAGCTCACGCGGGTACCCCTCAGGGTCGACCCGTCTTTAGTAACATGGCTCAGTGTAAAGTCATAGTAACCATAGTAACTGTGTGTCTAACACCAAGGGGAAAACCCGAGGAATCACCCCCGGTGAATCCCACTCGATGTTATCATCAAGGTGAACGTAAGAGGATCCACCCTCGAGGTTCACACTTGAGGGGTTGCACGACAGAGCGGTGACAGAAGTGGTTAAGGAGGAAATCACCCTCGATGACCTCGACCGTATAGCTACACTACGGAGATCTCATCAGGAGTGATGTAAGAGGTTCCACCCTCGGCACTCGATGGTAACTCTGCAGAGTCGTACAACTAGGGGGGTGATGTGCGGTGTCGGGGCCTGGACGTCGATCACGTTGATCGAGTTATCAAACATAAAGCGAGGCAACTAGGACAAGGTGTGGGTCACTGATGGATCACTAACCAACCTATACTAAGCAGTTTAGGATAAGTAGGTAAGGTATGAAAGCAGGTAACAACAACAGGCTATGCATCAGAGTAGGATCATACAGAAAGCAGTAGCAGTTCTAATGCAAGCATGAGAGGGAAAGAAATGGGCGATATCGGAATGCTCAAGGGGGGGTTTGCTTGCCTGGTTGCTCGAGCGAGAAGAAGGGGTCGTCGTCGACGTAGTCGATCACAGGGGCATCATCGGTCTTGGCGTCTACCGGAGAAGAAGAGGGGGGGACAGTAAATACGGGGCAAACAAGCATCACAAAATATGACAAGGCAAAACACGGTGCCAGGGGTGACCTAACGCAGTACTAGGCGATACTGGCGAAGGAGGGAAACATCCGGGAAAGTTTTCCCAGAGTTAGGCATTTTCGGACAGATGAAACGAAGGAGGCGGTTGCAGGTTTGCTATGCTAGGGACGTGTGGCGGACGAACGGGTTGCGTAATCGGGTTCGTCTCGTCGTTCTGATCAACTTTCATGTACAAAGTTTTTCGATCCGAGCTACGGTTAATTTTAAATTAATTTATTAAAGTTTTAAACAATTTCTGGAATTCTATTAATTCGAAAAAAACTGGAATTTGCCATGGGTACACAGAGTATAACCAGCCAAGGTGTATGACAAGTGGGGCCAGTCAAAGTCAACATAGTTGATGTTGACTTGGTCAAAAGTGAACAGTGCGGGAGGGTCCCATACGTCATTGACTTAGACATTTTTTATAAAACTGATTTTATTTAAACTAACTGTAGATCCACGTGTCACCGGCTATTAGACTAACTTAGCACTAACTTTAATCCTAAACTAAACTAGTCCTAATTAACACAAGGGCCGGCCACAGACGGCCGGGGGCCCTGGCCAAGTCGGCCACACACACACACACAAGCACGCAACACACAATGCTAGGAGTCAATTCTGTTGTTTTGTTAATAGAAGATAGCATTTTTTTGATTTTTGTAAGATTTAATCCATGCATCAAAAGGATTTGGTCCAGTGGGATAAAATAAAGTTTGTCAAGTATACATTCTTCTCATATTTTTCTTAGCCTTTTTGACAGTTGTTTAACCACTGATTAGGGACAGTTTAGAGGGTTAGTCATTGCAGAAAAACAAAAGCTAGCTAGTAGCATCTACAGTAGCAATCAACAGCAGCAACATAACTTCAGCAGAGTAGCGGCAACAGAGTAGCAGTAGCAACTAGCGACAGTGGCAGTATTAAGAAGAAGCAGCGGCTGGGATTAGGAGCAGTAGCAGGGAGTAGCATCAGCGGCGGCACGAGCAGCAGCAAAGCAGTCCGCGCGCGCATCAAGCGGGGAGGAGCAGCCGAACGCAGTAGCATCGCAAGCAGCAGGCACGCGGGCGTGGGCGCACGCGCACGCGCACGCGCAGCTGGCGCGCGGGCGGGGAGCGACTAGCGCGAGCGGGCAGGTCCTGGGTGCGGCCGGTGCACGCGCCGACAGCGCAGGGGCGAGGCCAGGAAGCCGGAGGCGCGCGAGAGTGCGGCCACGGGCGCGGCGGCCGCGAGCTCGCCCGGAGCTCGGGCACGGTGATGCAACGGCCTACGACGAAGGATTCGACAGTGGGAAAGGGGGAATCGGTGTATGGGCTCACATTGGTACGGCTGGGGAGGTTAGTGAGGTCGGGGGAGCACCGGAGGCGGCGAATTGAGCGGCGAGGTCCGGCGGGGCAGAGGTTGAAGACGGCGTCGACGAGCTTGATGCGGAGGCGCTGGGCTCCAGCGGGCAGCCTCAGGCGACGGAGACGACCGTGGTGGATCCCCTGGTCGCCTTGGCGCGGCTCCGGGTGGATGCGGTGGGCGACAACGACGGTGGCACGACGATGTCAGTGGCGGACGAGCTCGAGATTGAGCGAGAGGGCGAGAGGCGAGGGGGAAAGTGTCCTAGGGTTTCCAGCGAGAGGGAGGCGGGTCCCTTGTAGGCAAGGGGGGAGGCTGTGGATGGCCTCCATGCAAGGCACGGTGCGTCCATGGCCTGCCGATGGGTGCCACGACCCCCCTGCCTCCCTGTAGCAGGAGGTTGGGGATGGCAGGGGTGGGCTGGACCTATTTTTGCTGCTAGCTAGGCCAAGGCCCAGTGGGACAGGGGTGGACTGTAGGTTTAGGTCCATAGGGAAAAGAGGGGGGCTTTTCTCCCTTTTTTATAAAAGTGCTAGTGTTTACTATTTAGTTTAGATAGTAATTGATTATTGTCGGAGCTCAAACTATGCACAAAAATGCTATGCAATATTCTAGGGCTGCACAAAAGTTTTCGAGGCATTTGTAAAGGTTGAGAAGATTTGATTAATTGAAAAGGCCAATTTAAAAGCCTTTGGACCACTTATTGAAATCCTAGGAAATTATTTGTGAGTCAATTTAAGTTGGATTCAACTTGACAAAGGTCAGGAGAATTTATAGAAAATTTTGAACATATTAGCTTTACTGTTTATAGAATTATGATTTGACTTGGCCATAGAATTTGGATTTGAGTTCGGTTTGAAGCAAAGTGAGGATTATCAAAATAATTATGATGACATAGCATCATTAGGCATGAGATTACTGTAGCATGACACTGGGAGTGTTACAACGACGGAGACGTATCACTGGGCTGCAAATCTTTCAAGACGAGGAGAGTTTCAATGGTTTGCCCAGAAATGGGCTGTACATTTTTAAAACACATCAAACCGGGAATTAGTTTCAATTTTTTTCATTACAAGATCTTAAATTCCATTGATTTTTATGCGTGAACAATTATTTGGATTTTATATTTATATAAATTATTTTTTAAAATAGTTTGAGTGTGAATCGATATTTCTGGATTAAAAACAGTTGATCGCACCGAAATATGCAAAATTTTGTATACATTTTAACCGTGGCCACAATATGGGGTGTAATGCTAACAAAAAGAAGATGGGCTCCAAAAAATTCTTAAGAATTAGCAAATGGGATGTACATTATTAGAAATAATGGCAGATGGGTTGTATGCTATTTTCCACAGATTTGAGGCTGACTTGTGCGCCTACTACAGGTTGACGCGTATGCTTTCATAAAAAAAGGTTGACGCACACGCAATGCCCTGTCAACTTAGTCAACACACGAGAGCAGTGACTGTTGGATGTCCATACAACGGCCGTCGTGCTTCGTTAATCTCTTCTCTTCATGCTCCAGCCGCTCAACCAAGCGCCGGCGGGACTGCCTGCTCCCTCCTCCCGCGGCCGGCTATGCTGCCGCGTAGGCCTCATGGCCCCACCGTACTCCCATCGCTGGCCTAGCCATCCCTTTACTCACCCACACATGTTGTTATTCTCCGGCAACGGCAGACGAACCAGTAAACCCTCGTACTCCTCCACGTGGGAAATAACTACTGAGTATTCACTGGCTCCGTGTCGTTCCCTTCCTAGGCCTCGCCGTCGTCCGCCGCCCTGGTGCTCTCGGCGCGGCCTGGTCAACGTGGTCAATGAATGATATCCATTGGAAGTGGAATGTACGTGGAGAGGCTGACAGCTGGGTCCACGGCCGCACGCAAGGAAATGCCTCCTTATTACGCGCAAAATAATGATTCCTCCACCTGACAGCTAGGACCCACAGGAGGGGCCTCTGTATTTCGTGAAAAAAACGTTCCCCCCGCTGACAGGTCGGACCCACCAGTTACATCTTCGCACGCAAGGAAGTGCCTCCTTATTATGCCCAAAAAAAATGAATACCCCCTGCTTGCTGGGACCCATCATATTGTTGGGCTGACTTATGGGCCTACTAAGTTGACGGGGACGAAGGGCTTTGTCAACTTAGTCAATACTCCAGTGACCGTATGATGTCCATCCAACGGTCATAGTGCTTTTTCAACCTCTGGTCTTGTTGCTCCAGCCGCCCAAAGCAGGGCCAGTCGTGCCGTCTGCTCCTGCCTCCCGTGGCCGGCTGTGCTACCGCGGAGGCCTCACCGCCCCCATACTACTCCCACCACTGGCCAGGCCATCCCTCCACTCACCCACACCCCCTGTTATTCTGCGGCGACGGCAGCCTCACACCGCAGCCAAACCAGTGAACGCTCGTACTCCTTTCCGCGTGGGCATCCACTACCACGTCTTGCCCGGCTCCGCGTCGTCCCCTTCCTAGGCCTCGCCGTCGTCCACCGTTGTGGTGCTCTCGGCGCGGCGTGTTCAATGTGGTCAACGACCGACTTCCATCGGAAGAGTACTGTACGTGCAGAGGCTGACAGTTGGGTCCACGACAGTCGCAAGGAAGTGCCTCCTTATTACACGGAAAATAATTATTCCTCCACCTGACAGCGGGGACCCACCGGACGGGCCACCAGTATTTTGCGAAAGAAATCGTTTCCCCCTGATTGCTGGGACCCACTAGACGGGCCACCGTATTTCGCGAAAAAACGTTCTCCCCGCTGTCAGCTCGGACCCACCGTAAGTGCCTCCTTATTACGCACAAAAAAATGAATACTCGCCCGGCTAGCTGGGACCCACCTTGGTGGGAGGCTGACTTGTGGGCCTACTAAGTTGACGGGGACGAAGGACTTTGTCAACTTAGTCAATATGAACGATTCTAGCTCCAGTGACCGTACGATGTCCATCCAACGGCCATAGTGCTTCTTCAACCTCTGGTCTTCTTGCTCTAGCCGCCCAAAGCAGCGCCGGTCGTGCCGCATGCTCCTACCTCCCGTGGCCGATTGTGCTGCCGCAGAGGCCTCACCGCCCCCTACTATTCCCACCGCTGGCCAGGCCCTGCGGCGACGGCAGCCTCACACCGCAGCCAAACCAGTGAACCCTCGTACTCCTCTCCCCGCGGGCTTCCACTGTCGTGTCTTCCTCGGCTCTGCGTCGTCCCCTTCCTAGGCCTCGCCGTCGTCCACCGCCGTGGTGCTCTCCGCGCGGCGTGGTCAACATGGTCAAGGAACGACTTCCATCAGAAGAGTATTGTACGTGGAGAGGCTGACAGCTGGGTCCACGGCCACAACCCAGTTTTTTTGTGATTTGCCAAGTAAGTCGCTATGTCAGGCCTGTTGGGCTGCAAATCTTTCAAGACGAGGAGAGCTTTCATTCGGCTGGCCGAGAAAATGGCCCATCAGTAATGAGAAATGGGTTGTACATTTTTAAAACACATCAAACCGGCAATTAGTTTCAAATATTTTTTTTCATTTCAAGATTTTAAATTACATTAATTTTTATGCGTGGAGAATTTGTTGGATTTTATATTGATATACATTTATTTTTAAAATCAGTTTGAATGTGAGTCGAAATTTCGGGATTAAAAACAGTTCGGACCGCACCGAAATATGCAAAATTTCGTATAATTTTTTAACCGTGGCCACAATATGGGCTATAATGCTAACAAAAAGAATATGGGCTCCAAAAAACATAAGAATTAGCAAATGGGCTGTAAATTATTAGAAATAATGGCAGATGGGATGTATGCTGTTTTCCACAGATTTGAGGCTTTCCTAAAAAAAGGTTGACGCACAAGCACTGAATGTTGGATGTCCATCCAACGGCCGTCATGCTTTTTCAATCTCTGCTCTTCCTGCTCCAGCCGCTCAAACAAGCGCCGGCGGGACTGCCTGCTCCCTCCTCCCCACGGCCGGCTGTGCTGCCGCGCAGGCCTCACCGCCCCACCGTACTCCCATCGCTGACCTAGCCATCCCTCTACTCACCCACACCTGCTGTTATTCTCCGGGGATGGCAGACGAACCAGTAAACCCTCGTACAGTCGTACACCCCTCCGCATGGGAAACAACTGCCGAGTCTTCCCTGCCTCTGTGTCGTCCCCTTCCTAGGCCTCGCCGTTGTCCACCGCCGTGGTGCTCTCGGCACGGCGTGGTCAATGTGGTCAACGACCGACTTCCATCGGAAGAGTACTGTGCGTGGAGACGCTGACAGCTGGGTCCACGGCCACAGCAAGGAAGTGCCTCCTTATTACGGGCAAAATAATTATTCCTCCACCTGACAGCGGGGACCCACCGGACGGGCCACTGTATTTTGTGAAAAAAACGTTTCTCCCCTGACTGCTAGGACCCACCAGCTACACCTTCGCACGCAAGAAAGTGCATCCGGGCAAAAAAACAAAACGATTCACCCCCCTGACTGCTGGGACCCACTAGCTACATCTTCGCACGCAAGGAAGTGCCTGACAGTCAGGACCCACCTGGTCGAAGCGTACGTAGCGTTGTCATTCTGGTTGCGAATGTGTACGTACATATATAATGGTCGATGTAGAGGCGCGCACGTGTCGTAGTAGAGGCGCGTACGTGTCGTAGTAGAGGCGCGCACGTAGCATGTACACGTACGTACAGCGGCCAGGGTGCAAGAAAGAAAATACGGCCACGTACGTACATACGGGCAGGGTCTCGAACGCCTACTCGCGCATACGTACGGCCAGGGCTTGTTGACATGGCTGGGTCGGAACGGAGAAACAGCGTCGTCGTCGTGTTCATGGGGAGGCAACGGAATGCGTCGTGTTCATGGGGAGGCCACAGAATGCATCGTGTTCATCAGGAGGCAACGAAACACATGGGAGCTAACTGGCTGGGTCAAAACGGAATGCGTGGTCATGTTCATCGGGAGGGCTTGGACGGAACAGGCGACGGAAACCAGGCCTGGCGTACCGCAGAACGGAGGAAACAGTCTTGTGTTCGACCGGCCATGTTCGAAACGGGATCCTGTTCATCGGGAGGGGTCTGGCGTACGGCAAAACGGAGGAAACGGACCTCCTACGGTCGAAACGGGGGTCCTGTTGATCGGGAGGGGTGTGGCGTACCGCAAAACGGAGGAAACGGACCTCCTACGATCGAAATGGGGGTCCTGTTGATCGGGAGGGGTGTGGCGTACCGCAAAACGGACGAAACGGACCTCCTACGGTCGAAACGGGGGTCCTGTTGATCGGGAGGGGTGTGGCGTACTGCAAAACGGGACTCCACGGGATACTGTTCATCTCCACCGTCGACCTCCTCCAGCCTCCACGGGCTCCTGTTCATCCAGCCTCCACCGCACGCTACTCCACCGGCTACTGTTCAACCACCCCTCCACCGTCTACTGTTCATCCAGCCCTCCACACCATAGGGTCCTGTTCAACCACCCCTCCATGGGCACCCCTCCACCGTCTACTGTTCATCCAGCCCTCCACCACACCACGGGCTCCTGTTCATCCAAAGGCAACGCCACCGCTCACTGTTCATACACCCCCCCCCCCCCGCAACGCTCACTGTTCATCTTAGAGGCAGCATCGATCGGCTTCAGTTAGCAGCGGTAGCGAAGGAATCGCTCGATCGGGTTTAGTTAACAGCCATCGATCGATCGTTCGGGTTCAGTAACACGTAGCCTGCAGTGCAATCGCTCGGGTTCAGTTAGAGCCCAACGCCTCGCTCGGGTTCAGTTAGAGCCAACGCCTCGCACACACACGCGTACGTGTACGAGAGAAATGCGCATCGCTCGGTCCCCGACCTCCCACCGTAACTGGGAACTCCCCGAAATTTTCCTCCCCCTCGCTTCTACCACGGTTTTTTCCGTCATGGACGGCCCAAAGAATGTCATGCAGCTGCGACTCCGGCCCGCCCAGGACGAAAAGCCCATTTTCTGTCATGATTTTTTGTCATAGAAGTAGGAGCCCACCACATCTATGATGATACCGGGTTTTGTCACAACTATCGTCATAGAAGTGTCATATGTGTGATAGAAAAAAATTTCGTTCGGCCCAAAATGTCACGGATGTGTCTTTTTTTGTAGTGAAGAGCCTTTCAAGGAAGATGTTAGGTGGGACGGTGTCGCGCTTAGCGCCGATGCGAGCAAGGACGTCCGCCGCCTGGTTACTTTCGCGGGCGATGTGATGAAATTGGGGTCCCTCGAACCGAGCCGACATCTTCAAAACGGCATTGCAATGAGCTGCCATCTTTGGATCTTTGGCATCAAAGTTTCCATTGATTTGGGATATTGCGAGGTTTGAGTCCCCGCGCACCTCCAGGCATTGTATGCCCATTGATACGGCCATCCGGAGGCCATGTAGCAAGGCCTCGTATTCGGCTGCGTTGTTGGAGTCTGTGTATAACATTTGGAGTACGTACTGGACGATGTCTCCTGTGGGGGACGTTAATACGACGCCCGCCCCTAGCCCTGCCAACATCTTGGAGCCGTCAAAATGCATCACCCAGTTGGAATACATGTCGTACTCTTTAGGGAGTTCGGCTTCTGTCCATTCGGCGACGAAGTCGGCCAGTACCTGGGATTTGATGGCTCTACGTGGTTTGTATGTGATATGAAATGGCAGGAGCTCAATGTCCCATTTGGCAATCCGGCCCGTTGCATCCCGGTTGTTAATTATATGATTGAGGGGCACTTCGGAGGCCACCGTGATAGAGTACTCTTGAAAGTAGTGTCGCAATTTTCGGGATGCCATCAAGACTGCATATGCTATTTTTTGATAATGAGGGTATCGGGATTTGCATGGTGTGAGGACGGTGGATACGTAGTATACCGACTTTTGGAGCGGGAATTTTTGTCCGTCCTATTCTCATTCGACGACGAGTACGGCACACACCACCTGGTGTGTTGCTGATATGTATAAGAGCATTGGCTCGCCGGCGTTTGGTGCAGCCAGGATTGGGTTGCTCGCCAGAAGGGCTTTTATTTCTTCCAGTCCAGCCATCGCCGCGTCTATCCACTCGAAGTTGTCGATGCACCGTAGAAGGCGATAAAGCGGCAGCGCCTTTTCTCCCAACATGGAGATGAAGTGGCTTAAAGCTGCCACGCATCCAGCGAGTTTTTGGACCTGCTTGAGTTCGGTCGGCGTGGCCAGTTGTGACAGAGCTCGGATTTTGGCTGGATTTGCTTCAATTCCTCTATTGGAAACGATGAAGCCCAATAGTTTACCGGCGGGGACGCCGAAGATGCACTTTTCCAGGTTAAGCTTGATGTCGTATGTGCGGAGGTTGTAGAATGTGAGACGCAAGTCGTCTATTAGTGTTTCGATGTATCTAGTTTTGATGACGACGTCGTCCACATAGGCCTCCACTATTTTGCCGATCTGTTTCTCGAGGCATGTTTGGATCATGCGCTGGTAGGTGGCGCCGGCGTTCTTGATCCCGAAAGGCATGGCGTTGAAGCAAAACGGGTCGTATGGTGTAATGAATGCTGTTGCGGCTTGATCGGACTCCTTCATTTTGATTTGATGGTATCCGGAATACGCATCAAGGAAGCATAGCGAGTCGTGACCTGCGGTGGCGTCAATGATTTGATCAATGCGGGGAAGAAGGAAGGGATCCTTAGGGCAGGCCTTGTTAAGGTCTTCGAAATCGACGCATAGGCGCCAGGATTTATCCTTCTTTGGTACCATTACCAAGTTTTCCAGCCAATCCGGATGCTTAATGCCTTTGATGAATCCGGCCTCGATGAGTTTGGCTAGCTCCTCCCCCATAGCTTGTCGTTTGGGTTCGGAAAAGCTCCGCGGAGCTTGCTTGACCGGCTTATATCCCTTTAGTATGTTGAGGCTATGTTCGGCCAACTCGCGCGGGATTCCTGGCATATCAGAAGGATGCCAGGAGAATATATCCCAGTTTTCGCGCAGGAAGTCTCGTAGTGCGGCGTCGACTGCAGGGCTGAGTTGTGCTCCAATAGACGCTGTCTTCTTTGGGTCTGTTGGATGGACCTGAAATTTGAATATTTCTTCTGCTGGCTTGAAGGAAGTGGATTTGGGTCGTTTATCCAGGATCACATCGTCCTTATCCACGGTGGAGTGTAGTGCGCTTAGTTCTTCGGCCGCAAGGGCCTCAGCCAGTGCCTCAAGGGCCAAGGATGTGGTTTTATTCTCGGCACGGAGGGCTATGTCCGGGTCGCTGACGAGGGTGATTATTCCATTAGGCCCAGGCATTTTTAGCTTCATATACCCATAATGAGGTATGGCTTGAAAGCGCGTGAAGGCCTCTCGCCCTAACAGGGCGTGGTACCCGCTGTTGAAAGGGGCCACCTGGAAAGTTATTTCTTTGGACCGATAATTCTTCGGCATGCCGAACAACACATTAAGTGTAGTTTTTCCTGCACATCGAGCTTCCTGGCTGGGAATTATACCTCGAAAGGTTGTGCTGCTTTTCTCGATGCGGCTCCTATCTATTTCCATCTTGTGGAGCGTGTCCTCGTAAATGAGGTTTAGTCCGCCGCCGCCGTCCATGAGGACTTTTGTAAGTCAAAAGCCATCCATGATGGGACTGAGGACTAGGGCAGCTGGGGCTCGGATTGTTCTATATTTAGGTTCGTCACTGGCATTGAAGGTTATGGCCGTGTCGTTCCAGGGGTCAATTGCAGCGACCTGGCAAACTTCAGCGAGATCGCGCACGGCGCTTTTACGCTTGTTGTTTGAAGAGAATGTCTTGAAGACTGCCAATACTCTATTGTCGTCGTTTGTTGGAGGGTGTTGTTCTGGGGTGTCCTTGGTAAGGATGTCCTCGCCGATTTTGGCTACCTGCTGGAGTATCTGATACGTCTCCGTCGTATCTACTTTTGCAAACACTTTTTCCCTTGTTTTGGACTCCAACTTGCATGATTTGAATGAAACTAACCCGGACTGACGCTGTTTTCAGCAGAATTGCCATGGTGTTATTTATGTGCAGAACCAAAAGTTCTCAGAATGACCTGAAACTTCACGGAACATCTATTCGGAAATAATAAAAAATCCTTGCAAAAGATGAAGACCAGGGGGCCAACCACGTGTCCACGAGGGTGGGGGCGCGCCCCCTACCTCGTCCCCCCCCCCCCCCCCGGAGCTCCTCCAACCTCAACTCCAACTCTATATATTTGGTTTTGGAGAGAAAAAAATCAGGGAGAAGAATTCATCGCGTTTTACGATACGGAGCCGCCGCCAAGCCCTAAAACCTCTCAGGAGGGCTGATCTGGAGTCCATTCGGGGCTCCGGAGAGGGGAATCCGTCGCCATCGTCATCATCAACCATCCTCCATCACCAATTTCATGATGCTCACCGCCGTTAGTGAGTAATTCCATCGTACGCTTGCTGGACGGTGATGGGTTGGATGAGATCTATCATGTAATCGAGTTAGTTTTGTTAGGGTTTGATCCCTAGTATCCACTATGTTCTGAGATTGATGTTGCTATGACTTTTCTATGCTTAATGCTTGTCACTAGGGCCCGAGTGCCATGATTTCAGATCTGAACCTATTATGTTTTCATCAATATATGAGAGTTCTTGATCCTATCTTGCAAGTCTGTAGTCACCTATTATGTGTTATGATCCGTTAACCCCGAAGTGACAATAATCGGGATACTTACCGGTGATGACCATAGTTTGAGGAGTTCATGTATTCACTATGTGCTAATGCTTTGTTCCGATACTCTATTAAAAGGAGGCTTTAATATCCCTTAGTTTCCATTAGGACCCCGCTGCCACGGGAGGGTAGGACAAAAGATGTCATGCAAGTTCTTTCCCATAAGCACGTATGACTATATTCGGAATACATGCCTACATTACATTGATGAATTGGAGCTAGTTCTATGTCACCCTATGTTATGATTGTTACATGATAAACCGCATCCGGCATAATTCTCCATCACCGATCCATTACCTACGAGCTTTCCATATATTGTTCTTCGCTTACTTACTTTTCTGTTGCTATTGCTATCATCATTACAAAATACCAAAAACATTGCTTTTGCTATTGTTACCTTTTGCTACCGTTACCACTACTATCATATTACTTTGCTACTAAATACTTTGCTGCAGATATTAAGTTTCCAAGTGTGGTTGAATTGACAACTCAGCTGCGAATACTTGAGAATATTCTTTGGCTCCCCTTGTGTCAAATAAATAAATTTGGGTTGAATATTGTACCCTCGAAAACTATTGCGATCCCCTATACTTGTGGGTTATCAAGATTTCTGGCGCCGTTGCCAGGGAGCATATCTCTATTCTTTGAGTTACTTGGGATTTATATCTTCTTATCATTATGAGGAACTTGAGAGATCCAAAAACCAATATTTATCCCTCAACTACGAGGGGAGGTGGTGAGCTTGATGCTCAGAATAAAATAATAAGAATAAGCTTCTTGTAAAAAGAAAACCCCAGGTATTGTGGGGTATGTACATTTGAGGATGTCTACCCCTCAGGTGTGCGGTTTATCCAAACACAAGCTATAAGTCGTATGGAAACGAAAAAAGGAAAATGGTAAAAGAGATAAAAGAAGGAACGAGAAAAAGGTATATGTGCGGACTTAGGCGTTGAATCTTCGGAGCCTTGCGGCGTTCCATGGCTTTGGCTCCAAGCGATTGTCCGAAGCATTGCGAAGACGATAGGCTCCTCCAGTGAGAACTTCATCTATAATGAAGGGACCCTCCCATTTGGGCTTGAGCTTGTCCTTTTTCTTTTCTGGTAGGCGTAAAACGAGTTCACTGACATTGTAGGTGATGACACACAAGTATAGGGGATCGAAACAGCTTTCGAGGGTAGAGTATTCAACCCAAATTTATGAAGGAAATATGCCCTAGAGGCAATAATAAAGTTATTATTTATTTCCTTATATCATGATAAATGTTTATTATTCATGCTAGAATTGTAGTAACCGGAAACATAATACATGTGTGAATACATAGACAAACAGAGTGTCACTAGTATGCCTCTACTTGACTAGCTCGTTAATCAAAGATGGTTATGTTTCCTAACCATGGACAAAGAGTTGTTATTTGATTAACGGGATCACATCATTAGGTGAATGATCTGATTGACATGACCCATTCCATTAGCTTAGCACCCGATCGTTTAGTATGTTGCTATTGCTTTCTTCATGACTTATACATGTTCTATGACTATGAGATTATGCAACTCCCGTTTGCCGGAGGAACACTTTGTGTGCTACCAAACATCACAACGTAACTGGGTGATTATAAAGGTGCTCTACAGGTGTCTCCAAAGGTACATGTTGGGTTGGCGTATTTCGAGATTAGGATCTGTCACTCCGATTGTCGGAGAGGTATCTCTGGGCCCTCTCGGTAATGCACATCACATAAGCCTTGCAAGCATTGCAACTAATGAGTTAGTCGTGAGATGATGTATTACGGAACGAGTAAAGAGACTTGCCGGTAACGAGATTGAACTAGGTATTGAGATACCGACGATCGAATCTCGGGTAAGTAACATACCGATGACAAAGGGAACAACGTATGTTGTTATGCGGTCTGACCGATAAAGATCTTCGTAGAATATGTAGGAACCAATATGAGCATCCAGGTTCCGCTATTGGTTATTGACCGGAGACGTGTCTCGGTCATGTCTACATTGTTCTCGAACCGTAGGGTCCGCACGCTTAATGTTACGATGACAGTTTCATTATGAGTTTATGTATTTTGATGTGCCGAAGGTTGTTCGGAGTCGCAGATGTGATCATGGACATGACGAGGAGTCTCGAAATGGTCGAGACATAAAGATCGATATATTGGAAGCCTATATTTGGATATCGGAATTGTTCCGGGTGAAATCGGGATTTTACCGGAGTACCGGGGGGTTACCGGAACCCCCCCCCCCGGGGGTTATTGGGCCTACATGGGCCCTAAGGGAGAAGAGGAAAGGAGGCAAGAGGTGGCCGCACGCCCCTCCCCTCCCTAGTCCGAATAGGACAAGGAGAGGGGGGCGGCGCCCCCCCCTTTCCTTTCCCTCTTCCTCCTCTTTCCCACTTCTCCTTCTCCAACTAGGAAAGAAGGGAGTCCTACTCCCGGTGGGAGTAGGACTCCCCCTTGGCGCGCCCTCCTTGGCCGGCCGCCCCCTCCCCTTGGCTCCTTTGTATACGGGGACAGGGGGCACCCTAGAACACACAAGTTGATCTTCGTGATCGATCCTTAGCCGTGTGCGGTGCCCCCCTCCACCATATTCCACCTCGGTCATATTGTAGCGGTGCTTAGGCGAAGCCCTGCGACGGTTGAACATCAAGATCGTCACCACGCCGTCGTGCTGACGGAACTCCTCCCCGGAGCTTTGCTGGATCGGAGCCCGGGGAGCGTCATCGAGCTGAACGTGTGCCAAGAACTCGGAGGTGCCGGAGTAACGGTGCTTGGATCGGTTGGACCGGGAAGACGTACGACTACTTCCTCTACGTTGCGTCAACGCTTCCGCTTCGGTCTACGAGGGTACGTAGACAACACTCTCCCCTCTCGTTGCTATGCATCACCATGATCTTGCGTGTGCGTAGGAAATTTTTTGAAATTACTACGTTCCCCAACAGTGGCATCCGAGCCTAGGTTTTATGGTTTGATGTTATATGCACGAGTAGAACACAAGTGAGTTATGGGCAATATAAGTCATACTTCTTACCAACATGTCATACTTTGGTTCGGCGGTATTGTTGGATGAAGCGGCCGGGACCGACATTACGCGTACGCTTACGCGAGACTGGCTCTACCGCCGTGCTTTGCACACAGGTGGCTGGCGGGTGTCAGTTTCTCCAACTTTAGTTGAACCGAGTGTGGCTATGCCCGGTCCTTGCGAAGGTTAAAACAGCACCAACTTGACAAACTATCATTGTGGTTTTGATGCGTAGGTAAGATTGGTTCTTGCTTAAGCCCGTAGCAGCCACGTAAAACTTGCAACAAACAAAGTAGAGGACGTCTAACTTGTTTTTGTAGGGCATGTTGTGATGTGATATGGTCAAGGCATGATGCTAAATTTTATTGTATGAGATGATCATGTTTTGTAACCAAGTTATCGGCAACTGGCAGGAGCCATATGGTTGTCGCTTTATTGTATGCAATGCAATCGCCCTGTAATGCTTTACTTTATCACTAAGTGGTAGCGATAGTCATAGAAGCATAAGATTGGCAAGACGACAACGATGCTACGATGGAGATCAAGGTGTCGCACCCGTGACGATGGTGATCATGACAGTGCTTCGAAGATGGAGATCACAAGCACAAGATGATGATGGCCATATCATATCACTTATATTGATTGCATGTGATGTTTATCTTTTATGCATCTTATCTTGCTTTGATTGACGGTAGCATTATAAGATGATCTCTCACTAAATTTCAAGATAAAAAGTGTTCTCCCTGAGTATGCACCATTGCCAAAGTTCGTCGTGCCCAGACACCACGTGATGATCGGGTGTGATAAGCTCTATGTCCATCTACAATGGGTGCAAGCCAGTTTTGCACACGCAGAGTACTCAGGTTAAACTTGACGAGCCTAGCATATGCAGATATGGCCTCGGAACACTGAGACCAAAAGGTCGAGCGTGAATCATATAGTAGATATGATCAACATAGCGATGTTCACCATTGAAAACTACTCCTTTTCATGTGATGATCGGTTATGGTTTAGTTGATTTGGATCACGTGATCACTTAGATGATTAGAGGGATGTCTATCTAAGTGGGAGTTCTTAAGTAATATGATTAATTGAACTTAAATTTATCATGAACTTAGTCCCTAATAGTATCTTGCTTGCTTATGTTGATTGTAGATAGATGGCCCGTGCTGTTGTTCCGTTGAATTTTAATACGTTCCTTGAGAAAGCAAAGTTGAAAGATGATGGTAGCAATTACACGGACTGGGTCTGTAACTTGAGGATTATCCTCATTGCTGCACAGAAGAGTTATGTCCTGGAAGCACCGCTGGGTGCCAGGCCTGCTGCTGATGCAACTGACGACGTTAAGAACGTCTGGCAGAGCAAAGCTGATGACTACTCGATAGTTCAATGTGCCATGCTTTACGGCTTAGAACCGGGACTTCAACGACGTTTTGAACGTCATGGGGCATATGAGATGTTCCAGGAGTTGAAGTTAATATTCCAGCAGAATGCCCGGATTGAGAGATATGAAGTCTCCAATAAATTCTATAGCTGCAAGATGGAGGAGAATAGTTCTGTCAGTGAGCATATACTCAAGATGTCTGGGTATTGTAATCACTTGATTCAACTGGGAGTTAATCTTCCGGATGATAGCGTCATTGACAGAATTCTCCAATCACTTCCACCAAGCTACAAGAGCTTCGTGATGAACTATAATATGCAAGGGATGGATAAGAAAATTCCCGAGCTCTTCGCAATGCTAAAGGATGCGGAGGTAGAAATCAAGAAGGAGCATCAAGTGTTGATGGTGAACAAGACCACTAGTTTCAAGAAAAAGGGCAAAGGGAAGAAGAAGGGGAACTTCAAGAAGAATAGCAAGCAAGTTGCTGCTCAGGAGAGGAAACCCAAGTCTGGACCTAAGCCTGAAACTGAGTGCTTCTACTGCAAGCAGACTGGTCACTGGAAGCGGAACTGCCCCAAGTATTTGGCGGATAAGAAGGATGGCAAGGTGAACAAAGGTATATGTGATATACATGTTATTGATGTGTACCTTACTAGAGCTCGCAGTAGCACCTGGGTATTTGATACTGGTTCTGTTGCTAATATTTGCAACTCGAAACAGGGACTACGGATTAAGCAAACACTGGCAAAGGACAAGGTGACGATGCGCGTGGGAAATGGTTCCAAAGTCGATGTGATCGCGGTCGGCACGCTACCTCTACATCTACCTTCAGGATTAGTATTAGACCTAAATAATTGTTATTTGGTGCCAGCGTTGAGCATGAACATTATAACTGGATCTTGTTTGATGCGAGACGGTTATTCATTTAAATCTGAGAATAATGGTTGTTCTATTTATATGAGTAATATCTTTTATGGTCATGCACCCTTGAAGAGTGGTCTATTTTTGATGAATCTCGATAGTAGTGATACACATATTCATAATGTTGAAACCAAAAGATGCAGAGTTGATAATGATAGTGCAACTTATTTGTGGCACTGCCGTTTAGGTCATATCGGTGTAAAGCGCATGAAGAAACTCCATACTGATGGACTTTTGGAACCACTTGATTATGAATCACTTGGTACTTGCGAACCGTGCCTCATGGGCAATATGACTAAAACGCCGTTCTCCGGTACTATGGAGAGAGCAACAGATTTGTTGGAAATCATACATACAGATGTATGTGGTCCGATGAATGTTGAGGCTCGTGGCGGATATCGTTATTTTCTCACCTTCACAGATGATTTAAGCATATATGGGTATATCTACTTAATGAAGCATAAGTCTGAAACATTTGAAAAGTTCAAAGAATTTCAGAGTGAAGTTGAAAATCATTGTAACAAGAAAATAAAGTTTCTACGATCTGATCGTGGAGGAGAATATTTGAGTTACGAGTTTGGTCTACATTTGAAACAATGCGGAATAGTTTCGCAGCTCACGCCACCCGGAACACCACAACGTAATGGTGTGTCCGAACGTCGTAATCATACTTTACTTGATATGGTGCGATCTATGATGTCTCTTACAGATTTACCGCTATCGTTTTGGGGTTATGCTTTAGAGACGGCCGCATTCACATTAAATAGGGCACCATCAAAATCCATTGAGACGATGCCTTATGAACTATGGTTTGGCAAGAAACCAAAGTTGTCGTTTCTTAAAGTTTGGGGTTGTGATGCTTATGTGAAAAAGCTTCAACCTGATAATCTCAAACCCAAATCGGAGAAATGTGTCTTCATAGGATACCCAAAGGAGACTGTTGGGTACACCTTCTATCACAGATCCGAAGGCAAGACATTCGTTGCTAAAAATGGATCCTTTCTAGAGAAGGAGTTTCCCTCGAAAGAAGTGAGTGGGAGGAAAGTAGAACTTGATGAGGTAACTGTACCTGCTCCCTTATTGGAAAGTAGTACATCACAGAAACCGGTTTCTGTGACACCTAAACCAATTAGTGAGGAAGTTAATGATGATGATCATAGAAATTCAGATCAAGTTGCTACTGAACCTCGTAGATCAAACAGAGTAAGATCCACACCAGAGTGGTACGGTAATCCTGTTCTGGAAGTCATGCTACTAGATCATGATGAACCTACGAACTATGAAGAAGCGATGGTGAGCCCAGATTCTGCGAAATGGCTTGAAGCCATGAAATCTGAGATGGGATCCATGTATGAGAACAAAGTGTTGACTTTGGTTGACTTGCCTGATGATCGGCAAGCAATTGAGAATAAATGGATCTTCAAGAAGAAGACTGACGCTGACGGTAATGTTACTGTCTACAAAGCTCGACTTGTTGCAAAAGGTTTTCGACAAGTTCAAGGGATTGACTACGATGAGACCTTCTCACCCGTAGCGATGCTTAAGTCTATCTGAATCATGTTAGCAATTGCCGCATTTTATGATTATGAAATTTGGCAAATGGATGTCAAAACTGCATTCTTGAATGGATTTCTGGAAGAAGAGTTGTATATGATGCAACCAGAAGGTTTTGTCGATCCAAAGGGAGCTAACAAAGTGTGCAAGCTCCAACGATCCATTTATGGACTGGTGCAAGCCTCTCGGAGTTGGAATAAACGCATTTGGTTTTATACAGACTTTTGGAGAAGCTTGTATTTACAAGAAAGTGAGTGGGAGCTCTCTAGCATTTCTGATATTATATGTGGACGACATATTACTAATTGGAAATGATATAGAATTTCTGGATAGCATAAAGGGATACTTGAATAAGAGTTTTTCAATGAAAGACCTCAGTGAAGCTGCTTACATATTAGGCATTAAGATCTATAGAGATAGATCAAGACGCTTAATTGGACTTTCACAAAGCACATACATTGACAAAGTTTTGAAGAAGTTCAAAATGGATCAAGCAAAGAAAGGGTTCTTGCCTGTGTTACAAGGTGTGAAGTTGAGTAAGACTCAATGCCCGACCACTGCAGAAGATAGAGAGAAAATGAAAGATGTTCCCTATGCTTCAGCCATAGGCTCTATCATGTATGCAATGCTGTGTACCAGACCTGATGTGTGCCTTGCTATAAGTCTAGCAGGGAGGTACCAAAGTAATCCAAGAGTGGATCACTGGACAGCGGTCAAGAACATCCTGAAATACCTGAAAAGGACTAAGGATATGTTTCTCGTTTATGGAGGTGACAAAGAGCTCATCGTAAATGGTTACGTTGATGCAAGCTTTGATACTGATCCGGACGATTCTAAATCGCAAACCGGATACGTGTTTACATTAAACGGTGGAGTTGTCAGTTGGTGCAGTTCTAAACAAAGCGTCGTGGCGGGATCTACGTGTGAAGCGGAATACATAGCTGCTTCGGAAGCAGCAAATGAAGGAGTCTGGATGAAGGAGTTCATATCCGATCTAGGTGTCATACCTAGTGCATCGGGTCCAATGAAAATCTTTTGTGACAATACTGGTGCAATTGCCTTGGCAAAGGAATCCAGATTTCACAAGAGAACCAAGCACATCAAGAGACGCTTCAATTCCATCCGGGATCTAGTCCAGGTGGGAGACATAGAGATTTGCAAGATATATACGGATCTGAATGTAGCAGACACGTTCACTAAGCCTCTTCCACGAGCAAAACATGATCAGCACCAAGGCTCCATGGGTGTTAGAATCATTACTGTGTAATCTAGATTATTGACTCTAGTGCAAGTGGGAGACTGAAGGAAATATGCCCTAGAGGCAATAATAAAGTTATTATTTATTTCCTTATATCATTATAAATGTTTATTATTCATGCTAGAATTGTATTAACCGGAAACATAATACATGTGTGAATACATAGACAAACAGAGTGTCACTAGTATGCCTCTACTTGACTAGCTCGTTAATCAAAGATGGTTATGTTTCCTAACCATGGACAAAGAGTTGTTATTTGATTAACGGGATCACATCATTAGGTGAATGATCTGATTGACATGACCCATTCCATTAGCTTAGTACCCGATCGTTTAGTATGTTGCTATTGCTTTCTTCATGACTTATACATGTTCCTATGACTATGAGATTATGCAACTCCCGTTTGCCAAAGGAACACTTTGTGTGCTACCAAACGTCACAACGTAACTGGGTGATTATAAAGGTGCTCTACAGGTGTCTCCAAAGGTACATGTTGGGTTGGCGTATTTCGAGATTAGGATTTGTCACTCTGATTGTCGGAGAGGTATCTCTGGGCCCTTTCGGTAATGCACATCACATAAGCCTTGCAAGCATTGCAACTAATGAGTTAGTTGTGAGATGATGTATTACGGAACGAGTAAAGAGACTTGCCGGTAACGAGATTGAACTAGGTATTGAGATACCGACGATCGAATCTCGGGCAAGTAACATACCGATGACAAAGGGAACAACGTATGTTGTTATGCGGTATGACCGATAAAGATCTTCGTAGAATATGTAGGAGCCAATATGAGCATCCAGGTTCCGCTATTGGTTATTGACCGGAGACGTGTCTCGGTCATGTCTACATTGTTCTCGAACCGTAGGGTCCGCACGCTTAATGTTACGATGATAGTTTCATTATGAGTTTATGTATTTTGATGTGCCGAAGGTTGTTTGGAGTCCCGGATGTGATCATGGACATGACGAGGAGTCTCGAAATGGTCGAGACATAAATATCGATATATTGGAAGCCTATATTTCGATATCGGAATCATTCCGGGTGAAATCGGGATTTTACCGGAGTACTGGGGGGTTACCGGAACCCCCCCAGGGGTTATTGGGCCTACACAGGCCCTAAGGGAGAAGAGGAAAGGAGGCAAGAGGTCGCCGCGCGCCCCTCCCCTCCCAAGTCCGAATAGGACAAGGAGAGGGGGGCGGCGCCCCCCCTTTCCTTTCCCTCTTCCTCCTCTTTCCCACTTCTCCTTCTCCAACTAGGAAAGAAGGGAGTCCTACTCCCGGTGGGAGTAGGACTCCCCCTTGGCGCACCCTCCTTGGCTGGCCGCCCCCTCCCCTTGGCTCCTTTATATACGGGGGTAGGGGGGCACCCTAGAACACACAAGTTGATCTTCGTGATCGTTCCTTAGCCATGTGCGGTGCCCCCCTCCACCATATTCCACCTCGGTCATATTGTAGCGGTGCTTAGGCGAAGCCCTGCGACGGTTGAACATCAAGATCGTCACCACGCCGTCGTGCTGACGGAACTCCTCCCTGAAGCTTTGCTGGATCGGAGCCCGGGGAGCGTCATCAAGCTGAACGTGTGCCAAGAACTCGAAGGTGCCGGAGTAACGGTGCTTGGATCGGTTGGACCGGGAAGACGTACGACTACTTCCTCTACGTTGCGTCAACGCTTCCGCTTCGGTCTATGAGGGTACGTAGACAACACTCTCCCCTCTCGTTGCTATGCATCACCATGATCTTGCGTGTGCGTAGGAATTTTTTTGAAATTACTACGTTCCCCAACAATTTATTGATTCGACACAAGGGGAGCCAAAGAATATTCTCAAGTATTAGCAGCTGAGTTGTCAATTCAACCACACCTGGAAACTTAGTATCTGCAGCAAAGTGTTTAGTAGCAAAGTAATATGATAGTGATGATAATGGTAACGAAAGAGTAACGAAAGCAAAGTAATGTTTTTGGTATTTTGTAGTGATTGTAGCAATAGCAACGGGAAAGTAAATAAGCGTAAACCAGTATATGGAAAGCTCGTAGGCATCAGATCAATGATGGATAATTATGCCGGATGTGGTTCATCATGTAACAGTCATAACATAGGGTGACACAGAACAAGCACCAATTCATCAATGTAATGTAGGCATGTATTCCGAATATAGTCATACGTGCTTATGGAAAAGAACTTGCATGACATCTTTTGTCCTATCCTCCTGTGGCAGCGGGGTCCTAATGGAAACTAAGGGATATTAAGGCCTCCTTTTAATAGAGAACCAGAACAAAGCATTAACACATAGTGAATACATGAACTCCTCAAACTACGATCATCACCAGTAAGTATCCAGATTATTGTCACTTCGGGGTTAACGGATCATAACACATAATATGTGACTACAGACTTGCAAGATAGGATCAAGAACTCTCATATATTGATGAAAACATAATAGGTTCAGATCTGAAATCATGGCACACAGGCCCTAGTGACAAGCATTAAGCATAGCAAAGTCATAGCAACATCAATCTCAGAACATAGTGGATACTAGGGATCAAAACCTAACAAAACTAACTCGATTACATGATAGATCTCATCCAACCCATCACCGTCCAGCAAGCCTATGATGGAATTACTCACGCACGGCGGTGAGCATCATGAAATTGGTGATGGAGGATGGTTGATGATGACGATGGCGACGGATTCCCCTCTCCGAAGCCCCGAACGGACTCCAGATTAGCCCTCCCGAGAGGTTTTAGGGCTTGACGGCGGCTCCGTATCGTAAAATGCGATGATTTCTTCTCTCCTATTTTTTTCTCCCTGAAAGCAGATATATAGAGTTGGACTTGGAGTCGGGAGGTCTCCAGGGGGCCCACGAGGTAGGGGGCGCGCCCTAGGGGGGGCGCCCCCCACCCTCGTGAGCAGGGTGTGGGCCCCCTGGTCTTCATCTTTGGCGAGGATTTTTTATTATTTATTGTAAGATATTCCGTGGAGTTTCAGGTCATTCCGAGAACTTTTGTTTTCTGCACATAAAACAACATCATGGCAATTCTGGTGAAAACAGGGTCTGTCCGGGTTAGTTCCATTCAAATCATACAAGTTAGAGTCCAAAACAAGGGCAACAGTGTTTGGAAAAGTAGATATGACGGAGACGTATCAACTCCCCCAAGCTTAAACCCTTGCTTGTCCTCAAGCAATTTAGTTGAGAAACTGAAAGAAATAAAGAAAAACTTTTACAAACTCTGTTTGCTCTTGTTGTTGTAAATATGTCAAGCTAACATTCAAGTTTTCAGCAAAGATTATAACTAACCACATTTGCAATAATTCTGAGGTTTCATGATTACCCATATCAATAGCATAATCAACTAGCAAGCCATAATAATAAATCTCGGATGACAACACTTTCTCAAAACAATCATAATATGATATAACAAGATGGTATCTCGCTAGCCCTTTCTGAGACCACAAAACATAAATGCAGAGCACCTTTAAAGATCAAGGACTGACTAGACATTGTAATTCATGGTAAAAGAGATCCAATCATAGTCACACCCAATATAAATTAATAGTAATGAATGCAAATGACAACGGTGCTCTCCAACTGGTGCTTTTTAATAAGAGGATGATGACTCAGCATAAAAGTAAACGGATAGGCCCTTCGCAGAGGGAAGCAGGGATTTGTAGAGGTACCAGAGCTCGGTTTTGAAATAGAGGTAATTAATATTTTAAGCGGTATACTTTCATTGTCAACATAACAACCAAGAGATGGCGATGTCTTCCATGCTACACACATTATAGGTGGTTCCCAAACAGAATGGTAAAGTTTATACTCCCCCTCCACCAACAAACATCAATCCATGGCTTGCTCGAAACAACGAGTGGCTCCAACTATCAACAGTCCCAGGGGGAGTTTTGTTTTGCAATTGTTTTGATTTAATTTGCATAAAGCATGGGACTGGGCATCCCGGTGACCAGCCACTTTCTCGTGAGTGAGGAGCGGAGTCCACTCCTCTTGAGAATAACCCGCCTAGCATGGAAGATACAGGCAGCCCTAGTTGATACATGAGCTATTCGAGCATACAAAACAGGATTTATATTTGAAGGTTTAGAGTTTGGCACTTACAAATTTACTTGGAACGGCAGGTAGATACCGCATATAGGAAGGTATAGTGGACTCATCTGGAATAACTTTGGGGTTTAAGGGATTGGATGCACAAGTAGTATTCTCGCTTAGTACAGGTGAAGGCTAGCAAAAGACTGGGAAGCGACCAACTAGAGAGAGACAACAGCCATGTACATGCATTAAAATTAATAAACATTGGATGCTAGCATGAGTAGGATATAATCCACCATGAACATAAATATCGTGAAGGCTATGTTGATTTGTTTCAACTACATGCATGAACATGTGCCAAGTCAAGTCACTTAAATCATTCAGAGGAGGATACCACCCTATCATACCAAATCATAACCATTTTAATAGCATGTTGGCACGCAAGGTAAACCATTATAACTCATAGCTAATCAAGCATGGCACAAGCAACTATGATCTCTAATTGTTGTTGCAAACATGTTTATTCATAACAAGCTGAATCAAGAATGATGAACTCATCATATTTACAAAAATAAAAGAGGTCGAGTTCATACCAGCTTTTCTCATCTCAGTCAGTCCATCATATATCATCATAATTGCCTTTCACTTGCACGATCGAACGATGTGAATAATAATAAGAGTGCACGTGCATTGGACTAAGCTGGAATCTGCGAGCATTCAATAAATAGGAGAAGACAAAGCAATATGAGCTCTTTTGTCAGATCAACAATAATGCATATAAGAGCCACTTCAACAATTTAATTATGGTCTTCTCCTACTGACCCCCAAAGAAAAGAAAAGAAATAAAACTGTTTACACGAGAAATCTCCCAACAAGCAAAAGAAGAACGGGAAATATTTTTGAGTTTTGTTTTTAATTACTACTACAAGCATGGAAAGTAAATTACTACTAATTTTTTTGGTTTTTCTTAAGGTTTATGAAACACACAAGAAGAAAGCATAAAAAGGAAAATAAACTAGCATGGATGATACAATGAAAAAGTATGAGCACCGACATCTAGCAATGAGTGTGTGTGAACATAAATGTAATGTCGGTGAGAAATACGTACTCCCCCAAGCTTAGGCTTTTGGCCTAAGTTGGTCTATGGCCACGGCTGGCCTGGCTGATATCCATAGTAAAAGTTGGGGTCGTACTGTGACGCTGCAGCTATCGCCTCCTGAGCTGCTGCGTGGCGACGAGCGGCCTCCGCTCTCCTCTCGTACTCATCTGCCTCCTCTCTGGAAATAGTATATCCTCCTCTTGCCTGATAATCAAAGAAAGTAGGAGCAGTGGGAGTAATATGGACAGCACAACGTCTGTCAAAGATTAGTCGATACTGGAGAGGTGGCTCAGTCCTCTCAACAAACTGGTGAGAAACCATAGCATTAAAATCTAGATAGGCAGGAGGTAATTCAATATCATCTTCGCGTACATCTATACCAATAAAATTAGCTACGCGAGTTGCATAAATTCCACCAAAGAAATCTCCATTAAGTCTATTAAGATGCAACCTACGTGCAACAATGGCTCCCAAATTATATGATTTGTCTCCTAACACAGCACTCCTAAGAATACTGAGGTCAGGGACACACACGTGACATGCCTCATCTTTACCATTTATGCATCTACCTATGAAGAGAGCGAAATAATGTATAGCAGGAAAGTGGATGCTCCCTATGGTAGCTTGTGTAATATCTCTAGATTCTCCCACAGTTATATTAGCAAGAAAATCTCTAAATTCAGATTTGCGAGGATCCCTTATACTACCCCATTGTGGAAGTTTGCATGCAGTGGTAAAATCCTCTAGGTCCATGGTATAAGATTTATCATAAAGATCAAACAGGATAGTTGGAGAGTTACGTGAAGTGGAAAATTCAAACCTCCTCACAAAGGAACTAGTGAGGTTATGATACTGACTGCACTTCTCTTCCTCGAAGCTCACAAGATCAGCGTTACGCAAATATGCGTTGAATTCTTCTTTTATTCCCGCTCGATCCATAAAATTTTCAGAAGGCCACTCACAAGGACGCACTGGAGCGTCTCTTGGTGGCTCTTCGTCAGCATCACGCATTGCAAGCCTGGGTCCTTTCTTCTTTGAAGAACCACCTTGGAACATTTTCCTAAACATTTTCTTCCTCTGAAAAATTCTGAAAAAATTTAGTAACTTCAAAATAAAAGTAAAACAAACTCAATAATATTGATAGCAACTACTCCTACAAGTGCCTAGAGCCTATATCATGCATCAAAACTACTTTTGACCATATAAATTTGACATGCAAGCTCAAGAACAGGGTCACCTAAGCAGAAAAAATTTGCAATGAATAAAGCACTAGAACAAAAACTAATTGGGCCAATGGAGGAGTCACATACCAAGGAACGATCTCCCCAACTAGTTTTGTGAGAGGTGCTTTGAGCAAGGAGATCGAAAATGGCAGCAAAGAGGGCTGGAACTCGTGCTTGAGTTGGTTTTTTGTGTTTGTGGGAGGAAGAAGAAGAAGATGGGTGCAAGAATAAGTGGAGGAGGGCCACCATGGGCCCACGAGGCAGGGGGGCGCCCTAGGGGGTGGGCGCGCCCTCCACCCTCGTGGCAAGGTGGTTGGCCCCCCTGGTGTGTTCTTTGTTCCATAAATCCTCAAATATTCTAGGAAAAAATCATATTTAATTTTCAGGGCATTGGGAGAACTTTTATTTTCGAGGTATTTTTATATTGCATGGATAATCAGATAACAGATAGAAAATTATTTATTTTTACTTTATTTTAACTAAATAACAGAAAGTATAGAGAGGGTACAGAAGGTTGTGCTTCTAGTTTCATCCATCTCATGGTCATCAAAAGGAATCCACTAACAAGGTTGATCAAGTCTTGTTGACAAACTCATTCCGATTAACATGGAACCGGAGAAATTTCGAATAACACTAGGTTACCTCAACGGGGATATGCACATCCCCAATAATAAGTATATCACTAGCAAACATGCCCGTGCGTTGTAACGGGAAAAAAATCACATACTTCTAGCACAATAAGCATGACTCAAGACCCCATTCAGTGTTGCATGTTATCTATTTGAACATAGTATCTCATCCGTGTCGTCGTTTATCCTCCTTCCTGCCCTCACCGATGGTCAAGCTATCGACCTAATTGCAATGCGTGCAAAATATGGTCAATCCAAAGGTGATGATCTCGGCCACCGCACTCACATCTCTCATGAAACTACGCCATTGCAAGTGAATGTTTAATAGTTTTTTACCTAATCTCACTGAGACGGGGCATGAAGGCCACCCTTCCTGAGGTATTGCCTACGCCTAGTCCCTCATATGCCCACTAACTTTAAAAAAATAATATTTATTTTTCAAAATGCATCAACATTCTTTTTGAAACACAACCACCTTTTAAATCACATGGGATATCTTAAAGGGCATGGATATTTTTTTAATTATGAATATAATTTTAAGAACATGAACACGTTTTAGATTTACATGTTTTTTTAAGAAAAGGGCGAATTTGTTTCATATTATATAAATATTATTTCCATACATGAACAATTTCTTAATAAAGTTACACAAACATTTTAAGATGCATGAACGATTTTTAAAAAATTGAATAAGATTTTTCAAAAGTCAAAAGACATTGAAAATGACACAAAAATAAAACGTGAGAACACTTTTTATGACGTGGTATGCACGCCTCACCAATAACATATGAGAAGGTGCCGGTCTAATCTATATTCATCACCTCTTTCTATTATGCTCAGCTTAATTAATAGCCATTTTAATTATGTTCTATTGAATTTGGCCATGGCGCCCACCTCGGTTTCTTCCTTTTCTTTGTAAGACTGCTTAAAATTAGGTAGCCATTTACGATTTAGCCATCCATGGCAGGCACCAGGCTCCTTCCTTTCTTTGCAATAATTAATGTCGTATTTTTTCCCACGAAATCTGTTATTGTCACATGCAGCCACGGCAATTAATTTTTTTGTTTTTGGTTTCTACTGGGTAAATGGGACCCATATTGCACCCTCTATTTTTTAATGGCTCGCTTGTTGATTCTTGTAACTCCCAATGTATATAAATTAGTGGAATTTTATGTAAAATAGCAATGTGGGACTATTAATCAAACTATGAATCCTATATTTTTACAATACAAGGAGATAGATGAGTTGGCGGCTGCTTTCAACTCAGGACGTCGGGTCAGGAGATCGATCCATCCATGCCGCACAATTTTTAATCTCTTCTAGTGCTCGTGGCCCAGTCCAAATTCTAGCCCAAGCAATTTTTACCAGCTTCTAGAGCGTAGGCGCAGCCCGTATAGTTTCGAGCGGAGGCAGCATGGGCCGAGGCCCATTGCGTCTATAATGATACCACCTCGGATATTAGAAAATCTGAAAAGATAAAAATAATAATATGGGTGAACGGATGAAAAAATTAGCAAAACTTACCTTGCTTTATTAGTAGGTATAGATATTTCTTCTTAACAGTAGGAAGAGGAAATTCAAAACCTCCAAATATAATCGATGGAATTTTTCCAATAGAGTTGATACTATGAACTTGAGGTTGTTTCCTCAGAAAGTGTACCGTATGCTCATTACCATTAACATGAAAAGTGTAATTGCCTTTGTTGCAATCAATAACAGCCCCTGCAGTATTAAGAAAATGTCTTCCAAGAATAATAGACATACTATAATCCTCGGGAATATCAAGAATAACAAAGTCCGTTAAAATAGTAACATTTGCAACTACAACAGGCACGTCCTCACAAATACCGACAGGTATAGCAGTTGATTTATCAGCCATTTGCAAAGATATTTCAGTAGGTGTCAACTTATTCAAATCAAGTATACGATATAAAGAGAGAGGCATAACACTAACACGGTCTCCAAGATCACATAAAGCAGTTTTAACATAGTTTCCTTTAATAGAGCATGGTATAGTGGGTACTCATGGATCTCCAAGTTTCTTTGGTATTCCACCCTTAAAAGTATAATTAGCAAGCATTATGGAAATTTCAGCTTCCGGTATCTTTCTTTTATTTGTAACAATATCTTTCATGTACTTAGCATAAGGATTCATTTTGAGCATATCAGTCAATCGCATACGCAAAAATATAGGTCTAATCATTTCAGCAAAGCGCTCAAAATCCTCATCATCCTTTTTCTTGGATGGTTTGGGAGGAAAAGGCATGGGTTTCTGAACCCAAGGTTCTCTTTCTTTACCATGTTTCCTAGCAACAAAGTATTTCTTACCATAACGTTGATTCTTTGATTGTGGGTTATCAAGATCAATAGCAGGTTCAATTTCTACATCATTATCATTACTAGGTTGAGCATCATCATGAACATTATTATTAACATTATCACTAGGTTCATGTTCATTGCCAGATTGTGTTTCAGCATCAGAAATAGAAATGTCATTTGGATTATCAGGTGGTTCAGCAATAGGTTCACTAGAAGTTTGCACAGTTCTATCATTTTTCTTTTTCTTCTTTTTAGAAGAACTAGGTGCATCAATTTTATTTCTCTGAGAATCTTGCTCAATTCTCTTAGGGTGGCCTTCACGATACAAAGGTTCCTAAGTCATTCTACCAGTTCTAGTAGCCACTCTAACAGCATAATCATTTTTCTTACTGAGGGAGTCCGGGATTAGGGGTCTCCGGACAGCCGGACTATATCCTTTGGCCGGACTGTTGGACTATGAAGATATGATACGTCTCCAACGTATCTATAATTTTTTATTGCTCCATGCTATATTATCTACTGTTTTTGGCAATATTGGGCTTTATTATCCACTTTTATATTACTTTCGGGACTAACCTATTAACCGGAGGCCCAGCCCAGATTTGTTGTTTTTTGCCTATTTCAGTGTTTCGAAGAAAAGGAATATCAAACGGAGTCAAAACGGAATGAAATCAACTAGAGAAGTTATTTTTGGAAGGAAACCTACCGGATAGACTTGGACCCTACGTCAGAAGATGAAGGAGGAGCTCACGAGGGTAGGGGGCGCGCCCACCCCCCTAGGGCGCGCCCCCTGCCTCGTGGCCCCCCCTTTCAGTCCACCGACGTACCTCCTGCACCCATATATACCTACGTAACCTAAAACTTCCAGAACGGAGAATAGATCGGGAGTTCCGCTGCCAGAAGCCTCCGTAGCCACCAAAAACCAATCTAGACCCGTTCTGGCACCCTGCCGGAGGGCGAAATCCCTCTCCGGTGGCCATCTTCATCATCCCGGCGCTCTCCATGACGAGGAGGGAGTAGTTCACCCTTGGGGCTGAGGGTATGTACCAGTAGCTATGTGTTTGATCTCTCTCTCTCTCGTGTTCTTGATTTGGCACGATCTTGATGTATCGCGAGCTTTGCTATTATAGTTGGATCTTATGTTGCTTCTCCCCCTCTACTCTCTTGTAATGAATTGAGTTTCCCCTTTAAAGTTATCTTATCGGATTGAGTCTTTATAGATTTGAGAACACTTGATGTATGTCTTGCCGTGGATATCTGTGGTGACAATGGGATATCACGTGATTAACTTGATGTATGTTTTGGTGATCAACTTGCGGGTTCCGCCCATGAACCTATGCATAGGGGTTGGCACATGTTTTCGTCGTGATTCTCCGGTAGAAACTTTGAGGCACTCTTTGAGGTTCTATGTGTTGGTTGAATAGATGAATCTGAGATTGTGTGATGCATATCGTATAATCATACCCACGGATACTTGAGGTGACATTGGAGTATCTAGGTGACATTAGGGTTTTGGTTGATTTGTGTCTTAAGGTGTTATTCTAGTAGGAACTCTAGGGCTGTTTGTGACACTTATAGGAATAGCCCAACGGATTGATTGGAAAGAATAACTTTGAGGTGGTTTCGTACCCTACCATAATCTCTTCGTTCGTTCTCCGCTATTAGTCACTTTGGAGTGACTCTTTGTTGCATGTTGAGGGATAGTTATGTGATCCAATTATGTTAGTATTGTTGAGGGAACTTGCACTAGCGAAAGTATGAACCCTAGGCCTTGTTTCAACGCATTGCAGTACCGTTTATGCTCACTTTTATCATTTGTTACCTTGCTGTTTTTATATTTTCAGATTACAAATACCTTTATCTACCATCCATATACCACTTGTTTCACCATCTCTTCGCCGAACTAGTGCACCTATACAATTTACCATTGTATTGGGTGTGTTGGGGACACAAGAGACTCTTCGTTATTTGGTTGCAGGGTTGCTTGAGAGAGACCATCTTCATCCTACGCCTCCTACGGATTGATAAACCTTAGGTCATCCACTTGAGGGAAGTTTGCTACTGTCCTACAAACCTCTGCACTTGGAGGCCCAACAACGTCTACAAGAAGAAGGTTGTGTAGTAGACATCAAGCTCTTTTCTGGCGCCGTTGCCGGGGAGGTGAGTGCTTGAAGGTATATCTTTAGATATTGCAATCGAGTCTTTTAGTTTCTTGTTTTATCACTAGTTTAGTTTATAAAATAAAAAACTACCAAAACTGGAATTAAGTTTGTCTCATACGCTTCACCTTTTTAATATCTTTCGTGAGTATGATGGAAAGGATAATTGTGCTCAAGTGCTAGAAGGAGAAATCTATAAAATGTTTGGCACTAAATATTTGAATGATGAGCATGATTGCAATGTTGTTAGTATGAATTCCTTGAATATCCATGATGCTAATGATGATTGCACTAGTTATGATGAAAATGCCTCCTATAAACATGTCAATTTTTGTGGAGTGCATGTTTGCAAGTACACACCAAATAGGGAAGATAGATATTGCAAGAGGCATAAATACTTAGAAACCAAATTGTTGCAAGAGGATCTAGATGAATGTGCTGAAAATTTAATTTTTTCTTAGCCCTACTTGTGAACTTTGCAATGAACGTGATCATTTTAGTACCCAATGCAAATTGTTTCATGATTGTATCGTGTCCAAAAATTGTGATGACTTGATTTCCCTTGCACATCATAATGAACTTAGCTTGCTCTTGGGTTATGAAGAAATTAAAAGTATAACTAAGGATATTCCAAATTTTGCCCTTGATAAAGTTCTTCATTTTGATCTAGCGAATATTTATATGTATTGTGCGGTGAATTACATTGAAAATCCTTATATTGCCAATTACATAAAGAAAAGAAAACAAATAGAGGATGAAGAGAATACTAATGAAAGGGAAGAGGCTTCCCAATATCCTCTTATTATTTCTTATGATGAATCAGGTAACGAGGAGGAGCCTCCTATTCAACCAATCTCATTAATAAGGAGCTCCAAAAAGAGGATTGAACCCACACATGATGTAGTGAAGAAGAAGAAAAGAAAAAGGAAGAGAGGTAAAAAGATATCTCTCCCAAATAATGCTGCTCCTATTACTATTGTGCCTCATGAAAATATAATTGTGGAATATAATGATACTTCTTATGATCTTGAAAATCTTTTTGGCACTTGCTTGGAAGAATATGATAATTGCTATACTATTGGTGTTGTCCATACTATTAATGATGAGAGTGATTATGCTTATGATATGAAAAGGCCCAAGCTTGGGGATGCTATGTTTGATGAAGATGATGTTTTTGAGAATATATTTGCTGCAATTAATGTTTGTCCCAAGCTTGGTGAAGCTATGATTAATGAAGATGATATTTTTAGTCTCCCAAGTTTTGATATGCAAGTTTATAATGATGATAGCATGCCTCCTACTTATGATGATTATTGTGATGATACTTATGCTATAAAAAGTAGTGATTATATTTATAAAACTTGTCATGATTATGATTACCCCTTCTCTGAACATTACTCTTTTAATGTGGAAACAATTTATAGCATCCAAGTCTCTTATGATACTCCCACTATCCCGAATGAGAAGAATTTTGCTTATGTGGCTTGTAGATCATGAAAAGAATGCTTTAGGTACTGGTTATATTGTTGAATTCATTCATGATGCTACTGAAAATTATTATGAGGGAGGAATATATGCTTTTAGGAATTGTAATAATATCAAGTTTCCTCTCTATGTGCTTAAAGTTTTGAAGCTATGCTTGTTTTGCCTTCCTATGCTAGTTGATTATTGTTCCCATAAGTTGTTTGCTCACAAAATCCCTATGCATAGTAAGTATCTTAGAATTAAATGTGCTAGTCATATTCTTCATGATGCTCTCTTTATGTTTCAATTCTTAACCTTTATGTGAGCATCATTGAAATCATCATGCCTAGCTAGGGGCGTTAAACGATAGCGCTTGTTGGGAGGCAACCCAATTTTATTTTTGTTCCTTGCTTTTTGTTCCTTTTTAGTAATAAATAATTCATCTATCCTATGTTTATATGAGGTTTTATGCTTTTAATTAGTGTTTGTGCCAAGTAGAACCGTTGGGAAGACTTGGGGAAAATCTTGTTGATCATGCTGTAAAAACAAAAACTTTAGCGCTCACGAGAATTACTGCCATTTTTATTTGGAGAGTGATATTTAGTTAATTATTTTTGCGTATGATTAATAGATAAATTCCTCAGGTCCAGCAATTTATTTTAGAATTTTATGAGTTCCATAAGTATACGTTTGATCCAGATTACTACAGACTGTTCTGTTTTGACAGATTCTGTTTTTCATGTGTTGTTTACTTATTTTGATGAATCTATGGCTAGTAAAATATTTTATAAACCATAGAGAAGTTGGAATAAAGTAGGTTTAACACCAATATAAATAAAGAATGAGTTCATTACAGTACCTTGAAGTGGTGTTTTGTTTTCTTTCCCTAACGGAGCTTACGAGTTTTCTGTTAAGTTTTGTGTTGTGAAGTTTTCAAGTTTTGAGTAAGGATTCGATGGACTATGGAATAAGAAGTTGCAAGAGCCTAAGATTGGGGATGCACAAGGAACCCCAAGGTAATATTCAAGGATAGCCAAGAGCCTAAGCTTGGGGATACCCCGGAAGGCATCCCCTCTTTCGTCTTCGTTCATCGGTAACTTTACTTAGAGCTATATTTTTATTCACCACATGATATGTGTTTTGCTTGGAGCGTCAATTTATTTTGTTAGTATTTGCTTGCTGCTATTTAGAACAATGTTTTGCATCTTTTATTTCAATAAAAGTGGCATTGATAGCCTTTGCTATGTCTATTTTAAAAGTCCACATGTTGCTGTTTGAAAATAGAAAGTTTACCGCTGTTGCAATAATTCCCTAGAAAAGTCAGAATGTGATAAAATGTTGAAACCTTTTGCATATTAATCTCTGATAAATTTACTACAGTGGGATTTTACTTTCATAATTTTTGGAGCTAGGGAAGTATGGATATTGCTGCATTCTTTACAGACTGTCCTGTTTAGGCAGATTGTTGTTATGTTTGCATATGTTTGCTTCTTTAATGATTCTATTTGAGGATAGGACTATTAAATATGCAGAGGCATTTAGTATGCAATGTTGAATAATAATTTTAGTGATATCTACAGTAGAGTATGATAAAGTTTTGGCAATGGTTTATACTA